>NC_088927.1:28332500-28337500 GCF_038396675.1 Hydra vulgaris
AAATCAAGTGGATCATTTTTGCGTTGTTTAAAACTGGACCTGAAATGTCTTAATTGTTTATCAAGATGCTACATTTTCTACCTCTAAAATTAGGTATATAGCATCAGGAAAGTCTGGCTGTATACGGTCTCTAGTGGTGGTTATGAACGCGCAGGGAGGCGTGCTCATGGATTGTCAAAACATTTTGGGCAAGTTTTGTAAATTTTAGATATTTAATTTCTTTGCTAATATGATATAAATAATTAATGTTTAATAAAATGAAACTTCTTTAACGTATTTATAAATGTATATATTTATATATATATATATATATATATATATATATATATATATATATATATATATATATATATATATATATATATGTATATATATAAATAATATATATATATATATATATATATATATATATATATATATATATATATATATATATATATATATATATATATATATATATATATATATATATATATATTTATATGTATATAAATGTATATATATATATATATATATAAATATAAACTATGCATATGTAAAAATGTATATATATGTCTACATAAAAATGTATATATATGTCTATATGTATGTATATATATATATATGTATATATATATATATATTTATATATTTATATATATATATATATATATACATATATATATATATATATATATAGGTATACATAGTTATATATATATATATATATATAAATATGTCTATATATATGCACTCTTGATGAATATATGCTCACAGCAAAGTAAACTTGAAGACTGGGGTTTTATGCCATTCTCTTATAAGGGTTTCTTTCAATTGCTGCTTGGTAGTGATGATTTCTTTAGCAATTTCCCATTTTTTGAACTCCAAAGAATTTGTATTGGGTTCATATCCGGTGAATTCTTGGGCATTCTTAGGAATGCTGTAACACTTCTAGCTTTATGGCACGGTGCTAAGTCATGCGTGAACACACACCCTTCATTACCAGGGACCTAAGGCAGAATCTGTTTATCTTGGACTTAGGGCAGTAGCCGGTTTTCCAGTACTCGCTTGTACTGATCCTGCTATATGATCCCTTCCATAGTGTAGAGTTAGCATATACCCTTGGCTGAGATCACAGATTACACCATTGTACTCACAGGATGTTTAACTTTTTCCAAAAGGCAGTCCTGGTGAAATTTTTCTCCTGGGTGTCGTCAAACAAATGAGCTTTTATCCATCAAAATTTGGAATGTTAACTCGTCCGAAAAGCAGACCTGTAAAACATTACAAAGATACTTTAATCATAAACCTATCATTTATCTGGTTTCTTACAATATTATAAATTATATTTACTCCAAGCACCATATCTACTTCAAGCACCATATGCTGATATTTTCTAGTCAATTCTAGTCACTTTTTATTCAAGGTTTCTGTTAAACATGGTTTTTTGGTTGGACACGCTCCATTAAATTCTCTTTATCCTTTTGGAGACGTTAATTCCTTCATTGTTTATCATTGTAGCTAGTTGAGCCACACTTTTTTTCTATTTCCAATACAGATATCCATAATTTTATGGTCACGTGGAGTAGTGATCCTATTTCTATCACTTTTGTCTCCACTGTCTTATTCTAGCGGCACATTTGCATTGATTTTTTGGTTAGTTTGGCGCAGTACCGACTTGGAAAGACTTGCTATTACTGCTAAGTCGCTCTGATGATGTGTAATATGAAGAAGTAAGGTTTTTTCTTCCCGTCTTATTTTTGGGCTTAAGTCTGAAGACTTGTCCACACTAAAAAAATCAATGAGAGGGGAGAATGGTTACAAGTCAGAATTTATGCATTAAAATTATCAAAATTATGAATTAATAACCATAACTCATTAAACTATTAACTAATACTTATAATAGGTTTCAATAGATCTAAACTCGAAAAATTTGCAAAAAATTGTTCCAAAAATTAATAACTTAAATCAATTTTTAATTTGCTCCAACCACACTTTTCAATAATGGACAGCTATTTAAGTAATAACCTAACTTTTTGACAGATAGGGTTGACTGACACCATTGCAGCAATTTAAAAACAATTATAAATATATTAGTAACTAAAATACACAAAAAAATTGTTTAAATTATTTATTTGCTTGCAAAAAGCATTAAAACTTTAAAATTACTTAAAAAGTATAGTGTTTCCTTAAAATTTGGGAACCTACTGTATATATATATATATATATATATATATATATATATATATATATATATATATATATACATATAATTATAAAAATATTAGTTTTCTTTATAATATTCAAAAATCTTGTTCATTATTTAATACTGTTTGTAATATTTTTAGAAAAATAACTATTACAATGTTTTTTACAGTTTTTACTAACTATTCCAATTGGTTTACCGGAGATAACCTAACTTTTGAATGAATAAAAAAACTTTAAAACTATTCATATAAAAAAACATAATATTAGTCTCTTAACCTAAATAAATAAAGCATTTTTAGGTTATTATAACAAACTATTTTGATAACTTACCTTGATAATTAGTTAGCAATTTTAAAAGCCCTAAAAATTATAACAAATAATTATTAAAAAATAATACATATATAAATAGCCAATATATATATAAATAGTTATAATAATAATATTGGTTTAGTTTAATATATTCCAAAATCTTGTTTATTATTCAATACTGTTTGAAATATTTATAGAAAAATATCTACTACAATGTTTATACTGTTTTTACTAAGTATTCCAATAAGTTTACCAGAGTTGAGCTTAATTACAAAAAGAATAAAAAAATTTCAAAATTTATTTATATGAAAAGTAACTTTATTTTTTTAAACTATATATATATTATTTTTTTAGGTTATTATAACAAACTAATTTAAAATCTTACTTGGATAATCAGTTTGCAATTTTGAAAGCCCTAAAAATTATAACAAATAATTAATAAAAGCATCATGTATTGGCTTTTTTTAACAAAGCTAATTTAGTTAGAGAAGGTTTAAAACAACACGCTTAAATAAAAAATGAAGTAGAACATTTAATTGTTTCTTAGAAAATGGATTCTTTGCAATTAAATAATTTATATGTTAAAAATTATGTTTTTAAAAACAAAATTTTTTAAAAACATGAGTTTTTAAAAAATTTTATTTTTAAAAACTCATGTTTTTAAAAATAAAAATTTTTTAAATTTTTATAAGTTTTTTAAGTTTTCGAAACATCAAGCCAAAGTTTTTATTTCAATTCAAAACTTTAATTTATATATTTTATTTTATAGTTTTATTTTTCACAACGGTTTTCCTGTATTAGTGACAAGTCTTACAATTAAATGTTTTAGTGATATAAGTAAATAATTATATTTAGTACTGGACCATCAAATATCGATTTAAATGATTTTAAACAATATTGCACGCGACGGCAAAAAATTTTAAATTTCGGGCTTAAAATTTGGCCATGTCCGCTCAAATAATCATTTTAGCGGTATCAAGGATGATCATGAGATGTTCCAATATTTTTAAATTAGATAACACATACTGCATTTCTAAACATAGTTTCTGCGATGAAGTTTGAAACTTGGATTACTCGGTCCTAAGAACTAGTCATGACCATATAGGTTATCATTTTTTGGTTATTTATAGCTGAACCAGAAACATCTGAATGGTTTTTCAAGATGCTACATTTTGTATGTCAAAAACTTAGTAATTGGTATCAGGATCATAAGAATGTTAGTAAATATGGTCTCTGGTGATTTATGATCACTCAGGGATGGGTGGTGATTGGTTATCAAAATTTTTTCGCAATTTATTTCTAAGAATATTTTCGCAAATATTTTTAACATATTTTTATATGTATATGAATATATAAATATATATATATATATATATATATATATATATATATATATATATATATATATATATATATATATATATATATATATATATATATATATATATATATATATATGTTTATATATATACATAGATATATATATATATATATATATATATATATAAATATATATACATATATATATATATATATATATATATATATATTTCTTTGAAAGTCATTTTCTTGTTATACGTTAAAATATGGGTAGAATTCAATAAATTTGTCTGCAAATAAACTTTTTTTAAAATATATAAATCTATCGCAATCAGCGTCATCAGGAATAATAAGTAATATAGTTACAACGAAATCGTTATAGTAAATACAAACCCTTAAAAGAATAAGCACTAAAAAGCCGAAAAATAATACAAAAATTTTTTATAAATAACTGACGTCAGCAGATTTAATAAAAATGGCCCCAAGGTTTTACGTTGTCACGTTATCACCGTCATCCCAATTGAGAACCACATCACCTTTTCTCAACTTATGTAAACCCTAGTTTTGCTTGTTTGAGTGACTCTCTGATTTTCCGAGTTCGATATTCTGGGGCTACAGATAATGTTTTGGGGTGCAACCAATCAAACTTACCATGACATGTTTTGGATTGTTCAGTTGCACCCGAACTGGACCATTTTTCCTTTAAGCTGTTGTGGTGTTCAATACATCTTAATATCACCTTCTTTTTTTTAGTTTCACCAATGTATATCGAACCGCATGAATATTTTAGCTGGTATACGCCAGGGTTTGTGTTTAGTGGTAGTTTAGTTTTATTGCTGCAAAAAGTATTTTTTAAATAAAAAGTTGATGTGAAATTAACCTTTATGTTTTGTTTCCGAAATTCTTTACGAAGTTTCGGACCAACAATTGGTATCCAAGGTAGTTTTATAAAGGGTTGGGTATCTAATGGTTGACATGTAGTGTTTTTTGAGCCATTTAAATAGTCAATAGTAATATTATTTAAAATGTTCTTGTCAGTCAGGTGATTTTCGACAAATATGTCTATTAGAAATTCAATTTCTTCTTGAAGGTGTTTTTGACAGCATGAATTCTTTTTGCACGACATAAAAATCCTTTGAAAACCCCAATAATAATGTTATGATTAATGTTCGAGTTAGGTTTAA
>NC_088927.1:28342500-28352500 GCF_038396675.1 Hydra vulgaris
CCTAATGATATTAAATTGCTACTTTGTATCTTTTGAAAGAGTACTGTGATAGATATCCTAAAAAATATCTTCAATTTTCGATAAATAAATTAATAAAAAAAAACAATCATTCTGTTAGTGATAATGCCGTTACTGACATTTTTAAAACACTTATTTCTAGTTTAAGAGCCTTATTTCCTTCATTTGGTGTAATAATTTTGTTTCCTAAGATATTTTTTTTTTCGTTAAATTATTAATTTTTATCGTCGAGCATCTCTAAAATTGCTTTCAATAGAGCAATACTAATTTTTTTTTTTTTCAGCTTTTATTTCTGTTATAAGCGTATAAATATAGGTTTTTGCAGTAATTATAGGTTTTTGCAGTAGAAAAGATTGAATCGTGAACTACTTAATCTTAAGAATTAGTCACGACCATTCCGGTGATAATTTTTGGGTTGTTTAAAGCTGGACCTGAAACATCTTTATGGTTTTTCTACATGCCACATTTTTAGGTCTGAAATTAAGTTATTGGTACTAGGAAATCTATATATATATATATATATATATATATATATATATATATATATATATATATATATATATATATATATATATATATATATATATATATATATATATATATATATATATATATATATATATATATATATATATATATATATATATATATATATATATATATATATATATATATATATATATATATATATATATATATATATATATATATATATATATATATATATATATAATATATATATAATATATCTATGTATATATACATATATATATAAACATATGCATATATATATAGTCATATATATATATATATATACACATTTATATATACATATTTATATATATATATATATATATATATACACATATATATATATATATATATATATATATATATATGTACATATATACATATATATATATATATATATATAAATATAAATATATATATATATATATATATATGTATGTATCTGTATATTTATATACATATATATATAAATATAGATTTATATATAAATATATATATATATATATATATATATATATATATATATATATATATATATATTTATATATATATATATATATATATATATATATATATATATATATATATATATATATATATATATATATATATATGTATAGATAGATAGATATTTAGATAGATAGACACACATATACATATATGCAGACATATATATATAGATATATATATAGATATATATATACATATATATACATAATTAAATACATAAATATTTAAATATTTTACTACATCATCTAATAAAGTATGGTACTTTAAAACTTGAATATTATATAAATTTAAAAAATATTATTTATTTACTAACATGTTATGGATGTGATGGAAAAACAACATACATTGGTAAAAGTAATAATCTTTAGTTGAGAACTAATCTACACATCCACACATGCAGAACAGGTAAAGGTTTTGTCAACCTTTATCCGCATGTTTTTCAATTGCCATAAAAATGAACCTTTTTTTAATTTATTTCCAATGTAAACTTCTTTAATGAGATTATATTTCTTATTTATGAAGCTCACCTACATAAACAGGGACATGATACAATGAACATATTAGCAGGAAGTAATTATTTTCACCTTACTATAAAAATTTTCCTTACCACCAAGTATCAAGTTATGCCGTATTTTTATTAACTATAGTTCTTTATATAAACCTTAAGTACTTCCTTTTTAAACTTTTTATCGGAAGTTCAATATAAATAGTTTTTTATAGTTTTGTATATATTTCATACACAGCTAAAGATTTTATTTGAAAGGTCTTCTGTGTTAGAGAAAAATAATGTTTAAATATTTGTCAAAATTTAAATAATAAATATATTTTACTCATCTTGAGTCGAATAGTTTTCTTTTATTACCTGGAACATATACTCATATTTGTTAAAAAAAATTTTTGGCTAAACATTTATTTATAAATATATATATATATATATATATATATATATATATATATATATATATATATATATATATATATATATATATATATATATATATATATATATATATATATATATATATAAACTAATTCAATACATTAGATATTACGAATTCTCTTAGTAATAAGTAATTTATATAAAAATTTTGCTGGATTATAGGCGCAGGCATTATTAGCTTAAAATATAATTTATTTACAAAAATTGTGACCGTTAAATTACCATTAAAAGTTTTTTTAATATTGGCGTTACCTTTATATTGGCTTCCCTACCTTAAGTGTGAAAATAATGAAGTCTAAAATTATGTACTAACATATTGTCCGTTGTCCAAATTCATATCGCCGTACATTAAAAAAGCATTGATATTTTTGTATCTTGGGATTTTTCTTTAAAATATCCTATTCTTATCTTCAAGTGTTTCTGCCCTATACCATTCGATATTGTCAGCGCTATTTGTTTTATGCAAAAATAATTGAGACTGGTATAACTTCCTCTTTTTGAAAACTTTTGGTGTTTTCAACCCTCGATAGTCTTTGAAGTTTTGACTCACCGACAAACAATTTACAGTATTTGCACAAGAAAAGTCCTTGATGCCTTGACGATAAAAGATAATAATGTACTTTAATGTATGGTGGCATGAATATAGAAAAAGTAGACAATATGTTAAAACAAGTTTTTGGAAATCAGTTTTTTCGTACTAAGTAAAAAAGCCATTATAAAGGTAACGCCAATTTTATAATATTTTTTGTTGTTATTACCGGTCACAGTTTTAATAATTATTTTATTTTATATACTGGTAATGCCAGTGCTTATATTCTGTAGAAAAATCAAACAAATTATTTAGTATTGAGAGATGTTTTATTATCTATTTTTTCCAATTAGTTTATAAATATATATATATATATATATATATATATATATATATATATATATATATATATATATATATATATATATATATATATATATATATATATACACACATCACATATATATATATAAATATGTGTATGTATATACATATATATATATATATATATATATATATATATATATATATATATATATATATATATATATATATATATATATATATATATATATATATATATATATATATATATATATATATATATATATATATATATATATATATATTTATAAACTAGCAGAAAATCACTTAACAAAAACTTTTCTGATTTTACACTGTGTTTAATTTATAAAGACTCGTCAGAAATGAATGATCAAATTTTATAAAACAATTTCAACCATAAATTAGTTTACAAAAAGTCGCAAATGTCTTAACTGCTTTAAATTTACACACATTTGCAAAATTTGCTGTCTTTGTTATAAAAGAATTCTTTAAAAATGATTACTTTTATTTTTTTGCAAAAAAAAAATTTTCAAAAAGGGGGACATAACGTAACTATTATTTGAGCTCTTTTTTAATATAAGTATTTTAGGAGAAACTTGAACTTTGCTCCTCCATTTAAAAATTAATTCCAATTTTTTGTTTAATAAACATTCTTGGTTTGGATGCATAATTATTTTAAAACTTTCTTGTTGGCATAGTATCCATTTTAAGAAAAAATGTTATATGTTGGTGCTGTTTTAACGTTAACCAATTCAGTATAAAATCATCAATATTTCAATCTTTTATTTTCCATACATATTTTGAGAAAATGGTGTGTTTTGAATACTTTTTATTTTTAAAAGATTGCCTATGGTTAACAAAACGTTTTTTTTATTTACCTCAGTTATGCCAATTTATTGTTTATCAGGTGTATTCTTGAGAAAACAACGCATTTACATGCCACAATTTATAATATAAACAACTTCCACTCATTGGACATTCATTTTTTTGCTTACAATTAAAATTTTCTGTAGTTTTTTTATTTAGGACTTTTTTTTTGGTTAACTAAGCATTATTATTACATTTTTTAATTTTTTCCATTTTATTTGTACATTTTTAGCTTACTTTAATTGTATTTCAGTCAAAAATTTTATGTAACTTATTGGAGGGCGGGAATTGCTTAACGACCAATTTTTGAAAACAATGTTCCTATGTTAGAGGAAACATTTCTGCTATATGGGCGGTTGAACTAAACTACACATACATTTCTATTTAGGTTTTTTGTATTCTTTTTTTCAGGGTCAAATTTTAGTTCAAAATGTTCAAAACAAAATTACAAAAAGCGAAATCAAACAGATGTGATTTGATCACTCTATTTTGTAGAATACATTTGAAAATTTTGCTAAATTTCAAATCAACTATAACAATCAAATTAACCTTCCTCAGATTGATTGGATTTTTTGCCCTTTGCCTATTTCTCCTTATTTTGGTTAACTAGTAACATAGCTGCAAAGCAATATTCATCATAATATTTCAATTTTTTTGAGACAGGAGAATTTCATTGTGCAGTGATAATTGATGTTTTCGTTTGAAAAATTAATAATAGGGTGTTTGAAATGACTCTTTTTCACATTTAAAATATTGTTTTTTTAATTGACGTGCGCTATTTAAATGAAAAAAACACATTTGACATATATAAATTATAATTTACTTGATAAAAGCGGCATTTTAAAAAAGTTCTTTTAGGCGGGCAAAAGTAAAAGTCAGGATGATGTATTTTTCTCACTTTCAATACAACTAGAAAGTAAAAAATTTTTATTTATTTAAGTAAACTAATTAAACTAATTTCAACTCTTTTCTATATTAGAATTTACTTTTCACATAAACAAAAATTTTTTGCATATATAAATACGATTAATAAATAATCTCTTCATTGACAGATTCAGCACTTTTTGGCGTTTAAGCTAACTTTTAGACATGAAGCAAACTCCAAACCTATTTATGTTTATACCTATGTTTATACTTATTTGCGTTAAAATTTTTATATGGTCTAAAGTTTTGAACGCTGAAATTTAATTCTATGAAATTTAAAATTCATTGAAAAGTAATATTCTAGTTGAAATTAGTATAAAAAATCATTTATCAACTTATAAGATTTTGGTTAAGGGGAAATAACTTTCGGAGTTTATTTGTTTGCAGCCTTCAAATCCGTATCCTTAGTCCCCACTTTTTTATAAAATGTTTTAATACTTTTAGTAACTTTAAAAGTGTTATTTAAAATATATTATTATTATATGTACCATATTTTTTTTTTTGCGTCTGGTTTAGTTTTGAAAGCAAAATCTACGTTTGGATGTTATTATACAAAAAGTTTAACACCGACCGAGCTCAGCTAATCTTACAAAATTTGCCTTAAAATTTTTATATTTATATATCGGAGTTTATTAACGTAGAACTGAGGTGTGGCTTAGTGCGGCTTACTGTTTTTTGCTTATGTAACGGTAACTATCGAAAAAAAAATTTTTGTGCTTTAATCTTTACAAATTCGTAATTTTTAATAGAATCTTTATAGAGTAATTAAAACTAAAAGAAATTACAAAGTTACGTTGAACAAAAAATATATTAAAAAAACCTGGAAAGTATTAGACATTACTACAAAAATGCGAAAATTTGCAGAAGACCGTTGATTTTGTCATCAAGATACCGCTATGGGTTACAATTATTTTTGGATACTTCATATAAAAGTAAGTTTATATTTAAAAGATGTTGTCAGTTTTGGTAAAATGAAAACAAAAATCCTAAAGACAAAAAACGAAGAATGTAATTAAACATATAAACTTAAGTAGATACATGACTTGCTAAATAGATAATATGAAGTTTTTGCGTGTTGATATAATACGCCTACTATTTATATTTTTATTTTTTTGTTGTTATTACTGTTTTCAAGTTATTTAGATTTTTTAGAGTTATTAGAATTTACACTATGTAGCGCATTTTCAGGGGTTTTGTCAAGAAAAACTTTTAAAAAAGAAAGCAAGTATAATAAATAAGTTTTTATATTTCTTCTTCTATTTCAATATTTGATGTCAGTGGAATAATATAAATTATTAAGAAATTAAAATGTTGCAAACCTGTCTTGCCGTCCTTAACTAACAGTTTTTTTCTTATTTTTTACACTTGCAACAACATTCGGAAAGTAAATTATTTTTAATTTTGTTGTAAAAATGATATAATAAGCTCATAAGCCAAAAAAGGGAAAAATTTTACCAGTTTCATTTATACAGCCTTCTTTTGCATATTAAACAAATGCTTTAACTTTTGAAATTTTAGTTTGCCAAGACATTGTTATTAAACAGATAAATATGCTAGATGGAAACTATTCAATGGGAGATGATTAAATTAGTCCGTTTGTTTTAAAAGCATGTGCTACATTTATGGCAGATCCGCAGTTTTTTATTTTTTGACATCCATTCTGAAAATTGGTAGCAGAACAGACTCATCCATTTACAGGCCATTATTGCTCACTTCTGTTTAATGAAAAAAGATCGAGATATAGCCAGTGAGATAGCATTAAATATTTGAAATGTATAGCATAAATAGCAATCTTCTTTTGTAGACGAAAGCTCTCCTCAAGCAAAGTGTTTTTTTTTGAAAATCATAATCTGGCTTGATTGATGTAACTAGCAGGTTACCTATAGGTTATGTGTTAGGAACAACGGTCATTATCGTACATGACAAAATCTTTGTCAATTATGATAATGACCATCTTATTCATGTCAAATCAGCCATTTGTAAAATGTATACATACGACATAATGCTCAGGAAAGTTGTCGAAAATGATGAAGATCGAAGAAGTTGATAATTTGATTTAGAAGAGATTGTTAATTGATTTAAACCAGGCTAATAGAATTAAACGAAACAAAAATGAATTCTATAGATTAACAAAATTTGATTATATAATGAAATATTTCAAAGTGAAGACACAACCATTCGAGTAGTTATAGAAGTCACAAATATAGAAAAAGATCTGGAGTTCTTATCTCCGAGACTCTTAAAAATGTTCAACAATGCAATACAGCTGCAAAACAAAGCAAATAGTATGCTCGGAGTTCATATACACAAGTTATTATTAGAAGACGTTGACATTTGGAATAAATTTTATACTTCACATCAGACCGAATCTGGAGTTTGCCTAAGACTTGGAACGCTAACCTTGGCAGTGACAAAAAAAAAGAATAGGTACAACGCAACGAAAGTTCCACGGGCTTTGTAAAAGAAGACTAAAAAACTCAATGTAAAACAATAAAATTACCCACTCTATAAGACAGACAATAAGAAGGCAATCTTGTTCAACAATATAAGCTCCTCAACAATTTAAACCTGATTGATAGTCACGTAATGCCTTGCAGCATAGCACCCAGAGCTCAGCATTGAATCAGATTTCATTGCAATTTTGTTTGAAACTGCGAAATCAGACATATGTTTTTTAACAACGGTGTAGTCAGTGACTGGAATATTACAAGATAATCTCGTCGAGGCAACATCAGTTGAGAGATTTAAGCAATTAATGACCAGTTTTTAGTGATTTAAGTTACTACAGCTCATCATTAACTGCTACACAAAAGTGGCCGACATACAAGTTTGGTATAGACGCCTATGATCAGCAGATGATGAGGTAAAAAAGTCTGTGTTTTTAGAGGTAATTTTAAACCTCTGCCCCACTGTGCTATGGAAAATTATTGAATTTAACTAAAAAAGATTAATTTAAATTTTTTATAGACATGGTAAAAGATTCTCCATAAAGTTAGTTTTTGTTTCATTTGAATATTTTAACTTATCATAACCAAAAGTTTCCCGTACCCGAACAAGGCTCAAATCATTTGTTTTCTATTTATTTCATTGCGCAAAAAGTTATTTTATACTGGCTAGATAATTGCTCTCTATACAACCAATTAAAGACCCGTATGATTGACCAATATTTGTGAGACAAACTCTTTCATATTTATATATTGGCATGCTGACGAAAAATGCAATGTTGCACATAAAGATCAATTTTTATTTGTTTTATTTGTTTCCTCTATTAATATATTTAAACTTTAAATAAATGAAAGCATCTATATTAAATGAGTAAAACCATATATAAACAAATAGAATTATCAAATTAAAGTAACTCTCTCTGTTCAACAATATATAACATTGTGTATGTGTATATATATATATATATATATATATATATATATATATATATACATACATAAAAATATATACATAGTTTATATATCTATACATATGTAAATTTAAACTAATATATGTATATATATGTATCTATATAAACATATATATATAAATATATATGCAGTGGCGGCGTAAGGGTAGGGCCTGATTGGGCAATAGCCAGGGCACAATATTAAGGGGCGAAACTAATTGGTTATTTTAGCCTTTGCCTTTTCTTTGAATGGGGTTAAATTGAGCTAGGGGCGCCGTAGAAATCTCACCCAGGCACTGGTAGTGCTAAAACCGGCACTGTATATGTATATATACATACACACACATGTAAATATATATATGTGTATATATATATATATATATATATATATATATATATATATATATATATATATATATATATATATATATATATATATATATATATATATAGATATGTATATAGATACATATGTATACTTTTATATATATATATATATATATATATATATATATATATATATATATATATATATATATATATATATATATATATATATATATATATATATATATATATATATATATATATATATATATATATATATATATATATATATATGTATATATATATACACATATATATGTATATATAAATATATTATATATATATATATATATATATATATATATATATATATATATATATATATATATATATATATATATATATATATATATATATATATATATATATATATATATATATATATATATATATATATATATATATATATATATATATACATATATGTATATATATGTATATATAAATATATTTATATATATATATATATATATATATATATATATATATATATATATATATATATATATATATATATATATATATATATATATATATATATATATTAGATTATATGATAATATTTGATTCGTTCATTATATTTAAAAAGCTTGTTCATTATTTGTTGCTATTTGTTTTTTTTATAGATAATTAACTGCTACAAAGTTTTTATTGTTTTTACTAATTATTCTATTTGGTCTAATATATATTAGACCAAATGGAATAATTTGTGAAAATGGAATGGCAAAACGAGTTGTAAATATCTGGAATAATCTGACATCAGAAGCTGTAAATGCTGATAACATTTGTTATTTTGAAAATAAAATAAAATCGTGCAATTTTGATAAACATTGTCTATAAAGTAAATCAATGAAATCTTGAACGTTTTTAATATAAACTATATTTGTTCCTATTTACTTTTGTTTTCTTATTTAAGGGTATATTGTCATTGGCTATTTATTGGACCTGTATGTCCTTTAGAACTTGTTTTTTTTGTTTATTAACTTGTTCTAATAAATCTTTATTATTTATTTATAACTAAATATTGAAAATTGAAAATTAAAAATTGAAAATAGAAAATAGAAAATTGAAAATTGAAAATTGAAAAGTTCATTTAAATGTAGCTTTTTCTTAAATTATAATACTTTTTTATTTAATTGATAGATCAATTATAACGATATTTAGAATTTTTAGTAATAGTTTTGAGGTAGATCATTTTTTAATAATAACTTTCTAAGTTTAGATTAAAACTTGTTTAACATTGCAAGAGTTTTAACTTCAATTTAAGATATTTATTTCATTTGGTCCTCTAATTGAAATTAAAAACTCATTTTCCGCAAAATAACTTTTGGGTTGTATATAGGTGTTTCTTTAAAGATCTAGTTAAGTATTTATACTAATTAGTTTTGAGTAAGAGATTAAAAATTTTTGGAATAAAACTTTTGTTCTTTGAACTTAAATAATAGAATATGATAATTATTTATTTGAGAGATATTTAATATATTTAACTTAGTAAATAAAGGTTGAGGCAGGGTGTAAAGCGAGTTTCATTGAATATAATTCTGATCGCATGTTT
>NC_088927.1:28357500-28420000 GCF_038396675.1 Hydra vulgaris
TAATCATTAGATTAATTTGTGATTGGAGATAAAAATTTAATTCACAAATAATTTCTTACTTAAATATAATCTTTCTTTTGCTTCGTTTTCTAGGCATGAATTAATAATTTTTTCCTTTACTTTTTATTATATTTTCAGCTTTATTCGCAGGTAATGGACTTTTTTTTTAAACATATTTGAAGTTATATCTTAGAAATGGGTACCTTTCAATAAAAAAAGGCAATTTTTTGCGATTGCTTTTCGTATCTTCAAAGTTTGCAATTTTTTTGTTTCATTGTTAACCTCTTTGCGGTAAAGAGCTTTGAAAAAATCTTTGCAAAAGTTCATTTCTTGTTATGCGATATGTTTATAAATATATAAATTGATTTTGAATAAAAAGGCAGCGTATAATTATTTTATTATTAGTATTTTAAGTATTATTTTAATATTACTATTTTAAACAAATTTATCCCAAATACACTCTTCACAAAACTAATTTGCCTCCTAGATACATTTTTAGAAAACGGCTATAATTAAAGTAATCTTATAAAAAAAAAACCAAAACCTATTTAGACCACATTTCAAAAAATACTACATGTAAACAATTAGATAGGCAGTTTTTTAAACTACTTCGGATACCTATAATTGACCCTATATTCCCAAATGGAATTGAGAAACAAATAGTGAGGGGTTCTATTAATTCACCTACCAAATTTAAAAAACATAATATGCAACAGCAAAACAAAACTCTCACCAAACAATCACCGCACTCGAAGCCGGGTGTTTACGAGCTTAAATGCTCATGCGGAAGTATATATATTGATGAGACCAAAAATAAAATCATTTCAAGAAATCTGGAGCACCAAAGAGCCGGTTTTTCAATACCTGATGATGCTGACCACAAAAGGTCAGCGAAATACTGTTAATATATTATCATATCATAATATATTTCAAAAGTAGTAACACGCTGCCTTTTTTAATAAAATCGTGTTATATATTATAAACATATCGTAAAACAAAAACTGACGTTTAAAGATATATATATGTATATATATATATATATATATATATATATATATATATATATATATATATATATATATATATATACATGTATACATGTATATATATATATATATATATATATATATATATATATATATATATATATATATATATATATATATATATATATATATATTCTAATATGTTGCAAAAAGTTTTCAACAGAAATTCTAATAAGTATAAGGTTAGGGTAATACAATGTTTAAAACGTTTTTAAAACGTTTTTAAACATTATATAACCCTAACCCTCAAGCTACTCCGAATAGTGTTTATAGTGTTTCTGTTGAAGATATTGTGCAACTTGCTTGAAGGAGGAAAATGTTTATTTTTCATTTTTAAGATCATTGAGGACTGTGTTTGTAGAATATACTAAAATAATCAATATATTAGGCTCCAAGCCTAATCTGTTGTTTTAATAATTCTACAAACTTATTGAGTACTCTAAGTTGTAGTTTGCATAACATCACCATGGAAACTACCAATTTTAATTATTCCTTAAAAAATATCCCAATCCCAGGCAAAAAAAAGTTATACTATTACTTTAATTAAAAAAATAAAACACTTTATTTAAAGAATCATTTGGAAAGCCCATTTTTTCTTAGAATCTAAAGCAAATAAAAATCCTATAAATAAAAACAAGCAAAAAGAAAATTTTGGATTTAAGACTAAAAATGTCTTATCATTTAATCCCAACTTAGAAAATTTCTGCAATTTGATATATGATCATTTGTGCGATTTTCTCAAATTATTTGTTCTTTTCAGTATATATTGATTGACCATTACCCGATAAACATTTTAAATAAAAATGATATTCTTGCTGTTACAAGTAACGTGACTTTTAATGCCCAGATAGTACTTGCAGGTATAATAGGCAATTTTTGCAACAACAATCATTACATTTAAAAATTCCTATATTTTTATTGATGGATCTAGGTATAAATTTGGCAGAAATAAGTTGTCTAGGTGAATCTGATGGTTGCTTGTAAGCGACTACAGGATTAGCATTAGAAAAAAAATTTGTTGTACTTTTTCACTTAAGGATTGACTGAATAGTTTTAGTTAGTATAGACTGGCAGTTTATATTACCGTAAATAGTAGTGACTTAAGGAAAGATTTCTGAAGCTTTTCTATTGTTGAGCTGGTCTTGCAGTTTTGCATTATGAAATGCTTTTTCCATAACATTGTACGGGTATTTGCATTCTCAGCCATAACTAAATCTGTTAAAAGCAGTTTTTCTGTGGTATAATTAGATGTAAGTACATTTATTCTTTTTGCAAGATTAAACGGAATATTATTTTTGGTGTGGTAAGGAATATGACTATTAAAATTTAAATAGTGATGATGGTTACTTTCTTTATAAGATGTACCCGATTTGATATATTTTTTATTTTGAAGAATAATAGAAATGTTTAAAAAATTAATCTATTATAGATATTTTCTTTTTCCATTAATTCAATGCCATAGTTGATTGTAAAGGTAATTAGAACTTGTTTAATTTAGCGAGTGACAATTTAAATTTCACTATATCTAGATGTTTAGGCCATATGTTAAAACCATTATCAATATTATTTAAAGTAGAACTGTTTAATACTATAAAAAACAATAGTTTATTTTAAAAATCCTATCGAAAGATATACTTAGTCTGGTGCAAAGTTTGTGCCCATGGTAGTGCCTGTAATTTTGTGAAATAATTGGTTATTAAAGGAAATTATTGTTTTTTTAAAATAAAAGATCTGATTCATTACTGGTAGTAATTTATTCAGGTATTAGGTTTTTATTTTTTTGGACCCCGAATTTTAATGCTTCTATCCAAGTTGGTGGGAAATCGTGGTATTAAGGTTGAAAATATCACACGTTATTATAAAACTATCTACTTCCACTTTTCTTGGAATTTTTGTTAAAAAATCCAAATCTTCTTTTATATAAGTTGTTTGTTTTTGTACAATTGGAGATAGAATTTAGTGCAGAAATTGGCTTAGTGTGACGTAGGTAAGTCGCGATTCCTGCAATAATAGGTCGAATTTTTAGATCGTTTGGTGGTTGCATTTTAATAAATAGTGGATTAGATTCTTAGACTTTTTTGATTATTTCTTTACATTTAGAAATTTTGGGAATTACATAAAAAATTGCTTCGTTTCCATTTAAACTTTTAATGTAGTCTATTTCGTTTTGTGTTAAGCATTTATGTTTATGAATCATTTTTAAAAGATTTTTAAAATAAGAGTTTGAATTTGTTTTTCATTGGTAATTGGCGAAAATTGATAATCTTGATTAACAAGTTTATTGCTGGTATATGTATAGTCCATCACATAAAAACTGCTACCTTTTGTCTGCTTTTTTAATTACAATATCTTTCATTTCTTTCAGTACTTAAAGAGCTTTTCTTTTTCTTAGATGAAATATTATCAATTGTTAGATGATTAATGGGATCTACTTGTTCGATCTTCGAAATTATTTCATTGAGTTCTGGAAAAGATGTTTTAACATTATAATTAGATTTCTTTTAAAATACTAATATCATTATTTTTGCTTTCATAAAAGTAAATTTTTTCATTAGGTTTTCTTCCTTAGCTTTTTGTTTTTTCTAGAACTTAAAAGTGATAAAAATTTATTGTCGTATGAAAGTCATTTGCATAAACAACAGCATGATACTTTTATATACTGTTGTTGCTATCAGTTATTATTTTTTAATGTTTTTTAATACAATTCCTGTTTTAAAAAACATAAAATAATATGTAAAAGCAACAACACCTTTACTGATCAATAATTATATTTTTGTGAAAAAACATATTTTTTGCATAGTAGATTAAATTAGCACTGCTGATGAAACATTGAAAGGCCTCAAGTGCTAAATATACTTTGTTACAAATATATTTAGAATTTAAAACTTTTTTTGAAATTTTTTCTTTCTTGACATACATTTTCGTTTTATATATATATGTATATATATATATATATATATATATATATATATATATATATATAAATATGTATACATACATATGTATATATATATATATATATATATATATATATATATATATATATATATATATATATATATATATATATATATATACACACACATATATATATATATATATATATATATATATATATATATATATATATATATATATATATATATATATATATAGAACTAAATATATATAACACTTTAATCAAACAACTAATCAACATTTTTTAAGTCATTATATAAATAAGCGCAGCTTTATTGCGTGGTATTTAATACAACATTATATTACAATTAACAAACATGTTATTTGTAAATGTAAAAAAATCATTTATGTAACGTTTTATACAGGATTGTGTGTAGGGTTCGGACTGTTGTATTTGTAGTTGTAAAAATCAAAAAGAATAACACAATACAATACTATACTATTGTATTTTAATACCAGAGATGCAGTTAAAACATTATTTACTGTTATTGCATTGGTGTGAATAAAAATAGTTACAATAACTTTTGTATTGTCTTTTTTCTAGCAATACATTGAAGTTTTAAAACTATTGTATTGTATTGCTGAGATGTACAGCAATTACAATAACTTTTGTATTGTGTTGCTGGAATGAAAACAATTACAATAACTATTGTGGTGTATTATATTACTACTTAAAGTTCAATAGCTACTGCATTTTAAAGTCTTTGCAATCTTTTGAATCCAAAGACTTTAAAGAACAATGGTTATGTTAAGTTTAAGCTGAGTTACTTTATGAATCAAACGCAAAAACTAAGTGGAAGAAATGGTAGTAATTAATTATAACTATCCCCAGCAGTAAAAGAAGTACCAGGTCAGATCAATTCAATTTTATAGACCTGAATAAAGTTTGCAACAAGGACATGTGATATTCAGTAAATAAAAAGATTTTTTTATAACTAAATATTAGTTTTGCCCTATTTCAAGGTCACATATCTTGGAGACTGGACTGTTAAAACATTTCGTCTGGAATAGTGCAAATCCGCAAATCAGGTAGGAGTGCGTATCTTATTGCAGATAGTTGTACAGTAGAAAGTTAAAACTCTGTACTTTTTTTTATTTAAACAGATTTTTGGGCTCGTTTTGCCATAGAGAGTTTTAATAAAATTCTTTGTAATGTCAATAATAGCTATTTGGTGTCTTAGTCATTAATTTAGTCGCTAGAACACTTACGCGGATATGATTTAACCACAAATTCATCAAAATTGTGCTCCAGAGAGTCAGCTAAGACAGTATTGAAATCAAACTAGTATTATTATTACGAAATAATAAATACATAATAATCAACTGAAAACATGAATTGTATTATCCGTTTAAATCCTTACATCAAACATGCTTAATTAAAAAAGAAAAAATATATATATTTCGAAACCTCTTCAAAATATAAACATTGATAGTATAAAAAATATTTTAATAACTGTTTTCTTTTAATCTCAAATTTTACTCAGCCTGTACAGCCTTTTTAATTACCTTATTAGGTACAATAGAGTAAGTTTTAGGAATAATATTACGAAATAAACTCGTGACAATAAAAGAACATCTTAGCTATCTAACAAAAATATATTTTTATGCCTTTATAAATAAATCTTTATGATTATAAATTAGGAAAAATGTTACTCATTAACATTAAAATTACAAAAATCATCAAAAAAGTATAACAACTACTTTAACTACTCAAAAAATAACAACTATCATTGTAGTTATAGTATAACAGAGTAAAAGAAAATTTATCATTTTTTGTAAGGTAAGTTGTCATAAATATCTTGGCAACTTTTGGGTATAACACTTTTCAACTGTTGTATATGATTTTCAATGGCATTTTTTCGTGAAGAGTTGTGGTGGAATCACTCGTTAACCTCTTTTTGGTCTTTGTGGTAATTGTTAAATTGTTCATCGAAACTTAGCTTGAAATCTATTGTACCATTGGGATTGTATTTAGAGCTCTGATATCAATCACACATTTTGCTCCAGTCCCTCTTCCAGGACGGATTGTATCATAAATAAGGTAGCTTTTAATATTATAATCTTTATAAAATGTATGGTCTACCATTGCTACCTCATATGGAAATGGATTGCGTCTAGCTTCTTTGGTAACTAAAAAGTATTCGACTGGGTAAAAATGTATCAAAGTGTTTTAAATTTCTTTCTATTACCGAATGAACTGAATCTACCACCATTTAAGTATGAACTTTTTCTAAAAACTTTTGTGTGATGACTACTTTTTTTTGCATTGCGAGTGCAGAAGTGCGTTTGAAACAATGGCATTTCTATTTGGTGATGTACATCCATCAGTCAAAATTATAGACATCTTTTGGGGGTTTATCAATGATTTTATTTAAATAATCAACAAAAAATAAAGTGTAAGTTAATGCCTTTAAATCAGCTGATGTTTCATCAAACCAATAACACTTTACTTTATTAGTGCCAAGATTGTGTATCGTAAAATTATGAACCATCAGTTTTTTGTTTTAAAATACAATGCACTGGCAGTCAAGTATGGACATAATTTCACTGCTTGTAAATCAGCGGTGATAACGTAAATTGCTCCATTTTTTGAAGCTATTTTGTCTAAAGCTTTTTCCTTTTTAGCTAAATCTTTCGTGATACATGTTGTCAATACTCTTGTTCTGTAATATTACCTGTTTTATATGAACAATATAGATCGCGTGCATCTTTCTTTGGTTGAAACAAAACTATGTTTTCATTTTTCAAAACATCTTCAAATAGTTTTCTGGAAGCCACTTTCTGTCCATTTTTGTAGCATTTTTAACATAAATACAATAGAACTCACGTTAAGACTGTATTATGGGTTCTAGATATAATTTTTTACTTTCCTTTCTGCAGTAATGAGAAGGCAATTTAAGCATGGCTCTTAAAAATATTTGAACCAACTCTCTCAATGAATTGCAAGCAGGTGCAGTATTATTACGTTTTGTTGTTGTATCCCTATTAAGCTAGTACTTAACTGTCCATTCTTTAATACCCAATGTTCCTAAAAATATCTTTAAACATACTCTCATTTTGTTGTTATTTAATTTTAAATAATAGAATTTTTTAATACTTTGCCTTGTGTTAGTCCTTTTAGTATTTTTTATTTAGTCTATTTTTTATAAAATGAATTTAAAACAAAGATTTTCTTGTCTATCCGCTCATCTTCCACACTTTTTTAAAAATATTTATTCTTACACTTTCTGTAAACTTTGTGCCATTAATCTCATTACTCTGTAAGCATTTGTTTGATTTACAAACATCTCCAAGTTTTCGCTCAGTTCTTACAGCGTCTTGTAAATATTTTTCCTCGCCTGTCTTTATAAACTAATGTATTCATACCTAGCGTATTTTTAAATTCTTATTCCTAATACATTTTGAAGACATTTGCTCTGCCTTTTTCCTTTTCCTAGATTCAACTCCTACTTCAGGTTCCAAATTTTTTTCATGAAAAAAATCGTTATTGCTGTCTATTGATTGAATGAAACCTATATGTTCAACATTTGTTATTTCAGAAACATCAGATTGTTATTTGAATCAACAACAGAATCATCTACTGAAAAGTTAAAAGTTGGTAATTCATTTGGTGAACGAATGTTTTCAGTTCGTACAAACTCTGCAAAAACATATGGTAAAATTTCAGTCATTTTGTTAAAAGCTTTCGAATGTCATTCCTTGATGTATTTTATCTTCTTGACAAGATTTTTCTGTTATTCGCTATTTTAATCTTTAATATAAAAAAAATTAGCTACACAAAATTTGGAAAAAATATTGATAATGATTTATGTATTTTAGTGATATTTTTAAATAAGAAACGCATTTATATAAATTGGCTAATATACAAAATGTTTACCTTAAATATAGTCAATACTTATGACTGAGTATTGTAAAGTGAACCGTGCTAATGACATTAACATGAAAATTTAAACTGAAAGTTTTTTAAAATGCTTATTTTATTTCCAAAATTATTTAAAATGCTAATTTTATTTAAAATTATTTAAAATACTAATTTTATTTAAAATGCTAATAATAACAAAACGAATAGACTCTCTTTTCATATTTAATTTAGAAGTAGGAAATCTAATTCTATACAAGAGGTATAGTGCTGCAATTATATATATTAAAAACAAATTTAAAAAAAGTATTAATAATGCACAAAAAAACGTAAACAAACACTTTTCTCTTTATAAAAACATAATAGCGCATTTTTCGGTTTTTAAAAAAATGATAAAACTTTTTTTAAACACACGTTTTTGTAAAAAGAGTTTTACAAAAATGGTACACAAGCAGAAAAAAAAGTTTTTTCTTTATTGCATTTGTATACATATAATAAAACCAAAACTTGCCTAAAGTAGTGTTGGTTGTTTTTAATTATAAGCCCAATGTCGAAAACACCTCAAATTAACAGAGCAAACATACAGATATGCTCGAGATGTTAACCAATCACATACGCGGTACTGTCATTTACTGCCCCAAGATACGCAGTATTGTTCTTGGGCAATAACCTGCATTCTATAGGTCAAATGAAAATAAGCTCAATATTCGGCGGATGCCAATTAGAATCCTGCATGTATTGACCGCGATATCTCAAATTGGTTTCATTTGTCAGATACGCGGTATTATCTAATGTGGATTTGCACTATCCCCGACGATTAATTAAATTTTGACATTACAATAATTTTTTTTATTACAATTTTATTACAGCGATAAATTTTTATTGGACTTTAAAGATAATTCCAATACAATATTTATTGTTGTTGTAGTGATCATTACAATACATTTTATCTATCAGATATTGTTATCAAATCAAATCAAATATATTTCGAAAAAAGTTATAACATTTCAAATAAATTTACAATTGTACATTTACTAATATAAATTAAATACCTGAATATACATACACTAGGCAATGTAGTCAATGATGAAATTAGTAATAATAACTGATATCAATAATACTAATTAAAATAATAATGATAATAAAAACAATAATAATAATAATAACAATAATAATAATAATAATAATAATAATAATAATGGTAACAAAATGATAACAATTATAATAAATGGAGAATTTCAAAAATAAGGACAATAACAGCAGCAAAAAAATTTAGTAAATAATGACTGTATTTTTATGTTGTTCATCTTCTTATTAAAATAAGTTATGAGGTATGATTTTTTACTACTTTTAATAAGTTGCTAATTTCATTTCTATAGAATTTAAATTTTGTGAAAAGTTCATTATTAGTAATAATATTTTTACATCTTGCACATTTTTATAGAGTTTTTTTTTTACAGAAATAGATTTAAGTAAGCCTATAGAGATCCAGGGTTTAGATTTAACTTTGATTTAATTTTTACTCAAAGTTTTATAGGGAGTACATTGGTCTAAAACTCAATTAAACGATTTAAAAAATTGATTGATGGATTCATTATTTTCATTATGAAGTTGTATTATCAATTATGATATTGTATTACTATTCTATTATGAAGATGAATATCAATACAATATTTATTGTTAGTGAATTACAGCATTAAAATAATTGTAATACACAAAGATTGTATATGTTTCTACAAAATTTAATACAATAACAATAGTTATTGTTTCTGTTATTGTCTTTATTACAATTACTGCAGTCCGAATTCTAATTGTGTGTAATATAAGAAACTTTTCTAATAATTACATTTATTTTGGCTTATACTGTTTTGTTTTGATTTTTTGTATTTATGTTATTGTATTTTAAAAAATTGACAAGAATAAAAAAGTACGGAGCATATTTTCTTATCCAAATTAAAATTTGAAACTTCAATTTTAGATTTGCTTCCCTCTCGTTACTTCTGGTTGCTAAAACTTTTTATTGCAAAAATAACGTCATTATCTTAGTTCCGCCATTTGTACAGTGTTACGTACAAACGTCTGCATGTCTAAACGTATTAGAAAAAACGCTATTTTTTCAAGCGCTTTGCGGAACAGTTGTGTTTAATATATGTATAATATGAGAAAACTTTAAAATTTTATTTTAACAGTTAGAAGTATTGTTTTGTATGTATTATATATATATATATATATATATATATATATATATATATATATATATATATATATATATATATATATATATATATATATATATATATATATATATATATATATATATATATATATATATATATATATACATTCATATATATATATATATATATATATATATGTGTGTGTGTGTGTGTGTATGTATATATATGTGTGTGTGTGTGTTTGTGTGTGTGTGTGTGTGTGTGTGTGTGTGTGTGTGTGTGTGTGTGTGTGTGTGTGTGTATGTATATATATATATATATATATATATGTGTGTGTGTATATGTGTGTATGTATATATATATATATATATGTGTGTGTGTGTGTGTGTGTGTGTATGTATATATGTATATATATATATATATATATATATATATATATATATATATATATCCATATGTTTATACATAAAGTAAAATTTACAAATTCATTTACAAAACTTTGTTTGGAGTGACCCATAATTTAAAAATAGTCAATGAAGTGACACCCTAAAAGCATGAATAAATAAATAAGAAAAATTAAGTTCTAAAAAATACTTTTTGAATGAAAATTATTTTTAGTGGTAGCTCAAGACCCTTCATTATTAGAGTTGTCCCTAATATTATCAAAAAAAAAGATCTTTACAAAAATATATCAAAAGTATAAAAGTTTAATACATCTTTTTTTGATATTAAATCACGAAAAATACAGAACTTTAGCGTTTGCCCATACGCTTACATTGCATAGGCAAACACTTACAAAACTAAAAATTTCAAAGTTACAAAGCTTACACAAGCATGCATCTAAAGCTATAAATTATTCAAATAAATTAGATAATGCTACCCTTGTAATGAAAATAGTAAAGGTTCTAGATATAATTAATTAAATTTTTTACTAATCCTGATATTTCTATACATAGTAGAAAACCATTTACAACTAAACGTTTTTGAATACTTTTTGTTTAAATTTTCTCAAAAATATAATCTTAGATCAAGCACTAGCCAAGACTTATTCAAATTCTAAAAGTCAAATTTTTCTAAAATGACTTAAGGCCGATTACTTTGGAATCAAATGAAAAATTCTAGTTTAAAAGAATTAAACAATGTGGCATTTATAATTATTTTTTTGTTGTGGTTTTATTTAAATTCAATGCATAATGACTCACAATCTTTTTTATTTACACAGAGCTCGTGACGTAAATTATAACTAATTGAGTTGTGAACAAAAATACATACACCCCCACCAACACCAAAACTACGTGGTTGATGAACTGATGAATAATTAAATAGTTCAAATTGGGCATTTGTTTCACCACGCTTACACCAAGTTTTCGTTTGACAAATAGTTTTAAAATTGTGTTTTAATTCATCCAACAAATACCTAAGATTTTCAAAGTTTTTATATAAACTTCGAATATTAATGTTTAAAATTGAAAAACTATTTTTATTTTTTTGAAGATATTGAGAAGATTCAATAACTGTATAATATTTGCTTTAAAATATTTTTTGATTAAAGTTATTTGAGTCATCGACTCGTTAATAAACCCTAATTCTTACAGACACGGATAAAGTACGCACTAATAGATAATAAAGTATGCACTAATAGATAATAATTTTCAAACATTTAGCAATTTATATTTAAAAGAAAAAGAAATGACATTTAGAAAAAAAAGATCTTTTTTATTTTAATTTTATAAAAGGTTTCTCCTCTTGTACCACCCCGCTTGAGAAAAATGGGCTCTCCTTTCATTTACCACGCATTTTAAAATTATCTCTTTTTTAGTGATTACTATAGGCAACCCTATTTCGAAGAGTGTGAGAGTTAAAACAAAGTTTGTAGCCATTAAGGTGCTCCCAGACGTTCTTAGGGTTTTATCACAGAACACCGCGGAAAAACATTTAACTTGGAACTTTATGCCTCTTTCCTTACCAATGTCGCTTATCGCACTGGAGCCGGTGTCGAACCTCAAACCTCTAACTTCTGAACCAGAACTCTAACCACTGCGCCACAGCTGTTTATGGCCGCACTGTTACCTATAGAGAGGTTTAATTTATGTTTTATAAGTGCTGTCACACTCAACGTTGTTAAGGCCAACTAGTAAAATTTATTAATTTTTATATAAAATCAAATCTTTGACAATCTATAACTTAGGTTTTAAATAGATGAAAACTTATTATTGTCTAATACACCTTTCTCCGCTTGAGTTTTTTGTTCTTCATTACATTTTAAAACATTACGTTAATGTTTATAAAACTTACAAGCTAAAATACAATCATATAAACTATTACAATTAAAGTAAAGATTATATATGTAAAAAAAACAAAAATGCGGAGACTCTTAGAAGACCGTAGGAACTTGCTGTCAAGAAGCGCTGTAAAATGACGTCACATATTTACGTGCTAAATATTTCACTCAACTAAATTAAAAATACTTTAATCTATGATGGGCAGCCAAAAAATTACTTATAATTGCAAATAATATCAAATCATTTTATAATCTTTTTTTTTTACTCTTGTATCATATTTTCATATTAATATTGGTGCTATAAGTTTAAATAATTATTTTGTTTTAAAAAGTTAAATACTATTTTAAACATTAATACTATTTATTTAAGAAAACTCACATGTTAATCAATAGGAATAATCACATAATGTTTTTTAGTATTTGGTCAAGCCACTTTTTGCATCGTAACTCCTTTTATTCTTTTTGGCATACTTTGAATTCAATTTTTTACATTTGCTTTTAATTCCTGATCAATATGCCAGACATTATTTAGTGTCTCTATGCAGGACCGGCGCGAGTAGGTGTCACGTGTTGGGTTGCCATAACAGAAACTACCGACAAAAAAAAAAAGAGGTTCTCGTTTTTTGAAATTCGCCGACTGCCTAGCTTCCTTGTCGACATTTGCCGACTGACTTGTCAAGGGTCAAATTTGCCAACAATATGAACAAAAAATTTATTGATGAGGGGTGGAGGGATAAAGGAGGAGTGTGTCTCAAACACCCCCGCACCCTCTACTTTGCGCCAGCTTATCTCTATGAGACTTTTTTTTTTGATTATAATTTCGTATCAAATTTTCCGTTTTTAAAGTTCCCAGGCATTCTCAAATGAGCTTTAGTCGAGTTTAAGAAATAACAGGCCGCGACAAAACAGTAACATTTTTTGACTATCTTGTCAGACTATTTTTTAAAATATCTTGTCACTGATTTAGCTTTATGACACGGAGCAGAATCATTCATAAAAACTATTTGGATGGATTATTAAACCATTCATGCAACTGAGGAATTATTTTGGTAGCAAATACTTTTTAAAATTTATCCTGATTCATCTTCCCTTCAAGAACATAAAGAAGGCCAAAGCCCTTATCACTTATAACTAACGATACAATCTCAGAGGTTTTACCGTCTCTTTAACACAGTAGGGGTTATATTTTTCTTCTTTCCAGCATCTAACAAAAGAAGACATATAATATTATTTTGAATTGGGACTCATCTGACAAAACAACTGAAAATAATAATGAAATAAATAAAAATAGCATTGTAAAAACTCATATAAATGTCTTAACCAGTGATACGGTTGCAATAAAGTATATACTTACACTTTCCCAATCTTCAGCAGACATATGTAGATATTATTAAACCCAAATGAGACGTTTTAACTTCATTTACTGGAGTAAGCTTAGATTTCCTTGTGGGTCTGCAGCATAAAATCCCAGTTCTGCTATTTGATTTCTTGTAGTTCTCTAAGGATTTTTGATACCGACCTCTTGGATGATTTTATTAATTACTCTAGTATCTTTTCTTCGGTTCCAACGCAAATATTACAAATTGCTCATTTGTAATATTTGTAAATACAAAATGCCAATCATCCCTACACGCATGATGCGTGGTCTCCCACATTTTCCACATCTTGCACTTCATATCGATACTTTTATCAAATTTTTTTTTTGTTCTGCTTTCCACCATCATTGAAACATTAAATACATATGAAACTTTTTTTTGGGAGTGGTTTGAATAGTTAATTATGAAATTTGTATGCACCCAAGATAACAATATTGCATAGAATATGTGAAAGAGCGCATTTTTCAGGTTTTTTCATATTGTAGCTTATCAATGCTAAAAATTGCAACAATTCTTTATAAATGTTACACATTAAAAAATAAAATCTTTCTTTAAAAAATTATCAAGATGCTTGAATCACAAAAACAAAAAAACATGTAACAACTTGGTGAGGATAATCGTTTTTATTTTTAAATTGCTGTACTTTAAATGGAAAAACAAAATTTATAAATAAACTAAATCTTTTTTTTAATTTTGTTAAAAAATGTAAGTCTTCATAAAATGCATATTCAATTATTACGAGTTTTTTTTTTCTTTTTATCTACAAACCTACTAAAACAAAATAATTGAAAAAAAAACAATCTGACTTAAAAATATCTAAATGACTTAAAAACTTTCTAAATTGTCTAATTCTGAAAAAGACTGAGCTGAAAAACAGTCATGAAAAAAAAACTGAGGTAAAAATAACTTGAACTAAAAAATAATTTTCTATAATAAATGATTTGATATTACAAAAAAACAAAATAATTACAAATATATTTAACATTATTTAATATATTTAACATTATAAAATAGTAATAAATATATTTAAAATGTTACTTAAATTTGATTCTTATTTAAAATCATTATTTATTTTTCACTAAAAAATTAGACGTTGATAAATAACGTCAAATTCGATTATCATGTAAAGTTACAATGTATTTGTTTATCATTCGAAATTCAAAAATCGCGATTAGGATTTTTAGGATTAAATATTTTTAAAACGAGTTTTGAAAATATTTTTCAATTTTTTTAAAGAAAAGTCTTAACATCTTAGGAAAAAAAGAATTTTAAACAAATAAACAATGTATAACAATCTTGGTAAAATATGATATAAGAAGTTTTGAAGAGATTACAAACAGTTCTTATTACTCCACCATAAGGTGTGGTATTAAGAATAAAAAGTTTTTATTCCCAGCAAAGTTTACTGAAATTAAAGTGCGAGAGGTCAATAAATTAACCTCTTGTACTTCAATTCCAGTAAACTTTTGAATGGCCTGATACTGTCAACGTTGCTTATAAGCAACATTGACAGTATTAGGCAATTCAATTGCGATTACGTGAACAATAATTTTGATTCTTTTGTAGTTTGTCCAGAAACTTCGTCCAGGTACAAAATTTAGAAATAGTTTTATAATTTTTTTTTAAAACTCTGTTTTAAGTTTTACTGCGCATGTTTTTTATAATTTATATACAATTTAAAATATTTAATACATCTTTTCTATTAATTCTATTAATTCTATTATATTTAATTCATCTTTTCTATTATCTAATACATCTATTCTATTTTTCAAAAATAAATATTACGTAAAATAAATGTTTAAACTTTCATAAAAAATGTGCTTACTTTTTTATTTTGTTAACCTTTTACATGTCCATCTTTAATATATATTTTTTATAATTTAAAAGAGGACTCTGGGTAAAGCGCCACCAACTAGTCGGATGTTGGACCAATCCATTACTTTATTTAATATCTGATAAAAGGTATTTGAGCATTTTGTACCTGTTTTTATAATATAATTCATAAAGTGGAATGTAATTAAGCTAAATACTTTATATTGTAGTTTTTTTTAAGCATTTTTAATATTACTTAAATTACATGGACCATATCTAATCTAAAAGCTAGATTATACTTTTATATCACTCAGGTGACTATCAGTTTTCAATTTAATATCTTGAGTTTAACCAAAAATAGTAGCACATTTATTAGCCTTATTTTGTCTTTTTATATTACCCGAACTATCATTTTTTATCATTTTACTCAATATTTTGTTATGTAGCTATATTATTTTATTGTTTTTGTATGGTGCGATAATTTTAGCCATTAATAAACCAACGGATCTAAATTGACTTGTTTTATCATAGACCATTGTTTTATCATTTGTTTAAGATAACTAGAGCGTGGGTTACTGTTCAGCCTATCCCTGAGTCCAAAAATTTTATTCCTCCTACAAAATAGTCTTTCATTTATGATTTTCGCCCAATGACATCATCTACAATCTACTTCTATTTTCACAACTACCAGGTCTACGTAACTGGACGGCTCCGTTGGTCACTTTTTGCGACCATTGTGTCGCATAAACAAACAAGTTTATTAAATGTGGCTGGTGAGCCCCGACTTTTTCCAATGTACACCACAATGTCAAAACGGACATTAGACTATCCCGCTGGATGTGGTTACGGCACTGAATAACCTAATGACCACACTGACGCTCACCCACACGTTCATTTAAAAGCTCCACAATGCACGTTGGATCAGCGCTCGCTGACTATGTGCTCTGATCTAAAATCTCACTCCATAGCACGTCATTACAAACCACCTTAGGGCAGTAGCTCTTTCGGCTAAGATTGATGGCTTGTGGCCTACGGTGACTAATGTGTGCATTCAATCAATTGAAATTCATTCTGTAGGTCTTACGTCTGGCTCTGAGTGCTAGCCCATAAGTGCAAGGAATGAGAGTGTTTAGCTTTCTATTCACCCGATTTGAAAGTGAACGAAAACATAACGAGACCATACGAGACGACCAAACGGTACATAGTTATGCACTACACCCTCACACGTGTAGACATTAACAGTCTCTAAAATCAGTATATCAAATATTTGTTCTTTATTATATACTTTTGTTCAAAAAATTTTTTGACCTTATCTTTGTATATTTATTCCGATTTGTGTTATAATGTGTGAATGACACAATATATTTGTGAAAAGCATAACAGCGCGAAATTTTTTTACAAAAATACGTATTAGTATATTTTTATAACAAATGTATTTTTGGTTGGAATATACTGAGCTATACTACTAGATAAGTTTAGACAATGATAGTAACTCGTTTTTGAAATAGAAGGGCTTATTGTTTCACAATAAGCCCTCATATTTTTGTTGAAACTCTGTTTTAACTTTTGTTGCGCATGTTTTTTATAAATTATATACAATCTAAAATATTTAATAAACCTTTTCTATTTATATTATTCAAAAATATATATTACGTAATATCAATTTCATAAAACTTTCATAAAAATTGCGCTTACTTCGTTTTTTGTTGAGCTTTTGCATGTCTATCTTTAATACATATTTTTTTCACATTTAAAGGAGGACTGTGCGCAAAGCTGACCGACCAGTCGAATGTTTGACCAATCGACTATTTTATTTAATATCTGATAAAAGTATTTGATCTTTCTGTAGGGGAGATGGGGGCGCATTGATCGCCGGGGCAGTATGATCTTTTGGCTTTTACTCGTTCATTTTTGCCTTGCTAGAAGTGAGGTTGCAATTTAATTAACCATTATGCTTCCCTAATTGATTATTCGTAATATTTTTTCATAAGGTTATCAGCGTCAAAAAAAATAAAGAAAATATTTTTTTCGTCATAAAAAGTGATTTTTTTAAATCGTACTATAATTCAAATATATTTTTATTTAGATGTCTGTATGGGTTAACAACAATTTTATTTTAAATTTGTAAGTGTTAGGTGTATAATATAATATATAATTTTTATTTGGCTGCAATATATACAGTAGATATTGCTATCAATATGTTACCTATACCTATTGGGGTACATTGATCTTTGACTATGCGGGGCCCATTGATCGGAGGATCAAAGTGCCCCATAGAAGACGAAGTGCCCCATGTTTTTGTTTATAAGCAATACAGTTAAACGAATGGAATTGTATTTATAATTTAAAAAAAAACTATATATAAACTAACAATAGCTTTTAGCATTTCATTTTTTAAATCTACTTATGTTATAAGCTAGTAATAATAATACTATTATTTTATAATATCAAAAGAATAATATTTAACATAATAATTAAAAAATATTTAACATAATATTATTATGTTAAATATTAGCATTTATTAAAAACATATGTTTTTATTGATATATTTTTTTACAGATCTTAAAATGGTTAGAAATAGAATTAAAAAAACAAATAAAGTTGCTATACCAAGTGAAACAATGAAAGTAGCTGTTAATAAAGTTTTAGAAGGAACACAACTGAATGTTGTAGCACGTCAGTTTAACATAGATAGAATGACTTTAAAAAGATATTGTCGTAAAAAGAGGCTTAATCCAAATGAAGCTTTCAAGCCTAATTACAACAATAGACAAGTTTTTACAGCAGAAGATGAAAAAAGTTTATCAAGTTATTTACTAATTGCATCAAAAATGAACTATGGCCTTTCAACTAGGTCAACGCGATCATTGGCATATGAATTTGCTTTAAAAAACAATAAGATATGCCCATCATCATGGATCAAAAATAAAATTGCAGGCATTGATTGGTTGCAAGGTTTTATGAAAAGACAACCAGAGTTGTCTCTACGAACACCTGAAGCAACGAGCTTCGCTCGATCAACAGCTTTTAACAAACACACTGTAAGAGAGTTTTTTCAAAATCTTAAAACGGTAAGAAATCGATATAAATATAATCCTAACTGTATATATAATGTTGATGAAACTGGTTTAACAACCGTTCAAAAGCCGGTAAAGGTTTTAGCTGGTAGAGGAAGCAAACAAGTTGGAAGAATCACATCTGCAGAACGAGGAACATTGGTAACTGCATGTTGTGCCTCTAATGCTATTGGAAATTCCATTCCTCCATTATTTATTTTTCCTAGGGTAAAGTTTCATGATTACATGATTAAGGAAGGACCTCCTGGATGTGTGGGATTTGCAAATCCTTCTGGTTGGATGAACTCAGAAATTTTCATAGAATGGATTAAACATTTTGTTAAATATTCAAACTGTTCTCAGGAATCTCCAGTTTTGTTACTTCTCGACAGTCATGAAAGTCATATTTCTGTTAAAGGCTTGGAGCTTGCAATTCAACACGGAACTACAATGATAAGTTTTCCTCCCCATTGCAGCCATAAATTGCAGCCATTAGATAGAACTGTTTTTGGACCATTGAAAAGGTTTTACAATTCTGCATGTGATAATTGGATGGTTTCAAACCCAAGACCAATGACCATTTATGATATTGTTTCAATAGTTCGAGAACCGTATACAAAAGCTTTCTCACCATCTAATATACAGACAGGATTTAGAGTAGCTGGCATTGAGCCATTCAATTCTGAAATTTTCAAAGATGACGAATATTTACCATCATCAGTTACAGATAGAGCTGCTCCAGATACAGTTACTATCACTCCTGTCAACAATATGGAATCTGAAATGATACCAGCACATGTTAATCACAAAGAGTCTGAAATAACTATAGTAAATATTGAAACAAGTATTTTAAACAAAGTGTCAACAAGTCTTGCTTCTATAATCTCACCTGAGGTTTTAAAACCTTACCCAAAAGCATCTGCCAGAAAAAAAAATTTTAAAAGTAGGCAGTTAAAAACAAGGATCTTGACTAATACTCCTGTCAGAAATGAAATTCGTTTGTCAAAAGAAAAGAAAATTTTGAAGCAAACCAAAAACCAACAAAAAGTCTCCACAAAAGATAAGAAAGAAACTAAGAATTACTTGCTTAGGAATAAAAAACAATGTAAACCAAAAGCTGCTTCACAACTTGACTTTCACAAATGATGAAATATTCTTAATCAAAATATTGTACTTTTAACAAGTTTTGTAAACTTAAAAGTTGTATTCTTATTTCAGTTTTTATATTTCAGCTCTTATAAATTTCAAGTTGTTGTAAAGTTTTAAACGTATATAAAGCGGGTAGCTCATAGCTGCTGTGATTTATACATTTTTTAATTAAAAATTAGACTAGTGGGTTTAACTGCTATATTTAAAAAATAATTAAAAAATTTAGATGTATTATATGTTATACAATATTACCCTTTGACTAAATTATTTACAAGATTTAGTTATAGAAGTGTTAAACGTTTAGATAATATTACACATATAAGATCAATGTGCCCCAAGTCGGAGATCATAGTACCCCATAGTTTGGGGTACATTGATCTTTTGAAAGGGTTGTTTAAAAGTTAAAATTATTCATGTTTATCATTTTTTTAAATCAAAATATTTATATATTCCAAAAGCCAGATAGTTCTACATGTGTTTCGTAGTTAATAAGTTTTTACATCTCTTTCAGGTTCTGCGCAATTTTCAAAACACTGCTACGGCGATCAATGCGCCCCCATCTCCCCTACCTGTTTTTATAATATAATTCATAAAGTGAAATGTAATTAAGCTAAATACTGTATATTGTAGTTTTTTTAAAGCATTTTTAATATTACTTAATTTAAAATGACCATATCTAATCTAAAAGCCAGATTTAAACATGTCTTCTATTGTCATATTTTTTTCTTTTATGATTTACACTTAAACTTTATTTTTTCATAAGACGTATTTTGCTCCCTGTATTAAATGTGTAATACCGTTAAATAAATCGAAAGATCTTTTTGTTTATCCTCATATTCTTGAATATCATCTTATTCGGTTTCATCAACAGTTAATTTATTTTTATTCTTTTACTTTTAGTTTAGTTTTATTAACAGTTTTATTAACATTAATAAAGCAAATGAAGTAAGTTTTAAGTAACTTGTTGAAATATCTTCTTTTTTTGTTTTTGAGAAACTTAAAGCATAAAAACTCTCCAGAAAAGATTTTTTTTTTTTAATAAAACAAATGTACAAAGCAAAGATGCATTTGTATAGTTTTTTTGTTTTGTTTTTTTGCTTAAATAACAGTTTTACATGCGTAGTATCCTCAATATATAAAAAAGTTAAAATGCTAGAAAGTTGTTGTGACGTTCTTACTACGCTCTCACGACGTTGTTAAGTTAGATTGTAGCTAAGCTCTCGCAAAGTTCGTTTAAACTCGCAAAATGAGTTAAATCGAAGTCAAATATTGAATATTAGTTATGCTTTGATTACTATTTTGTCCTCATAAAATTTTGTTTAATAAAAGTACAATTTTCTATTTGCTCCACTATTCGTTAAAAAATTTGTTCAACTGTTTGATAAAATCCAGTTCAAGATTCAAGAATCTGGATTTAGCTTTTTAGTAAAGTTAGATATAGTATTAGCTATGCTATTTAAAATTTAATTTTCATTCAAGGAACCTAAATAAAGTGTAGGAATATACTCCACAATAGGATATGTTAACTTTGGGAAAATTTAATTTTGATTATTCAATATTTAAAAGCCTAATATCTTAAAAATATATTTTTTTAAGATATTAAGCTTTTAAATATCGAATAATCAAAATTAATATTGCCTAAAGTAAACATATCCTATTGTGGAGTATATTCCTACACTTTATTTAGGTTCATTGAATGAAAATGAAATTTTCTGAAAGTTTTATGAAAGTTTTAAAATTTTATGGAAGTAAATTTAGCATAATTATCCTAAATGTACTTTAAAACTTAAAGTAGTACATCTCTTTTGCTATTCTAATGTTGTCTGGTACGTCCAAGTTGTTAAATGTTTAATAACAATAAGTTATTCGGTTGCAAAGTGCAAACAGCAGGCAGGCTTTTTCTTCAATATTTGTTTTTACTTTTTTCTGTTTTCTAATGTGTTTGTTGAAATTATTTAACATTTTAGTTTGATTCTAGTAAAATAATAAAGTTTTACTATGACAAACCTTCGAAACAACAAAAGAAAGTCATCAAGAAAGGGTGTTGGTGGTCATAATTGTAGAAAATCTGTACAGATTGTAAATAATAAATGCGATATTACCAGAAAATAAAAAAAAATTAAATATTGAAATTATCACCAAAAAAAAAACTTACCATTAAACTAGCTGAACATTCTGAAGTGATGATTATTTTTTATTTATAAATTTTAAAATTCGCTTCCCAACAAGAATGTGGGGAAGCCAATGTCACGAGTATACTTTACTTTTTAGTGCTTCTGAAAAAATGCATTGTTGTAAGCCAAGTGAAATTAATGTTCGATTGGTTATGGCATTTTGAGAAATTGGGAAAGGGCACGAATCAATTAAAAGATTTGCACGGTGTATGAATATGCATTCAATATCTAATACTGCCTTTAGAAAATATTAATAACAAGTTATTTTCTGCATACAAAAATTCTGCAGTAGAAAGTATGCAAAATGCTGCAAATAAAGCAAAAATGGAAGAAATTGTCCCAGGTATACATTCTTGTCGTGTATCAATTGATGGAACTTGACATAAAAAGAGGACACTCCTCGTTGAACGGTGAAGGGACAGCAGTAAGCAAATGACAGTGTTTGGATGTTATTGTTTTATCAAAACATTGACAGGGAATAATACGAAAGTGTATAATATGGAGTGGAAAAAAAGCGACAACAGAATACGCAAATTGGAAAATTGCACGTAATTGTAAAATTAACCATTGAAAATTATCGAAAGAAATTGAATCCTCAAGTGCTATGGATATATTTTAGTAATCTGTAAGTCGAAATAAACTAGTTTATAATGAGTATCTTGGAGACGGAGACACAGCCTCTTACAAAAAACTTGTTAACTTCAAACCCTACGAAGCGCAGTTTGGTATTACATCTGTTAAAATTGAATGTATTGGACATGTAAACAAACCAATAGGTTCTCGACGTAGCCAGTTTTTTAAAATTACAGTTGTTTTGAAGCATAACTTTTAGTAGAAACAAGATATTTTAATTAAAAAATCTCACGCACGAGATACAGGTAGCACGCACAAGTATACCAAGTTTAAAAGTAAAATGATCCTTTACACATGAGTAATTGTGTAGTTTGTGAACTCTATTTTTAAGGGTGATTTTGACTATTATAGGCCTCTATATCATCATATATTTTTGGAGTTCAAAAATACATATTTTTTTACACGTTCTGTATCTTCCTTTGAGAAAATTAATGCTTTAAGAATAAAAAGTAGCTTTTTTTGATTACATAGGAACCACCTAAAACCCAGTTTTTTGTGAAATCTTTCAATGTGCTAATTTAAATGTTAATGTGCTAAATTGCTAATTTAGCATTTCTTTTTTGTCTGAACTTTTAATTTAAAATTTATGTTTTTTATGTATGTGAGCGGAATTTTTTTTTTTGATGTTATTCGCCTCCCGAAAAGCCGAGAAGGCCACTACAAATAAGGAAGCTAATTGTGGTTATAACCCTCTCTCAACTCTTTAATTCCGAAACACGAACCTTGACGAAAAAGGAAGCTGCGCGGAGAAAAAAGTTGAGCGCGGTCCAGGGGTGTGGTGGGAATCAAACTTGGAACCTCTCGATTATGAAGCGAGCGCTCTACCACTACCCCACTACCGCATCAAATAAGAGCAGAACGTTACTTTTCTATTATGTTTCTGGCAAACAAAAGTTTTATCTTTTTTCAAAGTTTTATATTGCGATAAGGTTTTATACATTTTTTGATAATATTTTAAAAAATTATCAAGATGCTTGAAACACAAAAACAAAAATACACTGAACGCCTTGGTGAGGATAATCGTTATTTTTTTTTTTTTAATTGCTGTACTTTAAATGGGAAAAACAAAATTTATAAATAAAATAAATTTTCTATTTGTAATTTTGCCTCAAAAACTTAGGCTTCATAAAATGCAGATCCAATTAGTTTGAAATTTGTTTTTTAATGTACAAACCCACTGAAAAAAAATTGAAAAGAAATAACCTGCCGTAAAAATATCTAAAACCTTATAAATTTTCTATATCTGAAAAAAACTGAAATGAGAAAGATTTAATAAAAAAAAAACATGAATAAAAATAACTTAAAAAAACTAAGAAAAAATTTTCCAAATAACTTATTTGATATTACAAAAATACAAAACAATTTCAAATATATTTAACATTATTTAATATATTTAACATTACAAAACACCAACAAATATATTTAAATTGTACCACAAAATGGACTTTTATTTAACATTAGACGTTAATAAATGACGTCAAATTTAATAATAATGTATAGTTAAAATTTATTAGTTTTCACACGAAATTCAAAAATCGCGATGAAGATTTTTTAAAATGAGTTTAAAAAATATTTTTCGATTTTTTAAAGGAAAGTATGATCTTGTGAAGAAGAAATTCAAAAAAGTAAACATCTTTGGGAAAAAAAGATGTTTCAATGTTTTTCTATTATATTTTAATAGAATTGGTTCACAATATGAACCAATTCTATTAAAATATAAAATAAAAAATTTTGAAGAGATCAAAAACTGTTGTATATCGTATTACCCAGCTTTAAGGTGTGGTTCAGAGATCAAAGAAATTTTATTCCGAGCAAAAGTTTACTGCAAAAAAATAAAGAACGTTGACTGCATAAGGCAGTTTAATTACGATCATGTGAATAACACTTTTTATTCCAACGTGGTTTGTCCGGAAACTTCGGCCAGGTACAAATTTTAGAAATAATTTTATAATTTTTGTTGAATCTCAGTTTTAACTTTTACTGCACATGTTTTTTATAAATTATATATATAACTTAAAACATTTAATTCATCTTTTTTTATTTATATTATTCGAAAAAAAATATTCCGTTCAATAAATGCCTAAATTTTCGTAAAAAATATGCTTACCTTTTTTGTGTTGACCTTTTAGATGTCTATCTTTAATACAGTTTTTTTTTTAGATTTAAAAGAGTACTGTCCGCAAAGCCCCACCAACCAGTCGGACGTTGGACCAATCCACTACTGTATTTAATATCTGATGTATTTGTATATATTTTTTGTTTGTTTTTTAGCTTAAATAACAGTTTTACATGCCTACTATCCTCAATATATAAAAAAGTTAAAATGCTAGAAATTTGTTGTGACGTTTTTACGACGCTCTCACGACGTTGTTAAGTCATGTTGTAGCTAAGCAGTGTTGTAGCTAAACTATGTTTAACAATAAAACAAATAAACTTACGTACACAAACAAGTTTTAGAGATAATAGAAAACAGTATTTAGTAGTATTAGTTTCATTCAACCACATGAATTATATTATAAAAACAGGTACAGAAAGCTCAATACTTTTTTTTAGATATTAAATAAAGTAGTGGATAAGTCCAACGTCTGACTGGTTGATGGGGCTTTGCCCACAGTACTCTTTTAAATTTTAAAATAAAATAAATAGTATTAAAGATAGACATCTAAAAGGTCAACAAAAAAAGAAGTATGCACATTTTTTCTGAAAATTTAAGCATTTAATGAACGGAATGTTTGTTTTTGAATAATATAAATAGAAAAATGTGTTATGTATTTAACATTATCTATAACTTATAAAAAAGATGCGCAGTAAAAGTTAAAACAGAAATTCAACAAAATTTATAAAATTATTTTTGAAAACTTGTACCTGGCCGAAGTTTCCGAAGAAACCACGTCGGAATAAAAAGTGTTAGTTGCATGATTGCAATTGAACTGATTGATACTGTGAACGTTGTTTATTAACCTATCGTATTTGAATTCCAGTAATCTTTTGCTCTAAACCACACCATAAGGTGTGGTTTAGAGAATAAAGAAATATAAATTTTTTATTCTCTAAACCTTACCTTATGGTGGGTTTAGATATTATGATGAGATCACAAACAGTTGTATAATACGATATACAACTGTTTGTGATCTCTTCAAAACTTTTTTTATTATATTTTAATAGAATTGGTTCTCATTGTTTATTTGAGAAACATCTCTTTTTTCCAAAGATGTCAACTTTTTTGAATTTATTCTTCAGAAAATCATACTTTCCTTTATAAGATCGACAAGTATTTTTAAAGTTCGTTTTAAAAAACCTTTATCGCGATTTTTAAGTTTCGAGTGACTAACTTTTTTAACTTTTTTAACAAACATTTTTAACTTTACATTATAATCGCATTTGACGTCATTTATCAACGTCTAATTTTAAATAAGAATCAATTTTGCTATTTTGTAATTTTAAATATGTTAAATAATGCTAAATATATTTTTAATTATTTTGTAATTTTGCAATATCAAATAAGTGAACGATATTATGCCCCCCCCCCTGCCCCAAACATGAGAGCAACAAATTGATGAAATATATTTTCTACGATTTTCAACTAGACTTATATTTATCTTGAAATTTTAAGTTTCATAAATATAATTTCTTAGCGTTCAAAAGTTATGACCATATAAAATTTGCAACCCTTTTAAATGAAGAGAGTTAAAACAGGGTCATATTTTTTGAATGCTAAAATATTTTACTATAAATTTAGAACTTATCAATGAATATAAGTCTAGTTAAAAATAGTTCAAAAATTATTTCATTAAGTTGTTGTTCTCACATTTGGGGCAGGAGGGGGAATAAATTTTATTGGGTTTTTTTGTTCCCAGGCTCCAGTAATCGCTTTTTCAAAGCATTCTTATTTGACATAGCATAAGCATATAAATATTTGGAGTTCGCTCCATGTCTGGAAATTATATATCTCGAAGACAAAAAAAACTAGCGTTACCCCTGCCTATAACCACTGCGCCATAGTTGCTCAAAGCTTTGTATATATATTTTTAAAATATTAAATCTTACCCTATATCATACTTAGCAATGGCAATCTAACCATGGAAGTATATAGTGATGCAACACTACAAATATTGTTAAATACAGTTTTTTGTAAGATCTTTCAATGTGCTAATTTGGTTGTTGATGTGCTGAATTGCCAATTTGGCGTTTCTTTTTTGTCTGAATTTTTAATTTAAAATTTATGTTTTTTATGTAAGTGAGCGGAATTTTTTTTTTTTTTTTTTAAGTTCACCTCCCCAAGGCTGAGAAAGCCACTGCAGATGAGGAAACTACTTGTGGTTATAATCCTCTCTCAACTTTTTAACTCCGAAATACGAACCTTGATGAACAAAAAAGCTGCGCGGAGAAACAAGTTGATGGGAATCGAACTCGGAATCTCTCGCTTATGAAACGAGCGCTCTCTCACAACATCACTACCGCATCAAATGAGAGCAGAATATTACTTTTCTATTATGTTTCTGTCAAAAAAATTTTTTATCTTATTGCGATATTGCTTTATACATTTTTTGATAATATTTTAAAAATTATAAAAATGCTTTATTCACAAAAACAAAATTACACTCAACGCCTAGGTGAGGATAATCTTTTTTAATTGCTGTACTTTAAACGGGAAAAACAAAATTTATAAATAAACTAAATTTTTTACTTTTAATTTTTTCTCAAAAGGTTAGGCTTTATAAAATAAAGATCTAAATATTCTGAAATTTTTTTTTTTAATGTACAAACCTACTGAAAAAGCATCCTTTTTTGACATTGGAGTTTGGAGTTCGTTCAATGTCTGGAAGTTAGATATCTCGAAGACAAAAAAAAGCTAGCGCCACTCCTGGTTATAGGTATAGCTTAAAGGCAAGATTTGGCTCTGATCAAATAAGCAACCCAGCCAACATTGACATACGGGTATCGTACGGGGCCCATAAGGGTTGTCAACTGGGTCTCGAATAGGAAGACCAACGGTATCCCGCCGGACCATGGCTGCGGTTTCCAAATGGGGCCCATATGGGTATACCCGCTGGGTGTCCCGTATGGGTCCCAGTTAAATCCCGTACTTTAAAACCGTGAGAGGCCCATTTGGATTTGTAACTGGGACCCATATGGGAAACCAATCGGGAACCCACCGGATCTGGGTCGTGGTTTTCCTCTGGGGCCCGTACGGATATGCCGGCCGGGTATCCTGTATGGGTCCTGCGGGGTTTGCCCATTGCAAATCTTGAAAAACTACGTTTAAATGTTAAATATTAAAAAAAAAATCAAATATATATATAACTTGATTGGTTTCTTTCAAAAATAAAAAATTAAAATTACAGTCGAAATTTAGCAAACTTTAAAACAATTCTTTAATCGTGTATCGAATGCGTTCACGGTCATTTCGCGAATTGGAAGCTTTTCCATTGTTGATTAAACAACTTCTTTGAAAAACTCTTTACACAGTATCTCGTTTCAATATGACCTTTAAAAAAATTAAAGTTAATTGTTAGTCTTAAATTTTATAGGTAATATAAATTATTTTTAATATGTTATAAAACTCTTATGATTTCTCCTAAAACTCTTCAGATAAAAAATGTAATTTTCACAATCGAAGGTAGAAAACTATAAATTATGTATAACTATTATATAAATATAATTTTATATTTATATTGAGTATAATTTCACACATATTGTTTATAACTTTATATATATATATATATATATATATATATATATATATATATATATATATATATATATATATATATATATATATATATATATATATATATATATATATATATATATATATATATATATATATATATATATATATATATATATATATATATATATATACACACACATTTTATTCTGCGGATTTAGATGAGCAGTGTGACGTCATACTGAAAGAGCCAGCTGCCAGCGGCTAATAATTTTTAAATGTAATCTTTAAAACAGAGCTAAATTTTTTTCATTTCACATTAGGGTTTCATCAACTAAGACTCATCAGAAACCTTATATAACAACGCCGTGGCTACTAGATCCTAGCACCATCAAGTCTTACTGCAAAGTCTATTTCAAGTAGTACATGTGCTTTGTCAAATAAGTTTTTTCAAAATATTGAGAAGCCGTTTGCGTCAGATACTTACAAAATTTGATCAATGCGAGTATCAGGGTAAGTATTTTAGTTATTGTTTTTACTTTTTTTGTTTGATAGTTTGTATCAACTGGATTAAGCAATCACATCAACTATTATCTTTTTTTACTTATCGGCAACGACTAAAATCATTTTTACCTATGTTCCATTTTTTTTTTAATCGCTGCTGAAATATAAGTTAAATACAAAAAATGCTTTATTATTATAACAAAAAGGTACTAGAAATTTATTTAATGATAATAAAATCAAATAAAATTCTTAATAATGATCAATATATATTTGATCATTATTAAGAATTATATTTAATTTTATTTTAACCCTAATATATCAATGCCGCTTTTATTTTAAAAGTATTCTTATAAATATATATATTTCTTTTTTATTGGTGGGCATTAGTTTTTTAATGCAAGCGAGTAGTAAAGTAAAAGAATCTATTCTCTTTTTTATATAATGATTAAAATAATATAAAAATATATTTTTTATAATAATCAAAGTTTAATTTGCCGTGTCATTGTGAAGCCAATTTAATTTTGTGTTGATTTTATATTCATCTTAGAAAAATGTTTCAACATTTTTTATTTGGAGTAGAAAAGAAAGAAGAAAATAAAAAGACCTCACAAACACATTTGTATCTCGGCTGGGGTTGGAGGGGGGTGGGGGTGGTGGAAGTGGTGAGATAAGGAAATATTTTAACTAATTCCAAATATATATATATATATATATATATATATATATATATATATATATATATATATATATATATATATATATATATATATATATATATATATATATATATATATATATATATATATATATATATATATATATATATATATATATATTATATATATATATATATATATATATATATATATATATATATATATATATATATATATATATATATATATATCCCCATAATCTAACTGATCCCCCTCCGCCTTGTATCCTTGGAACACAAAAACACTATTTGAACTTTTTACCAGCCAGCCTCTTGATGATTATTCTTGACTTGCAATTTATCACCTCAAAATTGGATTCGTTGCTGAAAATAACTTTGGCCCAGTCTTCTACAGACCAGTGAGGTCTTTTTCTAAACCACTTTAATCTTTGTAAGCGATCTTAGTCACGCAAAAGTAGTTTTTGAGCAAAGACATAGCAATCTAAGCCTTACTTACTTAGGAATCTTCGTACAGTCTATTTACTAATACTAACATTACCAGCCATCTTTGTGAACCCTTCAGCAAGTTCGCGTTAAAAAATTTTAGGGTCTTGTCAAACCTTTCAATAGAGATAACTTTGGTCTCTTAAAGTTAGCTTTAAAGGCCGACCAAGCCTTGGTAACATTTGAAATATTTCTCTTTGGCTTTTTGTTTAATCTCTTAGCAGAGCTACAGTTTGCCAATGCATCTTGTCTGAAACAGCTATTCTGCTCATTTTTGTCTTTTCAGTTTACCAAATAATTACCAATACTCATAACTCAAGATATAAAAAGGATAATTTTATTTTATTTTCGCAAGAACGTTTATATAGTTGGAAAGAAATCAACCACCAAGTTTTAGATTGCTCGGATACCATTTTGTTGAGATATTTTAACTTTAGTCGTTAAATTTTAGTTGACTCTATATTTTTGCTACATTAGAAATATAGGTATGTTCTAATTAAATTAATAATTACTCAAGACTGGTTAACCTAACGAGTTCAAATTATATACCATTCGATAGAGAATCAATTAATTAAGACATTTAATACACTTTTAATCGTATAAAAAATTGGTTGGTTTCAAAGATAATTGTGAAAAAAGACAAAAATTTCACACAATTAAATGACTCTATATTTATGCAAGCCACTGTATATATATATATATATATATATATATATATATATATATATATATATATATATATATATATATAAATATATATATATATATATATATATATATATATATAAAGTCTAGTCACTATTTGGAACACATCAGGCCGTCAAATCCTAAGCGAAAATGCAAAAAAGACTATTTTAGAGTAAGTAATAAGCAAGTAATTATCAAAAAGTACAATTTAGTGGTAGGAATGGGCAGGACTGATTTCCGTATGTTTTTAACAATTTAGTTTCTGAACCCCAAAAGAATCCGGTTACTTTAAGGAACACATACAGCTGTAAAAACGTGAGTGAGAAAGAAGCTATAATTTTCTTGGAGTTAGTGTTGGTTAGACAATGATCAAAAAAGTTAGACAGGTGCCCAGTATAGAAGCATTCAGTGAAGAGGGGGAAATTCTAGTCACTTATATTTTTATCGCTATATGAAATGTATATCAATTTAGCGCAGATATTTAATTTATATATAGTTTATATCTAAATTTCGTTTATACTGCTTTATTGAAAATATTCAATCAATACTTTGTTAAGAAATTAAAATTTGTTTATATTATATATTTGTTTATTCTATGGTTGTAAAACTCTCTCAGTTTATATTAAATTATAATGTATATCCTTCAGGGAAAACATTTGTTTATATTTAGTTTATAATTAATTATAATTTATACCGTATAAATAGAGCTATTCGATTTACGATCTATGCCGTTTTAGTGGAGTAATTTGTTTTCTAAACCTGTAAACCGTTCAGTCGATCGTTTTAGTAAATTTGTATTATAAAAATATGCAGCTTTATAGCAAAAAATATTTGTTTTGCATTTAGTTTATATTCATAGACAGCGATAAACAGAATAAATCAGTGTACCACCAAGCAACACGAACTCGTCAGACTCAGACGAAAAATATTAAACACCCAATTAGAACTTTAAGAACCCATAAGATAAGTACAAAATTTACGATTACTTTATATCTAAATTTCTTTAATTGTATATATTTCTTTATTGCTTAAAAAATTTTTTTTTTTTTTACAAAAACCAAAACAACTGTTAATAATTGCCATCGTTATGGTAATCACAATGCGATAAACCAATCAACACAATATAACAAAATAGCTTAATTTATTAAACATAAAGCACTACAATAAAGCAGATGTACCATCAAAAACAGACATTAATTATAATACGGGAGTGTGCGCACTCCCCTATTATAATTAATGTTTTCAACATAAACTTTTCAACATAATAAAATTAGAGTAGCAACTGAATGCACTAAAAAGTTTGAATAGATTTTTGGCTAAATTATCCCCTTTAAACAACTGGCCCAACGTATACTAAAAATAGTCTTAGTTCAGTTGCTTTTCATTTTTTAATACCTAATTAAGACCTTGGTTTTCTAAAAAATTTTCTTTGAATGTAACAACATATCTGAAACAATCCGCCAGGTGAAGTATTGAATGTAATCTGAATCAATTGACAATATATGGGCCATTTAACCATAAGTTGATGAGTCTTCGCATACCCCTAAGCATACTAAATGCATAAAGTCTAAAGGAAACTTTGTCACTGTGTCAAAATTTAATTCCATTTAGCACACCACTAAGATGTTCAGAATGCTTTTATTGACAAAAATCTGAATCAGTGCTTAAAATTGATGAAATATGTGAGAGTTTTATCTTGCAACGCCACTCTCTTTTCTGAACACAATGCTCGCATCAGTTATAACCATAGTGTCCCTTAATACACTTAACAATTGCTCTGGCTGGTGCATCACATATGATAACAGCGAGATTGATTTCGTACTCAATATTTTAACAGATAAAACCATCTTTGGAAGAATTTTGAACTCTACCAAAAAATTATGTAGATAATCAAAAATGGAATTAGGTTTTTGGGCACCACTTTTTAAACAAATCTCTAAAAATCCAATATGGATCGCCCAAAATTGCCAGTCCTAGGCTCTGACAGCTACATTTATAAACAGCAAAAACTTTTTGCAAATTTTATTGAAAATTTTTTACATGTATGTTTAAATTTTATCACTAATTTAGACTTTCATTGAATAATTTCCTACATACTTTTTTAATATAAAATATTTATGGAGTATTATTCTTTTTTAGTATCAGCTATCAAGCTGATTGAACTGACTTGATCAGCTTCAGCTTCAATTTGAAGCTAATGAGTTTAAAGCTGAAGCTGAAATATCAGCTGCAACCAGTGGATCTGTAAAAACGATTTAAAAGCTTTAAATTCCCTAAATGTAACCTATTCATTACAACATTCGCCTGTTTGCTCTTTTTTAATGATTCTGACTATACTAAAGTTTTGATTAAAGCAGTTATTACCATCACTAGCAGAAACAAAACTTTATATTTTGATCATTTTAAAAATGCAAAAAGTGTCTCAATGGAATAGTTACTTCATGTTTAATAGTAACTGGAACATATGTTAAACAAATATGTTCAACTTTGTAAATTTATTTTTAAAAAATATTTAAAAAACTCTTTTGCAATTGTAATAAATGAAATTTTAAATTGTCTTTGTAATGGAGTTTAACAGTGAAAAAACACATCGAAAAAAAATTTTACGAATGATAAATGGCAACCATCGAGTAAGTTTTGTTATGATTTTTTTGATTATCATTTTAAACCTTTTGGTAACCTTATGGGAAACCCGTCAAACCCCCAGATCCTTCGATCCTGATAAAAACCAGATATAACAGAATCAAGCAAATTTGCTTTATTTTTTAACCACATGGGGCCCGTCCGGAAAAGCAAAACACTTACCCGTTAAAATCCAGTTCCCGTTAGCCTTGACAAAAACCATATAGTACCCGTCTGTCGATGTTGGCTGGGGACATGAGTTAGGAAGAAGGCATTAGCTTCATAGTTAAATAAAATTAACAGTGATATTGATACTGCCAACATGTAATAGCCTTAATAACCTTACTTTTACAGTAACAAAGCGTACTATTTTTATATCAAATAAGATTTAAGCCAACGTTGTTATCTACTTCCAACGATATATACATAATGAATATAATTTAATATATACTTAATATATACTAATGAAACATTAACTGATACGAATATAATAAGGAACGCTTTCTTAACAGTACTAAAATATTATTAATTAGTACTAGAAATCGAAATTGTTTACTGAAACTCCCTAATGTGAGATTAGAACTCTTAAGGAAAAGTTTTTTTTATATATGGGTGCAAAACTTTATAATACTCTACTCGATAAAAAACCCAAGTTCACTAAGTACAAATTCCTTATTGATAACAATTTTAGAAATTGATTTTACTATATCAAATTTAGTTCTATTCATATTTGTTTTTCTATTTGATTTTAAATTTTTTTGACAAAAGTGATTTTAATGTAAATGCGTAACTTTAAGAATACATTGAAGTGTAAGTTATATCCTGGTAAAATGTTCATTTACTACTAATAATAAACTACACCGTAAAATCGCCTAAGTTCGGTCATCATGTAACTTTGGTCATTTATGAAAAAATATTAAAAAAGCAATCAAAAGTTAAATTGTACAAACTTTTATTTTCTCAAATAATATTTGTATTTAGTTCGTATATATGAATTTATAAAAAAAAGAATGTTAATATGCAACCTGCTGAAATAATTCTTTAGCAAAACAACATTTTTAAAAAAATGCATACTATTATCCTATGGGCATTGTTTATTAAAAGTTACGTTAACGTTTTTAAAACGTCTTTTAACAACAACAACATCAACAACAAGCTATTTATTTTCCTTAAATCTTTTCTAAAATAGTTTTGATAATAATAATAATAACAATAATAAGAGTAATAATATTAAATACAGTAATATAAAACAGCATAATTTAAATATATATCTACTACTATAATCAAAATTAAATATTAGTAGCGGGCTGGCTCGGCAAACGAACTAGCCCGCTTTCCATATAAAAAGGCCCTTGGTTACAACGTATTTATATTAATGTCTGGAAAAACCAAAGGACTTGGGGCCTGTTTATATAGAAAGCGGGCTGGCTTGTTTGCCGAGCCAGCCCGTTTGCCGATATATCGATGTCATCAATATTTAAACTTAATTTTATTTTGCGTTTATATGAATAAACGAACTAGCCCGGATAGCGAAATCCCACTGTTTTTTACCGAGATCTCGACAAACGGGCTGGTCATTTCTTATATAAATTTGTACGCATGCGTACAAGTTCTTACATTTTTTAAATTTGAAAGCTTCGGCGTAAAATAATAAATTTAATAATAAAACTGGCAACTTCCGTGTACTTAAAATTTTAGTTGTTTTGTTTTTATAATTTACAAATAATTTTCGATTTTATTATTTGCAGTTTCACTCTCACTCAAAATGACTGATTTTATTGATAAAACAAAAAGAAAAAAACTTCAAATGGGATCATAATATGGTAGAGAACCTTTTAAATTGTAGTATCAGCTATAAATCAAGGATACTTTATAAAAACCTTGACTTTGATGCCGATAAAGTTGGTTTGTATAGAGATGTTCGCTTATATATGGCAGAGATTCATAATAAAGATGAAGAGTTGTATTTTGGGCCTGTTGCCATCGATACTTTAAATGAAAAAGATTCAAAGAAGTAATAAAACGAAGAATTAAACGATTTCTAGAAAAATTGAATGAAGTTCAATGAAAGTTTTTGAAAGCAGGTTCATACAATACTGAACCACTTATATTTGGTGTTATAGGGGATGATTTTATTGAAACTCATTTTTTAATCAATCAAGACTTATCAGAAGAGGTAGAGTTAGTCAACAACAGTGATACTGCAGATAGTATTAAAAACCCTTAAAAAAAAAAGCTGTTTACCACAACTCATTGACAACAAAAGAAAGCACTTGGAACGAAATTTAAGCGCCGCCCAACGCAACCAACTACTGCTTAAAGAAGCTAGAGACGATACTCAATTTAGAAAAGAAATGGCAGAAGCAATGCGACAATCGACAAAGTGCTTCACAGAAAGTATTAAGACTGTAAGTAAATCAATGACTGACCTGGGAAATGGCATAGGTCGTTCTATTGAGCTTTTGGCACAAGCTATGATACAAACTCATAAACAATCATCAAACCAAAATCAGTTCTATCAACATTCACCTAACGTATATTCATAAATGCAACTTCGTCCCTTAGTGTTTCCAAATACTTGTCTAGATAAAAACATTTTCACAAAAATTGAGAAAAAACAAAAACAAATAACTTTATAAAGAGTCAAATAACAAATAACATTATAAATATAATGTTCAAGATATTTATTATTATTATTATTATTATCATTATTATTATTATTATTATTGTTACTATTATTACTATTATTATTAATATTTATGATTATCATTATTATGAATAAAATTTATTATTATGCTATAATTTATACCGTCATGGATCTTTTCACATCATCAATTATAAATGTTTGTAAATGTCCCGCACGATTGTATATATAAATATGTATATATATATATATATATATATATATATATATATATATATATATATATATATATATATATATATATATATATATATATATTTATATATTTATAAATATATATATAATTATATACATACATATATATATATATATATATATATATATATATATATATATATATATATATATATATATATATATATATAATGTAATTGCTATAAATTAAATTATATCAATTACATTTATGTAAATTTATTTAAAAAAATTATGTTATTTCATAGTACAAGGTTTTATTCCAAATTATAATACAGGAGTTCTGCTTTATTCTTCCAAATAGTTAAACTACTATTATTATTTATTGTTTATTTATTATTTATTTTTATTGTTCATACGGTACGGTATTTCTTCTGTCCTTGCACAAGCATGCATTCCTTGATATGTTTTTCTTTACTATTAAGGAAAGTCTTTGCTTTAACATTTAATGGTCTACTTTTACAGTTTGAAGTGGAAATACTTCTCTGAACTTGGCCCAGGCAGCCCTTATTTATTCATTAGGCCTCATTTGATGTACCTGCTGATTGTTATACCATCCAATTGTATATCCAAGATATCATAGACAATAGACTTATCAACACACGCTGTCTTCTCTCCACTATTTCATTTTTTTCTACATTTTTTGTTCATTTATATTTATTAAACAAAAAAATATTTTCTACGCCAAAAATAAAAAAGAAACTTTTATATAACTATACATCTCTTATTGATCAATTGCTTTCAAACTGTTCAAAAATAAAGTTAGCATCAGCTCCTATAACCTCTATTCTCTACCTTTTTACTTTGATTTCATCAAACCAATACTAAGTTCTTTGTGTTAATTCTTCGTTGCAATCATCCAGTTGTAAAAACTTACTTAAAATAATCAATAAGTTTGATAATATATATTATTCAAATAAAAAAATTATTAAATAACAAAGCTTTTAGTCCAAAAGATTTAATAACTTTCTAAAGTTAAGCGTCAAGTTAGTGGGCCAAAGTATTATTCTTATATGATATGTATCATAGTTATGACATTTTTTGTCTTATATAATGGTTGGTGAATGTTATTAAACACAGTTAGAATATTGTGAGAAAATGCCTTTTTGACCAAAATGAGTGTTGACCAAATCTAGTAAAAATTTTATAATATATTAAAATATAATCATAATACGATGTGTATAATTCAACACTAACATTTTATTTTATTTTTTTACAGCTCATATTGAAACCAAATATCAATTAAAAGGTGCTCAAAGAAGTAGCTTCAACAAAACAAGCATTTAATTTGCAAGACAACAGAGAAGACAGACGATAAATGAATAAAAAAATTATTTGATAAGTTTTTCAATAAAAATGTAATTTAAATGGTCATTTTATTTGAAATAAGCAAATGTGATTATACAAATTTTTCTTTTATAAGTAATTTAAATGTAGTTTTGCAATACTTGTATTGGCTCTCGTACAGGTTAAACCTCATAGCTCTACATGTAAACCATAGCTAAAATTCGGCGGGTTTCCGCAGAGTTTCTTATTTCGATTTTAGTTGCAAATCTATGTGGGGTACTTTAAGTTTTTTAGTACGGTATTTCTTTAAGACCAATACAAAATACCCGGCAGGCTAACCCATATGAGCCCCAGAAGTAAACCAGTCAAAATTAGGCTGGATCCCAAGGTCATCTTGAATGAGTCCCAGTTAACTACCCAAACAATATCTGTATCAATGCTGGGTGGGTAATGTTTTAGTAATACTTTATGAAGTCATACAATGGTTGCTAAGCTCCGTTTTTTTAAAAAAAGATTTGTTTTCTTTAAGTATAGTTTTTCCGTAGTAATAAGAAAGTTTGATCAAAACATCAGTTTAGTTTTGAACACATGTTGCCATGTGATAAAATAAAAAGTGGGAACTTGGAAGATAGGCAATACATAACCTATCTAAATAATTTGTTAATTATTATTCATTAGTAACGTTTTCGTTTGAACTGAGTATTTAAAAACTGCTATAAAAGGTTATGAAAATGGTTTGTGCCATATCTAAGTCTTGCTGAAATAAAATATACAGGACTATTTTTTTTAAGCTGCCAAGCAAATATATAATGAACGAAATGCAAATGTATATGTGATTTGATGTCTGATGAGTGTATGATGCAATCGTAAGAGTGATTTAGATTGATTAGTCAGCAGGAGTCACCACTAAATGGTTTATGAATCTAACGCTAAAAACTAACCCTGGCTAGTGCTAAAAAGTGTACTGAACTTCATTAAGCGTAACTTTACTGCTGTTCGTGAAATTAAACGCTGTTTGTATATAAATCTTTTTTAAAGTTTTCAGATTGTGTGACTGAACTAATTGGAAGAACACTGTTTATGCTGCTGACAACAATGTTTACGATGATGGAGTTTCTGATTATGACAAATACAATGCAGACATATAAGAAGAGTTGTATTACAATAAATCAAATTCTATTTGCAAATAGTTTTAAGTCTTATGCTTAAAATAATTTAAAATACTTTTCTGTAAAATATCAGATTATAAAACATTATTGTACAGTCTAAATCAACTAGAAATCAATTAAGTCGATTTTATTACACCATGACAACACGTTAATGCGATACCTTTATTTAATACTTAAAATAAAATTCTTTTTCGTCTTCATATCATTTAAAATTAAAAGTCTAATGATCTAATGAAATATTTTTTTTTTACTTAGTAAACACAAAAAATCAAAAATATCAAAGTTCGTTTTGATGGTTTTTCGATGAATATTTTTTGAAATAACTTGTCACTGATTTAGCTTTGTGACACCGGGCAGAATCATTCAAAAAAACTATTTGGATAGATCAGGACACCCTTCATGCAACTGAGGAATTAAGTTGGTAGCAAATACTTTTCCAAATTTAACCTGGTTTATCTTCCCTTTAACAACACAAAGATGGCTACAGCCCTCACCGCTAGACGGTATTTTACCGTCTCCATAACACAGTCTATGTTATATTTTTCTTCTTTCGTGCATCTAAAAAAAGAAGCCTTAACTCTTCTTATTTTTAATTGGGACTCATCTGAGAAACACTTGTAATATAAATAAAAGTAACAATAATAAAATTCATTTAAATTTTTTAATCTGTTAATTTCTTAATCTTAATTTATCACGCATAAATAAAAAAATTTCTAATTTTTTTTCCCGAAACATACAGAAAATTATATTGATAATTGATATAGTAAAAATAAAAAAATTAAAACTAGTATTCAATATTTAATTTAAAATGAAAACATTTACTTTGACCGAACTTTTAATACCAGTTCTCAAGTTCGATCGCTATATTATGCACTTCAGTTAACGTGACTTTGTCAGTGTGACAAGTTCAGAATATAAATATGAGCGAGTTTTTAGGCAACCTTCTCGGGAATTATTTTAATGCTATCTAATCTCAAACCCAATTGCCAGTTATATTGCGTGAAAAAAATAAAAAAAAATCTTGATCGATGGAGGACTTTCTTTAAATATTTTTAAAAAAGAAGCTAGAAGATTTTCAAGTCGTTTTCTTTATAGTTTATTGTACTTACATTTTTTGACAAGTACATATACTTTTTTAAATTGCTTTTTTTGGATACTAGCTCATCAAAAAAAAATTATTTAGCTTATTAAATTCCAATATTTGATACTTGTTCTTATATCAATAGTTTATATTGATAATTTATTTTTTATATCTGAACTTAAAAATTAAAAAAAAAAACTTTATTTCAATATTTTTCTTGACGACATTATGGTACTCCGTTCAACATACAAAGCTAGTTAATTAGGATAAAATGACCTATATCTGGCTGTTTCCTTATTCTGGCTGATTTTTCAAAGAATCTTTAATGTATTGATTGCTTTGAAGAAAAAAATACAATATTTAGACTTTATAATAAAGAAATATGCAGTTTAAAGTACTCATTGCTTCGTTATCTGCTTTGAGAACATTTTTTTTTAATTTGATAAATATTATATTCTGTAAACTCGATGTTTGGTATTTTCAAAGTTTTCATAATTAGAGGAAAATCTTTGTTTTTATGTTAATCAAAGATGTTCATAAAAACATTAGAATAAGTTTTGAAAAATGTTTCAAAATAATATTTTAATTCAATTTTGTCTTGGCTTTTAGTTAATGATTAAGATATTTAATTCCAATAATGAAACTAAATAATAACCATTATTAACAATAGACACGACGAGAACGTAAGCCAGAGCCATCTATCAAAAAAGTTCCACTACTTGCTGTGCCTTTTTGCAAGTTCCACTACTTGCGGTACTTGTTTTTTGCAAGTTCCATTACTTGCAGTACTTTTTAAAATTGAAAGTGATATGACCCAGCTTATAAATATTTTACCATGTTTTGACTCTAGGTGCCTAGTTTGCCATTGCATAAGTATTATGACATTTAGCAGCATTTAAATTATGAAAATATTAATTCGCCCAACACAACATCAGCAACCAGCTGGATCTTTTTCATACAGTAGTCAATAGCTTCAGAATCAGTTTCATCTTTAGTCCAATATGAAATAGTGTAAACGATGTTGTTCTGTGTTTTTTTAAGTTTTTCCACTCTGCCATCATACGAGACTGTCATTGTTGAAATCATATCGTACCATTCATGACATAGATTTCTGCCAACAATGTTTTCACACATAACATCATTTAAATCATGAATTCGCTTAGTAGACAAGTTTTGAAACAAATTCAGAGTTTCACTGATAGTTAGTAACGATAACTGTCGATCTAATTGTTGCTTTTCTTTTTCATCCATTTTTTGTCGTTTATCAGTCTATCTTTTAGAAATTTCAGTTTTACTTTCTGCATGTTCGAGTCGATTTTTTATTCGATTTTTTCGTGCTGCCTGAATAGCCCATTTAATAACCTTTTCTCTAGAAAAGTCATCAAGATTGTCAAGATAATCCACAGTCCTATTCTTCTTGGTTCTTAACTTGCAAAATATATAGTCAATTGTTGTATTAGGAGATCTTTCTTGAGCAGCACTGAACATTATCATTAACTCCTCACTGTGTATGTTATGAAGCCGTGCACTTGCTGTTTCCACTAGAAGTTCCTGTGTAATTGTAATGGAAAAATAACGCTTATACTGCCTATTCAAAACCTCATTCATTGCAATGAGACAAGCCTTAGTTATAGCAGTAACCTGGGCATCAATTGTACATATTTTTTTTATTGGTTCTTAAATATTTGGAAGGAGAGTATTTCCAAAAATGTCTGTTTCTCTGCAAAAGATTGCATCTGGATTACATTTGCAATCTTCAACTGTTTGCACAAGTTTTTTATTTATTGCAATACCACCAACAAGATCAAAAGTTGCACTTTCAGATGATACATAAAACGTTTTCATCCAGGGTCTTGTAAGAATTTTTCCAAATAATGCAAGCACGCGCATTTGTTTTACTGCAGTTGCATTACAAAATGCTTCCCGCAGAATTTTTTGTAAAGTTTTTCGCTTGACTGCTCCAATTGTCAAAAAATTCATAAATTTTGTATAGTGTTTTACAAAAGCAAAACAAGTATGGAACAGAATATGAAGACGGTTTCCACGATACCTTGGAATAATACCTTGTGGTAATTCATTATTGTCTAAAAAAATCACAAATCCTTGTGGATCGCCTTTAACGTCTTTACACCTCATCTTATTCATAGCCAAAACAACTTTGATTGCCATGCAATCATACCCACGTAGTTGGCAAGTTTCAATTTCCAGTGACTTCATTGCTAAACGACATGAAGTAGAAATTGTGTTGAGATGGTGCAAATGGCAGTTTAGCTCATTAAGATTTTTAGCCCAGATTTTATTAACTTTTGTAATTGTAAGATGGTTAACCGAAACTCTTTCAGACATTGTGTTTCATATATTTGAAATGATCAAACAACGAGATTCATCGTAGGGCTTTAAATGAAACTCTGAATAAACTATAGCAGTATGATCAACTTCATTACATATGTGGTTTGCATAATCAACAGCTGCCCCACCCGGTAATTGGTCTTGAGCAATAAACTGGCATTCATTTTTTGACATTAAGCGAATACTGTTGACATGAACACCTTCTGGCGTTTTTGCATCAAACGCAAGAGTAAGATAATTATTATTGATGGTCCATTTTTCTACTTGGAGGTCCGCAATACTGCCGAGCTCACGAGCCATTTGGTCAACAGTACTACGGTAAGGAATGTGAGAAAACGAAACATCTAAATATTTACTAATTTTGTCCAGTAAAAATGGAATATTAGCTGTTGGGACGTAATTTATTTTTCAAGTCTCTATTGGCAGCACTTAAAGTTTTAATTATTTGTTCTTTTCTTTGAGAACTTTGTCTGAAAACTTTCAATTTATATGGAAAGCTGAGTAGTTTTTTTTTCACAAAAGCTATCTTCTTACGATTATCTATGGATGAACTAGCTAATTTACAAGACAAATAAGACAACCTGGCTTTTAATTTTTGTTTTCTAGAACTTAATATTTCTTTTGAAGGTGGCCTAGTTTTTGAATTTTTTCTACTGCCTTTAGGTTCATTACTTATCAGAGATGTAAAACTAATGTTTTCTGGTGATTCCCCAAAGGAAGAACATGCAACATTGTAAATACTACTGGAGGTAGGCTGCAATGCAAGTGTCAAAGTTTTATCGCATGGAAAAGGCTTGTTGCAAAATGAAACCAAACTTTCTTTTTTAACTTTAAAATATTTTGCCCATTTTTTTGGCTTATTTCACCAGATTTTTAACTTGATTTTGAGTTGGTGGTAATGTTGAAATATTCATTCACTTTGGCAACAGTTTTTTTTATATAACCCTCCATTGAGAGTAAAAAGTAAAAGTATATTCCCATCGGTACACACGATGTTTGTTCCTGATGATAAAGTAAAGTTATCTACTAAATATTTCTTGAATACTCTAAAAAACAACTTTGTAATATACTCTTTTTTTTTCATATTATACCTTAAAAGATTAAAATTAAGTTATAATAAAAAACACATTTTACAGTTATCAAACTACAGTGATTGAAATAACCTTTGCAATAAGCAACAAAATAAAACAAACACAATTAAAAATAAGGTTTTAAAGTTGCACAATTCTCATAAATCCTTAAATAACTGTTTCATTATACAAAATAAGTTTTTATCATTAACAAATAAATGAAAGTTGACATAATAATTCTGAAATACCACAATATAAATTACAATTTCATCATAAGAAATCGTATAAAAATTAAAATCATCTTAACAACAAAAGTTTGAGGATCCTGGAATTAATTTTTTCCGTTCAATAAACAAACATAGCTAAAAACATTTGACAACAACTGTGGTACACAATTTTCAAGTTTAAACAATTTCCATTTCATACACTAATTTTCATATTGTCCGTAAATATTTAAATTATCTAAAGAGAAAAATAAACATGAATAAAAAATTAAACATTTACACAGTTACATACTTAAATAATTTTTTTTTCAACAAATCTAAAATAAATCATTAAAAAATATTTTGTTATAATAAAAAATGTTTAATAAAAAGATATCAAAACAAGCCTGAAGATATACAAATCTTGTTTTTATTGAACGGCAAATACATTAAATAAGCAATAGTGATACTTAAAAAAAGAGATTTTCCACAAAAAAGTTTTAGAGCTTTAACAAAAAAACCATTTCCACTAAAAAGTTTTAGTGCTTTAACAAAATATAAATTAAATAATTGATAATAATCTAATCACTGCAATCTTTATAAATATAAAAATGATGTGATATGTTTTTAAATAATATTAATTTAAAATTAATTAATATTTAATTGCAAGTAAGATTTAACCATTAAATAACGATTCAAAAATGAAATACCAAACTTGATTTTGACGCAATTACACATATATAATTTTTACATATTAATAACAATTTTTTTATTAATACCTTCCCTGCCTCTACCGCCACTTCCACTTCTACCACCTCTTCCGTTCCGACCACCTTTGCATGGAGACTTGGAAGGCCATTTAAAAGATGGTCTGTCCTCACCCCCATAATGGACTCATTTTTAAAAAAGATCTGTTGGTATACGGCCCTGGGTGGTTATACCTATATCTTCTATAATCGACATAAGTAAGTCCTAAAAAAATTAGTGATATATATTTGAATATAATAGTTATTTGATACAAATAATAAAAAATACTTGGATAAAGATTACAAGGAAAAACAGACTTTTTCAATATTTACTATAGTTTTAAAAGTACATTTTTATACGAATCTGTAGTATTTCCAGTACATGTTACCACATTTCAAGGACATGGTAATGGAAAAGTACCAGATGTAGAGGCTACTAAATTTATATTAGTACAAAAACTAGAAATTTGTAAAGTTAATATTTTATCTAGCTGAAATCCTATTTAAAAGAACGGTAAACAATTAAATAGAAAATTACAAACATATCGACGGAGATTTAGATGCAACTAAATATTAATACAAAAAAAAGTTAATAAGTTTAAATTAAAAACATTATTAATAAAAAAAATATAAGTAAATGATTTGAAATTTTTTTAAAATGAAACAAGTTTATTTAAGAAACTACTAGTTTTAATTTCTTACTCATGAAGTCACTTGTTTCAAAAGTATAGCCTGAGCCGGATCCAGCATTTTTTAGTCTTTGAGATAGCTAACTTCCAGACACGGAGCAAACGCCAAACATTTATATGTTTATACTTATGTCAAATAAGGATGCTTTGCAAAAACTTGCGATGAATGGAGGCTGAGAACAAAAAGCCCCAAATTTCGTGCCTCCCACTCCCCCAAATGTGAGAGCAACAAGTTGATAAAATATTTTTTTTACTTTTTTTAACTAGACTTATATTCATCGATAAGTTTTAAATTTTATAGTAAAATATTTTAGCTTTCAAAAATTATGACCATATAAAGTTTAAACCCCCTCAATTTAAGAGGGTTGTAAATTTTATGTATCATTTGTTTTGAACGCTGAAAGATAATACTATGAAACTTAAAATTTATCGATGAATATAAGTCTAGTTAAAAATAGTACAAAAAATATTTCATCAACATGTTGCTCTTACGTTTGGGGCAAGGGGGTACAAATTTTAGGGCTTTTTTATTCCCAGCCTCCAATCATCGCATTTTTTTGCAAAGCATCCTTATTTGACATAAGCATAAATATATAATAGTTTGGAGTTTGCTCCATGTCTGGATGTTAGCTATCTCAAAGAACAAAAAAAGCTGGTTCCGGCTATGTTAAATATTAAATTATATTTATTCTGTACATATCCTTGGAAGTAGATGACAACGTTGGCTTGAATTTTGTTCAATATAAAAATAGTACGCTTTGGTACTGTAAAAGTAAGGTTATCAAGGCTATTACATGTTGGCAGTAACAATATCATTGTGAATTTTATTTAACGCTTATTTAATCAGAGAAAAATCTTGGCTTAGAGCTATACCTATAACCAGGGGTGGCGCCAGCATTTTTTGGTCTTCGAGATTACTAACTTCCAGACATGGAGCGAGATTTAAACATTTATATAATTATACCTATGTCACACAAGGATGCTTTGCAAAATATTACGATGATCGTAGCCTGGAAACAAAAAACCCAAAATTTTAGCACTCTTGCTGCCCCAAACGTGAGAGCAACAAGTTGATGAAATATTTTTCGTACTATTTTTGACCTAGACTTGTATTCATCGATAAATTTTAACTTTCATAGTAAAATATTTTAACGTTTAAAAAATATGATCATATAAAGTTTAAATCTCCCTTAATTTGAGAGAGTTGCAAGTTTAAATTGGTCCAAAATTTTTGAGGCTTTTCTGTTTTTTTTATTGTTTATAATTCACCTCTCCAAGGCCGAGAAGGTCAACAAAAATGAGGAAGCTTTTAAATGTCTTTTAATCGTCTTCTAAACATATAAAACGTATAAAACGTTTCAAAGACGTTTAAAAAACGTTTAAAAGACATTTAAAACTTAACTTTCAAAAACAAATGGCCAAAGGGTTGTACTACCCTCTCTCAACTCTTTAATTCCGAAACACGAACCTTGACGAACAAGGAAGCTGCGCGGAGAAACAAGTTGAACGCGGTACTACCAGGGACGTGGTGGGAATCGATCTGGAAACCTCTCGCTTATAAAGCGAGCGCTCTATCACTACATCAATATTGCATCAAATGAGAGCAGAATGTTAATTTTCTATTATGTTTCTGATAAAGAAGAATTTTTCTTTTTACAATAATGTTTTATACATTTTTTATAATATTTTGAAAATTATCAAGATGCTTAAATCACAAAAACAAAAATACACTCAACGTCTTAGTGAGGACATTCGTTTTTTTTTTAAAATTGCTTTACTTTAAATGGCAAAAAACAAAATTTATAAACAAACTAAACTTTATATTTTTAATTTTGTTTTAAAAGTTAGGCTTCATAAAATGCAGATCCAATTATTTTGATAAATTTTTTTTTAAATGTAAAAACTTACTAAAAAAAACCGGAAAAAATATAACCTGACGTAAAAATATCTAAAATCTTCTATATTTTCTATTTCTGAAAAAAACTGAACTGAGAAAGAGTCATAAAAAAAACTTAAATAAAAATAACATTAAAAAACTAAAAAAGAATTTTCTCTAATAATTTATTTGATATTACAAAATTACAAAATAATTACAAATATATTTAACATTACAAAATAGCAATAAATATATTCAAAAAGTAACTCAAAATTGATTCTTATTAAAAATTAGACGTTGATAAATGACGTCAAATTCGATTATAATGTAAAGTTAAAATTTATTAGTTTGTCACTCGAAATTCAAAAATCGCGATAAAGGTTTTTTATAATGAGTTTTAAAAATATTTTTCAATCTTTTAAAGAAAAGTATGATTTTATAAAGAATAAGTTAAAAAAAGGTAACATCTTTTCGAAAAAAAGCGGTTTCTCGAATAAACAATGTGAACCAATTCTTATAAAATATAATAGAAAAAGTTTTGAAGAGATATCAAACAGTTGTACATCGTATCACCCCACTATAAGGTGTGGTTCAGAAAATGAGGATATTTATATTCCGAGCAAAAGTTTACTGTTGTTGAAATATGAAAGATTAATTAAGAACATTGACTGCATAAAGCAGTTCAATTGCGATCATGTGAATAACACTTTTTATTCCTACGTGGTTTGTTCGGAAACTTCGGCCAGGTAAAAATTTTAGAAATCATTTTATAAATATTGTTGAATCTCAGTTTTAACTTTTACTGCGCATCTTTTTTATAAATTATACGTAATTTAAAATATTTAATACATCTTTTCTATTTATATTGTTCAAAAATAAATAAACAGTCCAATAATTGCTTAAATTTTCATAACAAATGTACTTCCTTTTTTTGTCGACCGTTCAGATGTCTATCTTTAATATAATTTCTTTTTAGATTTAAAAGAGTTCTGTGGGCAAAGCCCCATCAACCAGTCGGACGTTGGACTAATCCACTACTTTACCTCATATCTAAAAATAGGTATTGAGCTTTCTGTATCTGTTTTATAATATAATTCATAAGGTAGAATGTAATAAATGCAATTAAATACTGTTTTCTATTACCTCTAAAACTTGTTTGTGTAAATAAGTTCATTTGTTTTATTGTTAAACATAGTTTAAATATTAACTTCAATAAATAATAAAATATCAAACAATCATATTATGTTTTATACTATTAGATACAGTTTTCAGTATTGCAGTTTTTTTTAAACACTTTTATAATTACTTAGCTTACATCGACCATACCTAACCTAAAAGCCAGGTTCAAACAAGTATTCTATTGTCTTATTTTTTTACTTTATACTATAGCATTATTTCTTTATAATACAAAACGTATCTTGCCGTATCATATGTGTGATACCGTCAAATAAATCGAAAGCTCTTGTTTATCCTGATATACTTAAATATCATTTTAATCAGTTTTATCATCAGTTAATTAATTTTGTCCTTTTACTTTTGGTTTAATTTATTACCAGTTTTATTGATATTAATAAAGCAAATAAACCAAGTTTGAAGTAACATGTTGAAATATCTTCTTTTTTGGTTTTTGTGAAACTTAAAGCAAAAAACTCTCCTAATATTATTTTTTCTTCATCAATAAAACAATTGCACAAACGAATATGCGCTTCTATAAAAATTTTTTGTTTTTTGTTTTTTGTTTTTTAGCTTAAAAACCAGTTTTACGCGCTTAGTATCTTCAATATATAAAAAAGTTAAAATGCTAGAAATTTGTTGTGAGTTTGTTACGACGCTCTGACAACGTTGTTAAATCAGGTTGTAGCTAAGCACTGGCAAAGGTTGTTCGACTTTGCAAATTATATTTAAACGAAGCCAAATACTGAATAATAGTTAAGCTTTGCTAACAAAGTTTATCGAGTATTCTGTACTCATAAAGTTTTATTCAATAAATGTACTATTTTCTAATCGCTCCACTATTCATTAATTAATTCGATCAACTGTTTGTTAAAATCCAGTTCAAAGTTCAAGTATCTGGATTTAACTTTTTAGTTAATTTTGATTATTCAATATTTAAAAGCTAAATATCTTAAAAAAATATAAGTCATGTTGTTAAATATTTTTTGCTCTTTTAAAGACTCGATGACGATATGAGCTTAGTAGAATCACCCAAACAAAATGTTTCACCCAGCCGAAACAATGTTTGGAAATACACTCCAAAAGAGGATATGTTTACATTGGGGAACAAACATCCTTCGCAACTTTCTGCTGAGCAATATTTGGTATATTTGTACTACAAAGAATATGACAGGTAAGAATTATTTCAGCGTAAATAAATGTATTGTGAAATGGAATTTCCTTTTTTTTTGTAGATAAACATTAAAAAAATAGAAAATTTATAAAATTGAAAAAAAAAATTGTAACAGTTCATCGTGTTTTCTAATTTACACTTTATTAATTTATAGTAATTTATAGTTAAAAGGTTGTAATATAGTTAAAAATTCATCTCACTTGTCATGGACAAGCAAAATTAAGCAAACAATTATGGTATTTGTATGGTCAATTTTCCCCGCGCATATGTTAAAGCACTTTTAAGTTGATACACTTAGGCGCAATTGCAGTGAAGTTAAGAATACATTGACATAATGAAAACAAAAAACATTTAAGAGCTTGTTCTACATGGGTTCTATTCGGGTACTGTGTGGGATATATGGGAACCAGTATGGAGCCCAAAGGAGGTGGGATATGCGTTTTTTTTTCATTAGGATATCATAATAAATTCTTAGTTGAAAAACCCTTTATACAAAAAGAGTTAAAAGAGATATGATACAGCGTGATCAAAATTTATACATGGATTTGAAAAGTTACAACTTTTTGTACCACATATATAATATTATATCATATTTATAATAAAGTTTAACATATTATTAACCGCTTAACATTATTTTATAATATTTTATCTATTTTAATTTTTAATTTTGCAAGTTTTTATCTCAATAAAATGATATAAAACGAAATTTTTTAAATCTCTATAAAGAATACACAATACTGCACCATCATCTTCAAAACAAGGTTCCAAACAAGCAAAATGTTGTTATTGTTCCTGGCAAGAATCGTTTTTTTAAAAGAAGTTTATATTTTAAAGAAAATGGTATGTCTGTTTTAAAAAAGCTTTCAAATCTTTTTTGTATCTTTTTTCGGATTGTGTTTTTGAGGGTTCGGGTTTAAAGTTTCCACTACAAGAATTTTTTATTCAAATTTTATATTATAATTTTAACTTAAAAATATATAACTTTTTTTTTAGTTTATTTATTATTTTTAGAAAAGAAATTAAGAAAATTTGTAATACACTGGAAAAATATATTTAAAGATAGCCACGAATATATTCGAAATGATGTATCATTAGAACACTCATTATATATGTTTGTCTTATAATGTCCTATTATGTTGAATAGTATAATAAAATATTATGTAATTTATATGTGAATTAATTTTTATAATTATAAATGTAGTAATAAAGTATTTGTGTCAAATTTACCCCTAATGGATATATATTGATAAAGTATTAACTACTTTTTTTATATTAAGTTTACATTTATTGATAAGTTTTACTATTTTTCTAATTAATCTTTTCAATTTTAAATATTGTGACCAAAATAGTTTCTACGTCCAATAGGCATATATGTTTATATTTACGTTAACTATATGTCCTTTTAATTTTATGGCTAGAAACTTTATTTAAAAGTATATTTAAAAACTATATTTAGTAAAGTTTTGAACACGGACGATGATTTTATATACTAAAAGATTTTTAAAGTTTAATATTAGTTTGTAAATTACCCCATGGGTGGGTTACCTTGATAAAGAAAAATTTCTAATTCTTGATACAACACAAATTTCTAGTTTTACTTTAAACAGTCTCACAAGTTCAACCTGTTACCTAGTAGCAAGCAACATTGGCGCAATGTTGGTGCAATATTAATCTCAATATTGGCTAAATATTGTTAGCAATATTGCACTAATTTAAAATGTCTATATTTTGATATATATTGCCAATACTGATTTACAATATTGGCTATACATAAACTGCAATATAACGCCAACATATATATTTTTTTTCACAATTATATAATGAAAGCAAGTCATTTTAGAACGAATACAGTTAATGCATATAAATATCTACACAGGTGAGTACATGTACATTTATATGAACAGGCTCATACACGCGCATTATTAAAAAGTATAAATTTAATAAAAGTTTTAGCAAATACACTGGATCAGCTAGCAAAGACTTTTTATTTAAATTTTATATACATTTTAACTTGTGGGTTTATAAAAACTTAAAAAGGCAAAAATCTGACCAAGTAAAACTAAAACAAAAGGTAACGCAACTATGATTACAATTATTTTTATAATTTTTTAAATTACTGATTTAATATGGTTTAAAACCTAAGGAATTCTATAAAATGATTTCTCAGAAAAATGACTGCAGTAAAAAATCTAATAAAAACCCATAATTAACGAAAAAATATCGAGACAAATATTTTATTAAGGGTGTTGTGGTTAACCATTTTGAGAAATTTTTGATTAACGATTAATTGTTTGAAAAAAAAACGATTAATCGATTATTAATCGATTAATTTATGAAATATAAAAATAAAGTTTCTCTTTAATTACACAATATATAGTATTATTTGAGTTTATTTTAATATAAATTAACTTTGTTTCAATGTGATAAAACATACTACTGTAATAAAATGGTTATAATATTATAATGGTTAAAAGAGGCAAAGAATTTTAATTTATATAGTTATTAAAAACATAACAAGTTTTATAACTAATTCGTAATACATTAGCGAAAAAACGTTTCATATAACGTTTTCAAATAAAAATGTTATAAGAAATTTTTAATGCAAGTAAACTAAAATAACGTTTATTTCATGTCCATTTTGTTTCTGTAAAAGATATGAGCGAAGAAAGCATAACCAATCAATAGTTTCATCATTTAAGGATGTTCTTAATTTAGTTACAAAAAGCCCTGTCTCACAAAAACATCTTTCAACTTCAACCGACGATGGTGGAATAGTTAACAAAGCATTCTACGTTTGTTCAAATAAATTACTTTTACTTCTTTTGTTAATTTTTAAATATGCTCATTTCTTTTTTAATAGATGCAACGTTATTTTTAAAATTTACTACAGTTTAAACATTGGTGTTTTTCTTTGACAAAATGCGATTCAATTCTTCTTCTTTTTTTGCAATATTTTCAGTACATTTATGTGTAGCCTCATCTTCTTGATTTAAACTATTTTCATTAACATTCTGATCATTGAGAAATAAACGATGAACAATTTCTTTAATTGTTAGAGCAATGTCGTTTCTTGTTGGTCGTTTTAATATTACATTTTTTTGTGTAAATGCTTTAAGGTAAGTGCTGGGATCATCTAAATATTCTAACAAGCCATCTACATTAATAATTCTACGTTCAATTATTCTTTTACTTACTGCTTCATAGAATTTCATACCAGTTTCATTTGATTGAGTTTTCAATTTAGAAAGTAAAAATTCAAATACTTTTAAAGCATCAATTATATTGCATTCTCGCTTTCCCAATTCAAGTGAACTTACCTCAATAGTTTTTAATGATTCTACAATTTCCTCAACCTGCTTAATTTCACAATTTGTTGGATATAAATGAATAACTGACAAATTTATTAGTACTGATTTTATTATTTATTTCACCTCATAGAACCGCTTTAACATTGCCAACATTGAGTTCCAGCGTGTACGTACATCAACTATCATCACTTTTTCTTATCTCAGTTTTTCTTGACACTCTCTTTGCAGAAAATCATTATTTACAAGTGATTTTCTTAAAAAAACGAGCAATTTTTCTAATTGTATTTATTGTTGATGAAAAACCTTGAACAAGTTCGATTTCATAATTGGCTAGAGCTAATTCAATCCAATTTTATCCTTCGCCATATTTCAATGTCTTCCTCATCATCATCATCATCACATTCGCTATTTTTTGAAGAGTTATAAAGTTCTATTTCAAAATATTCGTCATCAGGTTCTACTAAATTTGTATGATTAGCATATAAAACATCTACCACAGCCAAATGTATGCCATGACTATGACAAATTTGATGATAAATACCCATCAATCGTCCCATTTTTTCATTACAGACAAATTATCTGTTATAACAGCGATTATGTGGTTTTTGAGCTGCAAACCGAACTTGCCTAGTTTTTTATTAACAATCTCAACTGCCTTGGTAGCTTGCATTGTGTATTTTACTCTTATCATACCAATACTAATCACATTTCCGTTTTTCATATTGATATTCATACACATATAACGTCAATTTTTTTTGGAGCTCCACTCGTCTCATGATAATGAAAATCTCTCATCATCTTCTATTCTCTTTTTTAAATCACTTTTTAATTTTTTTCTAATCTTGTCAGCATACTCAATTGTAATACTCTTAATTCCTTGTTTTGTTGATGGCAATTTTAAGCCTTGAGCTTTCTATCCTTTCATATTTTCTTCACTATTTGCTAAAGTTGAAAACGGTATTTTATCTAAATCTGTTAACTTTGCATGAATTAATCCAGGACAAGAATTTCGTTTTTGAAAATAGGATGAAACTATCTTTTGAGAATTACTTTGTGCAACTAATGAGCTTCCTGAAGCAGGCTCTAATAGAATGTCGTGTTTGTGTTGCATGTGGTACATTAAGGATGTAGTTGATATATGCGATTTAAATTTGGTGTCACAATGCTTGCATTTTAAAGTTCGTGAATTGTTTTTATTTTCTAATAAATAAACCCAAACCTTAGTTGTTGTTTTTTTTGGCTGCACCCATATATCATTGCTGTTGCATATGTATAATAAATCTTAAAATTATAATATAATTGATAAAAATCTTTGCAAGTACACTATAATTCAAAACAGAACACACATTCCCACGAAAATACAGTCAGAAAGATTATTATCAACAATACCATTATAAAGTAAAACACGGGGATTAAAGTTTTTTTAAAGTAATAAATGTAAATATTCAAGATATTCTTGGAAATTATGGCTTATTTAGTTAGTTTCCGTGGTTTAACATGAAACAGTTACTAAATCAAGTGTCGACGATCCGGTGCATAAATGCGGAAAAACTCTAAAGTGCTTAATTTTATATAAAACCTAATCCTAATATAAAACGTCGATTAATCGTTCTAATTGTTCAAATAATCAATTAATTAATCAAATCAAAATATAAACGATTATTCAATTAATCGATAACAGCCTTATTATTTAATTAACAAAATTTTGTTAAGTACGCATATAACTACAAAGATGTCAATATTAAAATGCTAATGAGACAAAATTGGCATATCAATATTTGCTAGTATGAGCATGCCAATATAACTCCAATATTGGCATTCTAATATTGGACAAACAATATATATTGTTTGTCTAATAATAGAATTATAGATTGTTAAATATATTGTTTGTCTAATACTACAATATATATTGGCCAAACAATATATATTGCTTGTCCAATATTAGAATGCCAATATTGGAGTTGTATTGGCATGCTCATAGTGGCAAATATTGAAATGCCAATTTTGTCTCATTAGCTTATTAATATTAACATATATTTGTAGTTCTATATAGAAGCAATATCAGCATGCATATACTTTCCAATATTAATATGTCAATATTGGCGCAATACTTTTACCATTATTAGCGCAATATTGTATATCTTGTCCGATATTGGCCAAGATACCCAATATTGCACCATTATTGCACCAATATATCTTTCTACGAGGGTTTGTTTTGGTAGTTTATAAATTTAGTTTTGTAGGTAGTATTTATTCGATGAATTAAACCAATCAACCAATATTTCTTTTTTTCAGGCCTCTAAAAACTTGAAAAATGCAATTAATTTAAAACACCACAAAATTTCTAAAACTAATTTCTAGTTTAGTAGGTAGAATTAAATAAGCTTAACGAGCGCACTATGCGTCGCTCTAATTCAAAATGAGGAAATTAGGCATATAAATAAAAATGCATTCAATATATATTTTTTAATAATATTATTTAGGTTACCCAAGAAGTGCGGCCGTGGCGCAGTGGTTAGAGCGCTTGCTTTATAAGCAGGAGATCCAGGTTCGAAACGAGCTCTGGACAACTTTCGCGTCACGGTAAGGAAGGAGGCGTTAACTTCCTGGTTAAATGCACTTCCGCAGTGCTCTGTGACAAGACCGTTATGACTTCTTGGGGCACCTAAAATAAAAAAAAATAATAATAATAATAAAAAAAGAAGTCCTTAAGGTTTTATCACAGAGCACCGCGGATGAGCATTTATTCGGAGGTTCACGCCTCTAACCGATGACGCAAAACTCGCCTAAAGTTTTTAACCATGAGTAAATTGTTTCTGAGGCAAGTGTACTACCGCTAAAACACGGCTGCTCAGAATTTATTTTCAAAATATTAAGCTGATATTTTCACAAGACATCGAACTTTCGTTTTTATTTCTGTATAAAAAAAAAACTCTTATTCAAAATTTCAAACATTTACATAATTGCAAAATTTCACCATTAGTTTTGACTTGATCATCTCAAATACAAATTTAAAGTTAACATCCCAGCCAACATTGGAAGGCGGGTACCGTATGGTTTTTGTCTGGGCTTACAGGAACGGGAATTTGACGTGTAAGTGTTTTGGTTTCCGGACGGCGCATATGGTAAATAAATCCAGCAAATTTGCTTGATTGGGTTTTATCTGGTTTTTGTCAGGGTGGAAGGATCTGGGGATATGATGGGTTTCCCAAAAGGTTCCCAAAATGTTTAAACCGATAATTAAAAAAATCATAACTAAATATAAAAAAATAAATATCCATATGTCTAACTTCGGGATTTTTATAAAATAAAAGTTAAGCCGATTTATTTGTTTACTATTTTAATCAGCCATTATCATATCGGGCAGAAAACGGTTGGCAAAAGAAACTCAGATGTCGATCCACTTGTAATTATGCGTAATTCGCTTAAGGTATAATTATGCAAAACAAGGTATAATTATGGAAAGCTGCAAAAATTATTTTACTAATCTTTTTGTTACCAAGTCAACAATCTAAATGAGTTAAAAAATGTTTTGTTAAATACATCAAATATTGTTTTGATAAATCTATAAAAATAGATATTTAAACTTTTATTTATTTATTTTTTTAAAAAAAGTAAATAGTCTATGAAAAAATATGATTTTTCTATAGACGATACGGAAATTTCCATGATGGAACTTTGCGTAAAAGCGTTCTTTGATAGAATTGGAAATGGAATGGAAATGAAAATGGAAACTCTTTTTGTTATTATTTTTCGTTACATGAAACATGCGTTTCTTGAAAAGAATAGAATTTTTTAAAAGGAAACTCTACTAAAAAATGATCATATATATTAATGGTTAATTTGATAACCGAATAATAGTGACCTCTAGTAACCAAATGGTCTTATCCAGATATATAAGATAAAGATTTAATGTGTTGGTTCCCTATTTCCTGCCTAAGCAGTGGCGTAGCATGGAATTTTGTGTCTAGGGCAATAATGAAAAAAATTGGCCTTTTTAACAATAACTTTTTTTTTTTTGTAAATGCAATGCATTTTAGTGAAGCTGCACCGAGCAGTGAACGCCTTAGAGATGAATTATAAATTAAAAAGAGTTTAGTAGAGTGAGATAAAAGTACAAAAGGACAGATGTCCAGTAGAAAACAAAGAGCCTCAAAGTAGAAAAATACTAAAAAACTGATAAGTCAAATGTTGTAAAAATTGCAAACAGTAAATATCATATAATGTAGAGAGTAAATTCGTGACATTATTTCTTTTGTCTTGCTAAAGTATTTATTTAATTCAATTATTTTTATCACAAAATGGTAAATTCTTGTGCTGCATATGGATGTTCTAGTAGATATATAGAACGTGGCACGAAATCCTTTTATAAATTTCCTTTTTAAAATTCTGAATTATATAAAAGATGGATTGTTGTTTTGACACGTGAAAATTTTCTTCCATCCAAACACACCTGTATCTGCAGCGACCATTTTTTAGAATCAGACTACAATTATTGTATCCCAGACAAAAAAAATCCAAATCCTGATCATCATCAAAAGCCTATTTTAAAATGTAATGCTGTGCCATCAGTTTTTACATTTTCTACAAATATTCGAAAGACAAAAAGGAAACTCCCATCAATACGAACATCAGTAAATTCATTATCTAAATTTGATCCTTTATCGAAAAAAACAAATTTTGATGTTTTTTTCGATAAATGATCAAATTTTCAAATTCAACACATAATGATCAGCCAGAAAGCACTATCGAAAAAAATGACCACACCAGTCAATCTCTAACACAATCTATAAGTTCTTTATTACCAGCAAAAGAAAAATTTAAAAAAAAAGTGAAGGGTTTACAACAAAAATTAAGAAAAAAAAAAAGAAAATATTTTCTTTACAAGACATGGTTTCCCTTTTAAAATCTAAAAGTTATTTGACTACTGATGCTGCCACTGTTTTAAGCGAAAATTTTTCTGGACTCTCATATAAAATCATTAAGAACTAATTTTCAAATTAAAAAAATGTTAAACCAAAAGGTCACAGATACAACTATGAAGTGAAAAAATCTGCTTTAACTCTTCATTTTTATTCTCCAAGTGCGTATAACTTTCTTCGGTCAATGTTATATCTTCCTGCTGCCAGTTCAATATCACATTGGACATCATCTGTAAATTGTAATCCGAACTGAACATGCTAACAATATCATGTTCAATCTTTGACCAAAAAATATGTATGTATTGACTGTATAGTCACTAAATTGATCGTCTGCAATTCTAATCATCTTTAATTCCAAGAATAAGGAGGTTAAAATTGCCAATATCTTTTCATATGAATGTGATTGCTAAAAGCTTTTTGCCCGATATAATAATGGCTTCCAACCCATTAAATTGGCTTCACTAAAAATGACGAAGTTAGTTATCTAGTTATTTATATCATTGAACAAAACTTACTTGATTGTTGCCATTTATAATTTGTATTGTGCGTGAAATAATTTTAAAACTTTAATTTTTGTGCATTATACGTTTGTATAAATTAAATTTACATTGTATTCAAACAGAAGTTATTTTCGGTGTAATTTTTTACTGTGAAACTCCATTAAAAAGATGTTGTTTTAGAATTTCACTTATTTATTACCATTATAAAAGAATATTTTTATATATTTTTTAAATATATTTACAAAGTTTAACAGTAACTATTGAACATGTAGTAACTATTCCATTGAGACACTGTTTGCATTTTTAAAATGATCAAAATATATAGTTTTGTTTCTGCTAGTGATGGTAATAACTGCTTTGAGGTTAATCAAAATATTGGTTTAGTCAGAAACATTTAAAAAGTGCAAACAGGCTAATGTTGTGATGGATATGTTATATTTAGAGAATTTAAAGCTTTTAAATTGTTTTTACAGATCCACTCTTTTCCATCGATTTTTCTATATTTTATGCAAGCAAAATGACTGATGTTAACTAAGTACTTAGTTAACATCAGTGGGTAAACTTAGGTTTACCCACCATCAGTTATAAATATTAGGTGTTTACATATAAATGCAAAAAATGACTTTATTGTTATGCAGCAAATGCATTTTTTAATTATTGATATTTTTTGACTTTGATTTAAAATTGTACGCTTGTTATAGTAACAATAATATCATAATATACATAATAATAACTTATACTTACAATACTTATACTTGGTAATATTTATAATACTTAACTTATGTTTACAATACTGATAAAATTTGTATCGATATGAACTTTTGCGTTCAAACTTTAATTATATAACTTTAATTTAACTTGATAGCTTTAAAATAATTTACAATAACTACTAAACAGATAATAGTTAATATATAAATCATGACCATATGCTTTTTTAAGTTAAATGCCATTTTTTTTTCCATAACTTAATTTTTGGGATAAAAATATAAAGTTCCATTTTAAAAAAGCAAAAATAGGTCTTATATGATATGTATCTAATGTATATCTTGTATTTTGCAGCATGTTTAAGAATATTTCTGCTTGGTGCACACTGACTGTTGATAATATTTGCATTCTGATATGAGTTAAAGTGACTTCAACAACCAGAATCTATTTTTGATTAATATAAGTAATGACAGGTTAGTAAAATTAGTTATAATAGTTATGGTAATAACTTTTATTTATTAGAATTAGTGAGAGACTTATGTATGATAGAATTGCTTGAACTTTTGGGGACAAATATAATGATTGGAGTAAATATTACCTTCATTTATTACCATGATTAGAGTAAGAAAATATTTTTTTTCTCTAAAGAATATTAGGCAAAAGTCAATATTTTCCTATGTATTAAAATTGATAAAATAACACGTATTAAAAAAAATTATGTAATATAAAATAAAAGATTTTTGTCATCAAAAGCATTCTGAACAACTTAGTGGTGTGTTAAATAGAATTAAATTTTGACATGGTGACAAAATTTCCTTTAGGCTTGCATTTAGTATGCTTAGGGGTGTGCATAGAGTCATCAACTTAAGGTTAAATGGCCCAAATGTTGTAAATTGTCTCAGATTACAGTCAATACTTTATCTGGCGGATTGTTCCAGTTATGTCGTTACATTCCAAAAAACTTTTCTAGAAAACCAAGGTCTTAATTAGATATATAAAATTGGAACGCCACTGAACTTAGACTTTTTTTAGTACACACTTGGCCGGTTGTTTAAAGGGGATGATTTAGCCATAAATCTATTCAAACTTTTTAGTACTTTCAGTTGCAGTTCTAATTTTATAATTTTTTATTTTGTTGAAAAAATATATTGATTTTGCTTGAAAGTTACTAACTTGTTTTGTGCAGTTATTTGGTGAGCTTTACGGTAAGGATCAACTAGTTTACTATATCCATTCTTTAATACATATAGGAAATGATACAGTTAAATTTTAAGTACTTGATAAATGTTCCTCGTTCAAATACAAAACTTTTTCAGATCAATTAAAAAAGCTTGTTCAAAGAACAAAGGGTTGCTCAAATAAACATGTCCAAGGATATAAACAGAAGTTTCGTATTCCTAGTTTTGATGTATCAGTAACCATTGCATTAAGACACTGTTTATAGTATAAATTCATCAAGGGTTAGAATGTTTTGTTTCAGCTAATGAAGGTGATAATTGTTTTGAATTTACAAAAAAAAAGGTTTAGTTTAAAAGATTTTAAAAAGCAAACGAATTCTGTGACGAATAGGTTATGTTTGAGGAATTTATATATATATATACAGTGGCTTGCATAAATATAGAGTCACTTCTTTGTGTGAAATTTTTGTCTTTTTTCACAATTATCTTTGAAACTAACTAATTAATATGATTAAAAGTGTATTAAATTTTCTTAATTAATTGATTTTCTATTGAATGGTTTATAATTGGAACTCGTTAAGTTAACCAGTCTTGAGTAATTATTAATTTAATTAGTACATACCTGTATTTCTAATGTAGCAAAAATAGAGTCAACTAAAATTTAACGACTTAAGTTGAAATATCTAAACAAAATGGTATCCGAGCGATCTAAAATTTGGTGGTTGATTTCTTTCCAACTATATAAATGTTCTTGCGAAAATAAAATAATCATTTTTATATCTTGAGTTATTTGTAATTATAGTAGTTATTTGGTAAAGTAAAAAGACAAAAATGGGCAGAAAAGCTGTTTCAGACAAGGTACGATGGCAAATTTAAGGTCTGCTAAAAGATAAAACAAAAAGCCAACAAGAAATAGCTGGAATGTGCAATGTTTTGCTTAAATGTGTACAAACAACGTTGAAAAATCATGAGCTACATAATATCATTGATGTCAAAGATTTACCAAGGCTTGGTAGGCCTTTAAAGTTAACTTCAAGAGACCAAAGTTATCTCTATCGAAAGAATAGACAAGACCCTAAAATTTCTTACTGCAAACTTGCTGAAGGGTTCAAAAATATGCCTGGTAATGTTAGTGTTAGTAGATGGACTATAGGAAGATGCCTAAATAAACAAGGCTTAGATTGCTATGTCGCTGCTCAAGAAGCACTTTTGCGTGTCTTAGGTGTGGTGTAGAGAAAGAATTCACTGGTCTGTAGAAGACTAGGTTAAATTATTTTCAGCAACGAATCTAATTTTGAGGTGGTAAATTGCAAGTCAAGAATAATCATCAAGAGGCTGGCTGGTGAAAAGTGCAAAGAGTGTTTTTGTGTACCAAGGATACAAGGCAGAGGAGGATCAGTTGGAATATGGGGAGGCTTCTCCCATAAAGGAACAGGGTCAAACAACATTTATAAAGGCAGAATTAACTGGAACAACTACAAAGAGATCCTTGAAAGTAAAATTTTGCCAACAGCAAGAACTTTTTAAGGAAGACAACAACAATGGATTTTTCAGCATGATGGCGCTGTGGCTCACACTGCAATCTTGGTTAAAGAGTGGCTTGATTGGAAAAACATTACGGTTATGCCTTGGCCAGCTCGTTTTCGATATCTCAATCCCATCGAGAACATTTGGGCTTGGATAGACAAGGGGATTGGTCAAAGAGAGCATAGCCAGTGTTGCGGAATTACAGCAGGTGTTACAAAAGCTTTGGAAAAAATTTCCAAGAAAATTATGCATCCGACTAGTTGAATCTATTCCTAGATGTTTTTGTGCATGTGTGAAAGTTTTTTCAAAAAAAAAATCTTAAACTTCTTTTTTGAAAAACCTTTTTTCTTTTTTATAAACTAACTTTATATTTATGCAACTCACTATATATATATATATATATATATATATATATATATATATATATATATATATATATATATATATATATATATATATATATATATATATATATATATATATATATATATATATATATATATATATATATATTTATATTTATATTTATATATGTATATATATATTAGGGCTTGCTATTGTTAATAATTTAAATTATGGGTTCAAACTGCAATCAATCTATCCTCCATGGAGCCTTTATTTTTAAAGACGAGTCAAAAAAATTAGTTATCTGTAAATATTGTTCTAAAGAATTTGCATATCACCAAAGTCTTACAATGCTTCAGTATCATTTGAACAGTAAACACGTGTTCTTCGCAACTACTAGTAAAAATCAAAGCAAGATCGCGAGTTTGTCAAAACAGCTTACAATTGAGGACAGTATTAAATCACAAAATGGCGTAAATAAACAATTATCTGTTGATAAATCAAAGGAAATTACGGAAGCCATTGTTTGCTGGGTTGCCAGTAGCTGTCGACCTCTTAACATTGTTCAGATCAAGGTTTGACGAATGTCATTCGAACAGCAACATCCGACTACAGTTACAATCTTCCCTGTCTAAACACAATTAAAATAAAAATGCAAACACTCTATGAAGATGAGAAGAAAAAAAAAATAGACCTCGTAAACCTGGCTACTAGTATAGCAATTACCTGTGATCATTGGTCTTCAATAAGTAATGTCAGAGACCTTGGTTTAACATTTCATTTGATAGTTAACAACTGGATGTTGAACTCATTTGCCTTAGGTGTTCATCAAACATTGGACCGACACACTAGTGACAATGTTTTAACCCACATCAGAAATATTGCAGATAAATGCGGATTATTTGAAAAAATATTTTCTATTGGTACTAATAATGGTAAAAATATTGTAAAGGCTGTATCAAGTTTTCCCATCAAACATCTTCCATGTTTCGCACATACCGTTCAGCTAATTATAAAATCTGCCATTGAAGAGACTGCATTTGACATAACACTAGCTAAATGTCACAGAATTGTTGGACATTTTAAACATAGTCCAGCAAATAATATGGAATTACATGAAAATCAGATTGACCTCGAT
>NC_088927.1:28425000-28707500 GCF_038396675.1 Hydra vulgaris
ATCTGCTAAGGTTGCATCTCTTTATCGAGCTCGCCACTTTCTTACTCTGGATTCTATTCTCTACCTCTATAAATCTCAAATCCGGCCTTGTATGGAATACTGTTGCCATATCTGGGGGGGATCTTCTAATGATGCCCTTTCTCTTTTAGACACGGTGCAAAAACGCATTGTAAACATAGTTGGACCTGCTCTTGCAGCCAACCTCCAACCATTATCACATCGTCGTAATGTTGCTTCTCTTTCTCTTTTCTACAAATACTATAATGGGCACTGCTCTAAAGAGCTAGCGTCTCTTGTGCCATCTACTAAAATTCATTCTCGTGTTACTCGTCATTCAATTAAGTGTCATCCTTTTTCTGTGACTGTTCCTAAGTGCTCCAAAAACGCTTATTCGTCTAGTTTTTTTCCTCGAACATCAGCTCTTTGGAATTCGCTTCCTTCATCTTGCTTTCCTGATTCATATAATTTGCAATCTTTTAAATCGTCCGTCAATCGTTATCTTGCTCTACAATCTTCATCTTTTCTCTTACAGTAACTTCCAACTTTAATTAGTGGCAGCTTGCAGCCTTGTTGGAAGCGAAGATGTTTAAAAAAATATATATATATTATATATATATATATATATAATATATATATATATATATATATATATATATATATATATATATAAAAGCAGAGCTGTGCCTAGGGGGCTCAGTTGCAAATTTAGAGGCCATTTTAAAAATTTAAGGTTTTTTTTTTTTTAATCTAGTATTGCCTATTGGAAAAATTTTTAAGGATTTTGGGGCCCTTATGAAGGAGGGGAGTGTTTGGATCTAGTAGCCACGATACCGTTATATAAGGTTTCTGATGATTCTTATTTGATGAAACCTTAGTTTGAAATGAAAAAAGTTTCGCTCTATTTTAAAGATTGCTTTTAAAAATTATTAGCCCCTATATTTATATAATAGTTTCTACCTTCGATGGTGAAAATTACATTTTTATCTGAAGAGTTTTAGGAGAAATTGTAAGAGTTTTATAAATTTAAAAATAATTTGTTTCCTATAAAATTTAAGAGTAACAATTAACTTTAATTTTTTTACAGGTTATATAGAAACGAGATATCGTGTAAAGAAATTTTCAAAGAGGTCGTTTAAGCAACAATGGAAAAGCTTCCAATTCGCGAGATAACCGTAAAAGCATTCGATATACGATTGAAGAGTCGTTCAAAAGTTTGCTTAATTTCGACTGTAATTTTAATTATTTTTTTTGAAATAAACCTATCAAGTTATATATAAATTTGCTTTTTCTGTAAATTTTAAACATTTAAACGTAGTTTTTCAAGATTTGCAATGGATAAACCTCGTAAGACCCATACGGGATACCCGGCGGGTATACCTATATGGGTCCCAGAGAAAATAAAAATATATATAATCGTTTGTTTGTTGTTAGTTGTTTTTATTTTTCTGATTTTTATAGTCTCTTTTCTTTTTTTAGAAGAAGTTAGAACTAAAATATATATATATATATATATATATATATATATATATATATATATATATATATATATATATATATATATTCAAAAACACTTTTTTCTTCTACTCTGAGTTTTGCCATTACTGGTTCTCTAGGAAGAGTTACTAAATCTCAAAACCTATTATATTTTGAGATTTAGTAACTCTTCCAGAAGATCCAGTAATAATGAAGTTCGGAGTGAAGAAAAAAGAGCATAACACTCTATTTGTAAAACAAAAGTTAATAATCATATACATAAAACTACAATAAAAAGTTTGCAATAAGATTACAATAATAATTTAAGAATTCATGACAATTTTAATATTTTTTGATGTCGATGCATCTCAAAGTTGTAAAACTGTGATACCATCATTAGAATATTAAAAATACAACTCTAGTTGCCTAATATCTTATTCGCATTAAAAATTATATAAGAAAATGTTACCCATTGACAGGTATTACCCATTGACAGGTATTGAGTCTATGTATTGTCTGTATTTTTGGTGGTGAAAAAGTGGTTTTTCTATCAGCTCATTTTCAGATAGTTCGATATCTTTACAAGTTAAACACCCCGATATGTATATAAGTGCCATATTTGTATACGAGGAAGTCAAAGATTCAAGATCTGGTAAGTTGTCAATATCTAGTAGAGGACTCATCCAATAAAAAGCCGCAATTTGGACAAGAATGGGTTGTATCAAGACCTATATCAACAGCCAGGTTATCAAGTGACAGTAAATGCTTGGCTCTTGAAATATTCAATTTTTCAATTACCTGTTGTACTGTTATAAAATATGTGCCTCCGGAACCTTGTCGCAGTTTTTCTAAACCCTTTGAATAGATGGCCAAAACTCACTAAGAATGACATATTGATGTGAGCTATTTAATAATGATCAACATAATTCAACAACACACCATTCCACGTGTGGTAAATTAATCGTGCAGTGTCACAAGTAAGTTGTTTCTTTCTTTTTCCTTGCTTTCTAGCCACCTTTAAAGCCATATTTTCAAAATTTAAAATATGGTCCAGACCTATCCATTAGATCTAATTACTGCTTGAAGTTCATCATTAAATCTAATATCTGCACATGTTCCCTTAACATTGACAACTTTCCACACGATACAACAATGTTAATAAAATCTGCTGTGTCTTGTCTTCTTTTTAGAAAGCTGATCCTGGATGGTTAATCAAAGCATGGTAAGTTTTGTCACAAAATATCCTTAAACAGGTAGAAACTGACTGCCTCTCAATTGGCTTATGAAATATTGAAACCTGGTTTCAATCAGGTAATTTAACTAAATTTTTGGATTCAAGTTCATAAAGCTTTTAAGATGATCCCATTGTGCTACTTTATGTACTCCTTTATCATAAAAATAAGTGACCATTTTTTTCAGTAAGCCAGTTATTTCTAATGTTTTTAAGCAAATGTACATAATCAAAGATTAAGAAAATACCATCATTAGTCAACCAGGGTTTATTTGGAACTGTTCTTTCGAAGATTTTAAAAAATGCCAAATTAATTCTATTTCCATTACATACTATGGCTTTGACTTGACCCGATGACTCCTTTATCTAGAACGATAGTAATGCTAATTTGTTCAAAAAGTAATTGCGAGTTTAATTTACTTATAGGTATCATTTTGGTAATGAATGATGGTCCTCCAAATAACCAATTAACCATTAAACCTAATACAGTTTTTGAAAGAGAAGTTGAATTGTAAGATGCTTTTCCAAACAATGTACCACCATGATATAATAACATTTTTTTAACATAAACCTCGTCATGCAATAACAAACAAAGTTTCTGTTTTTTTTCAATAGATTGGAAAATATTTGTCAAAAAAACGCTTTTCGTTAAATTTAGAAACTTTTGAAGTTATTCTTGTCAAAGTTCTTACAGAAGGCAATTGGTAATCTGTTCGCAATTGATTATACAAACTTCTGGACATGACAAAACTGAAAAGATCTGATGAATTTCTTTAGAATTAATCTTACTACCAATTCACTGTGAACCCATAGAAGCTAAATGTTCTTGAATTACAATTTCTTTCTTTTCAAGAATAAAAATCTTTTCAATAACGTACGACTTTCTAATATTGACCATGCATTAATTTTGGAAACTCTGTTTTAGAAATTGTAGAAATTTTAATTTTGACTCCATAGCGATAAGTTTCAAAATGCAAATCGTCACTAATCTTGATTAAAAAACGTGGAACCCCATTTGAATAAGCTTGTGATTGCAAATAAAACATACCGATGGAATACCTAAATCTCTTTCATTACTTAAAATAATTTTTTTCATTTCAGCATAAGTTACTCTATCTTTTTCTAAAAAGGTTGATAGTTCATCTAAGCAAGATTTCGAGAACACGAAGAAGCACAATTTGTTGAACGTAATGGAGGAGATTAGGTGGGAATTCGGCAAGAAGGTATGCCTAGGGCCAAACAGATGGTGGAAATTTAGAACAATATTTTCCTCTGACTTGTTGTTTTTCAAAATTTATTGGCCAATGCAACTCACAAACTACAGTCTCATTAGTTACATTTAGATTTGCATTCGGAAATACTTTAATCCACATTTGTTTTTCTCTTCATTTTTAGGAAATCAAATGGATCTATTGAGTCTTTCAATTATCCGATTTCTTTTTAGCCGTTAAATAATTTGTAGTATAGCCATACACACAACACTTTTTACCCATATTTCAATACAAGGAAAATGGCAATTATAGTACAGTTTAAAATAAGCCAGTCAAATACGCCGTTTGCGCGACGGCCTTCAGTATAGATCGCCGTGAGTAGTGGATTAAAGGCAAAACTTTTTTTACGGATAATTTACACATTTTAAAAATATGATCCGGATAACTTTAACAGTATTTTAATTTTTTTTTTTTTTTGTAATTAAATTTTGACGCTATACCAAATGAAATAAAGATGGCTTCAGTTATAAAATGGAACGAAGTTTCAAAGTTTAAAGTTAAAAAAGCAACAAATAGCCAATGAAACTGAACTTCAATATTGTCTTAAAGCCAAATGTTTAATAAATACAACTTTAATATGCCCGCTTTGCTATGCTATGTGCACATATAAAACTCAAGAACAGTTAACACACAGAGAAAATGGTAAATAAAAATCTCTAATGAGGTTAAGATCATTATTATATTCAATTTTCTGTAACTTATTAAAACAAATAAAGGGTATGTGGGAGTTGTGAAACAGACCTTTTATGACTAGTATCAGGGTCTGGACATTCTAGTCTTAATATTATTTGTCCAATTCAATTGTTAGTGCGCTTAGTTACAGTTTAATGCGCTTAGTTACATTGGTTATAACGGTTTTTATAGCTAAAATAGAATCAGCTAACTTGTAGTTGGCTATTTATTATATATATATATATATATATATATATATATATATATATATATATATATATATATATATATATATATATATATATATATATATATATTAAACATCTTCAATTCCTACAAGGCTGCAAGCAGCCCCTAATTAAAGTTGGAAGATACTGAAAGGAAAAAGATGAAGATTGTAGAGCAAAATAACGATTGACGAACAACTTAAAGAATTTAAATTATATAAATCAGGATAGCAAGATGAAGGAAGCGAATTCAAAGAGCTGATGTTATAGGAAATAAGCGCTTTTGGAGCACTTAGGGAACAGTTTCAGAAAAAGGATGACACTTAATTGAATGAAGAGTAACACAAGATTGAATTTTAGTAGATGGCACAAGAGACGCTAGCTACTTAGAGTAGTCCTTTGTATAGTATTTGACGAAGAGAAAGAGAAGCAACAACTTGGTGATGATGATGGTTTTTTGTGTTTTATAGTTTTTGGTACTTTATTCATTTTTAAATTAGATTGAAGAACTTAACTAGGAACAAGTAGATAATTATCAGAACACTGCTAAATACCACCCAAGCGATACACCCTCACTACTACTAATGATAAGCGTTGACAAAGGGCTTGCAAATGTCGCCTCCGCAATGCACACCAAAAGTAAACAGGACACCGTCCATGCGCAACATGGCACTGTTAATGTTTGGGTGCTTTTTCAGCTGTTGATGGAATCAGCCTCTCTGAAGCTACCGCCAGAGTTCGTGAAACCTGTCTACTATCCGGCCTCAGAACCATGAAACTTGAGTTTTAGAGCTGCGTTCATTAGGAGATAATAGAATGAGTTGCCTAGTCATAAAAACAGAGACACAAGCAAAACCCATCATTGAGTAAGAAGATCCAGCATTCAACATCCTAAACTGGAAACAATGTTTTAAAAATACATCTGCGCCAGCCTAATAGTTGAAGAAGGGGTGCGAGGCTGGTCAACAGATAGAATCTGTTTATCCCTCAAGTCTTTGCCTAGGAGGCCTTCAACAAGACAGTAGCCGGGTGCATTTGACCTATAGCGCCCAAGATGAGTATTTTTATCGAGACACTATCGCTAGTTCTTACTCAACGGAAGAGAACGTCAAGGCAGGGGGTGTTTTAAGTCGGAGTTGGCATCTCCTAGCCTTTGCCTAAAAAAGCGTATCCTACAAAGGCAGCAGGACATGAAGCAGATTTTATTGGGTTACATGTTACCCGTAGCAGGATAACCTGATCTGACCGCAAGTCATATATATCCGCTATATATAAACTGTAGTTGGCTATACATTATCGCTATAATGATAAAATTTTTCTATATATTTTATCCTTTATTGGTATAAAATTTATCTAAATACTAAAATTTATGACTATAAAATGATATACTTTAATTAAATTTATTTAAATATTCAATATTATATTTTATATAAAGGGCTATATGACTACGCTGCAACTATGTTTGCGGGCCACGGGCTATAGGGTAGCTATGTAGTACCTATATAGCAGGTAATGTAGTAGCCATATGTTTAATTTTATTATTATTATTATTTTTTTCCGTAAATTAAAATTTATTATGAAATAAATTTTTTTAATAAATAAAAGAGCTGGAGCAAGTAGAAGACATAAACTGTCTTATAATAACAATGATTCTTTTTTTTTTTTTTTTCTTTGCCGTTAAATAATACATATAGTTTTTAGAAGCACATAAATAAAAATAAATATTGGCAGGGCAGAGAGAAAGCTGATTTAGCCTTATAACAGAGCCCTATTCTAAGCTAGTATTTACAAACAGTAATATTTAAATATCTATAGTTAACAAACTAATTATAAAAAAAAAAAAAAAAGTAAAAAAGTAAAATAGATAACAATTCCTTATCATTTAAAGAAAAACTTAAAGAATAAAACTTTAAGGAAAGAGTAAGATAACTTTTTCAGAATAAGAAAAAAATATAAGATATTATGATTTATTGAAAAATTAAAAATTTAAAGTAAGATTTAAAAATAAAAAGTAAATAAATTAATATACACCATAGAAATAACAAAAATAAATTAGTCAACTTCATAGAAATAACGTAAATAAATTCACAAACATGATCAAGGTAATATCATAATTAAGATAATAAAAAAAAAAAAAAATGTTGATACACTCAGTGACATAATTTTGTATTAATTATTTTATGTATTTAAGTTTTAATTAAAAAAAAAACATTTAAAATCGGATATATTAAAAATCCATAGTAAGAATGCTTGTTTTGATTCATTTTTAAACTGCTCTATACTAGTTTTATGTGTATTTACAATTTGGGAAACATTTTCCACGGATTTAGGGTCCACGATAAAGAACTGAATATGAAGTTAGTTTTGAATTATATTTTGGGACAACAAAGTTGTTACTTGAAAATTTTGTTGGATATTTATGAACTATTTTGTCAAAATAGGATTGAAATATTTTAGGAGATAATCCTCTAAATTTGTTTTATGTTCCTGAACATTAAAACTTCGTGTAGTTAATTTTGTATCTGTAAGCTTGCAAGTATACGCAAAAGTAGCTTCACAAGGTAGTATTAGCTCCAAAAATTATTCTGCACGCGTGTTTTTGTTTACAGTACAATTTTTTTAAGATTTGTATGGTTTGTACTTGCCCATGCAATATTGCAGTAAGTTAAATAACAATGAATAAAAGAAAAATATAAACTTTTCAAAGAACTACTGCTTAAAAATGTTTAGCTTGTAAAAATATATAGAGCTAAACATTTTTCTGCTTAAAAATGTTTAGCTCTATATATTATTGCTAAATTTTTTGATATTTTATTTTCAATACTTTTTATATGTAAACTCCAACGTAAATGTTGGTATTTCTAAGATTACGCCTCAAAGTTTATTGAGTTTTCTCTTTTAATGTTAGTGTTATTGATTATTAGATTAGGCAATTTGATGGGAATCTTTTTTTGATTTATTAACTTTGTCGAACAAAATAAACATTCTTGTTGTCCACATTTGAACTTCTTTTGAACTACTCTTTAACCTTCAATAATTGTTCGTTTGTTGTTTTTTCAAATAGTGTATTACCCAGTGGGCACAATAGTATGGAAATAACGTTGAAACAACTTATCGCAACCGACGAAATGCAATGTTGAAACAACGTTGAAATTTGGTGGAATTGGAAACAAAATCCAACATTGAAACCACGACGTTGAAACAACGTAAATAAAATGGTTGTTTCAACGTTGTTCTAACGTCTTATCGACTACATATCATCCATATTTCAACTTCGATAAAATAGAAATTAAAAGTTCAACATTAGAAACTATTACGTTGTTTTAACCTGTTATCGACAATATATCAACCATATATGGTTGATATATTGTCGATATATGGTTGATATATTATCGTTGACATATGGTTGATATATTATCGACAATATATCAACCATATATGGTTGATATATGGTCGATAAGACGTAGAACAACGTTCAAACAACCTATTTTCAACGTTAAACTCTTGGTCATTTGATAAAAAGTATACAGCCTATTGGATATAACTTATATCCATTAGGCTGCAGTCATGTTTGGATCATGGTTGACGTGTTAAATTGTCTCGACTTGGATTGCGATAAAAATAGACAATAAAAAAGCAATATTTTCGCTAAAAGAAGTGTATTTCATGTTCAAAAAATTATTTTAAGGGAGTTTTTATAGAAATGGATCAAGTGTTAACATTTTATATATACATTTTATATTAACATATTCAAATCGTCATTTACGCACCGACCGCCACCATTGGATCTGTCGGATTTTTGTCATCTTTACAACAAACTCATGATATTTGTTCTGACTTCAGCAACCGTAGCAGTGGCTTTACTAACGTAGCGCTCTCTATAAAAAAAGGTATTGCCTGAGTAATTTGCAACAAGAACTTGAAATTAAAGTAGCACCAAATCATCAAATTGTGTTTTTCCAATAACAGATAACATTACTCATGACTTACCAACAACAACCTCACAAATGTTTGTGCCTTCAAATTTCTCTTTACCCTTGCCGCCAGCCATGTTGAACTTCGATTGTAAACCATTGGTCATCAACCTACAACAAAAAGTTATTATTTTTATAAAAACATTAAACTTTGATACAATATCAGGTTAGGTAGCCTAATGGCACCACGTATACCGCGGAATTATATATATATATATATATATATATATATATATATATATATATATATATATATATATATATATATATATATATATATATATATATATAAACATCCACATGTATAGGTAAGCAAAACGTGATGAAATTGCTTACCTTTCTTTAAGTAACTTTTACATAGAAAAAGAAGAGGGAAAAGGAATAATAATGAAAATAAATTAATCCCTGACCCAACCCAAACTCTTCGATGTGTTATCAACCCCCTTGTGAGTTCTCCCTAAATCAGTGATATTATGTGCTCGAAGCCCTCAACTATCCCTAAATCAAGTCTGTGAACATTTATAGCGCTTTCCAAAGTATGCAATATCAGTTTTATATATATATATATATATATATATATATATATATATATATATATATATATACATGCACATAAATTTGAACTTCCTAAAGTTAAATTAAACCCATATCCTTAAAATAACTTCCTTAGCAACTAACCTTTGCATCACATTTTTTGTATTTTTTTTAATAGTTTCACCTCCAATTTTAGAAAGTTTCTTAACCTAGAGGTTTAAGAAAATAATTCACATTTATTTCATCAGCACATTTATAAAGTACACTTATAATAAGTTCCAAGTAGATTAACAAAATGTTAAAAAATAAAATAAAACTAATTCTTAAAATATAACCAAAAAGAAAAATAATGGTTTAAAGAAACACTTCAGATTTCACCTGGGAATAGCTAGAACTACAATCATAATCACTAGAACGGAGCTTCAGAATTCAGGCATCGAACTTCCGGACTATTTGTGTTGTTATTATTTTCATTAGCAGAGAGAGCTTTTGCTAACATCTCTTTCATTTCTGCTAGAGCACATATAACTTTCTTCTGAAATTCTAATTATAAAGATACAAAAAAAAGATAAAACAACCAAACAGCAGTCAACATTGAAAGACACCATTTCAAAATTTTAAGTAAATTATTGGATTATAACATATCTTATTGTCATATTGTCTCAAATCTAATCTCATATCTAATGTCTCAAAGATATTTACTTGCTTACATTACTAATACAATAAAGTGGAATGCCAAAATAAATATCAAATATTTTACATACTTTCCTCAGTAAGTGGAAATTTTCCACTCAATGATGCATCTTTTCTAGTTGCCTTTCTTTTCTAAGGGAATTTAATAAGGGTGTCTCTGGCAATGAAAGTTCTTTTCTCTTTTGAGGAAAAGCACACGCACCACCTTGGCTTTGCACTATGTTAAAATCATCTTTTTCCTTACAAAAACCTTGCCATTGCTGATCTAAATATTTTTTAGATAATAAAGTAATTCTATCTTTTTAACCTATTATATTAAAAAAAAATCAATATAATAATAACAAAATAACATTTACATTGGCATCATAAAAAATGAACCAACAACAAAAAAACTAACTTTAAAACACATAAAACAAATAAAACATATCGATTTAGCAAGCAATAAAATCACTGAAGTATATAAAAGAATGCTCTAATTCTTTTATTTGTAAAACAGCTTGCACACAGACAATCAATACCTTGAGCCTCAACATGTGGAGTATGCATAAGAGTTGGTACTTTTTTCTTTTTACTTGAGTTACAGGAGTAGACACTTGCTTACTAACCTGTTTGTTATTTTTAGTTTTACTTTGTTTTCTCTTTTTTAATGAAAATGGGAGTGGTTCCTCTAATAAATAAAAATAAAACTGTTAATACTTGAATTAAATAATATTTTTTAACTTTATTATATTTGAATACGTTTTAATAAATCAATAAATATAGCAAACATCTTGTATCAAATTTAAAACTAATTACCGTAATCTGACTCTGATTCTACCTGAGTATCACTGGTAGTTGCAAATTCAAAGTTGTCACACAACTCACGATCTAAAATTACCAATTTAATTTGAAATTATACTTAAAATATATAACATAATAAAGAATATTTCCCAAACACTAAAAATAACATATACATAGAAGGAGCTAATTAAACAAACAAGGAAAAAAAGTAAAGACTTTATGTTAATAAAAAAAATTACATTACCTACGACATTTTATTTTCAATAGCTTAAACCTGTGCCAGTTAGCCTGTGGTTCACGCATTTCATTGAAACAATTTATAACATTTAACGATGATGGCCAGCACAAAAAATTCTCGATTGCCCAAACATGGCGCTGTGCCCTCTCTATTTTTTCTCCAGTTTAAACAGCTCGTATGTACATTTTTTACTGCCATACTTTATTTAGCTATAAAAGTTTATTTTAGAAAACAACACTTTATACTCATATATAATTTGTTAGTGCAAAACAACATTAGAATACAATTCTAAATTATAGTCTATGATATATTATAAAGCTGCCTAGTGAAAACAATATTGAAATTTAAGTGTTAAAATGTTTTACCATTAAATCTTAAAAAAGTATTAACATTTTACAATAAATTAAATAATTATTTTTAAATAAAATTTGATATTAGCTTTACAATTTAGTAATTTTTTTATTATTTTAAAATCATAACAAGCAAAAGACAACGTTGAGTTTTATTTTTTATTTTTTTGCATTTGTATCATTTACCAATACATGAGACGAAGTAATAAAGAAAATTGGGCATAATTTGATGATATAATTTTCTACCAAACAATATCATGGACTAAAGAAGCAAGCACAAATCCATTTTTATAAGACAAGCATACAACTTTCCTTAAAAATCTGCTCTATTTATTATACATTTCTAGACAGATAGTTTTTTTTAACGCGAACAATGTTCAAACTCATAGAATCACACGGATTGTTAAAAGGCTTGATAATTCATTGTTTCTTAAAACATCACAGCCACAATAACCATTTTCATACAGGGACTCGACACGACAAAACTTTCCATTATTTAGTAAAAACCAACAGTCTTTATCTCGAATAGAGCAAACAGTCTTAATAGATTTGATTGAATATGATGAGGCACAATTTTCCAACTCTTTGGTGCGTTTTACAATTTGAGCTAACGGATTACGAGCATTTTTAACGAATTTTTTTATCACTTGCATATAGTTTTCAAATTGAAATGCTGAAATATCATCAAGAGAACAATCAAAATTTTTTGCATCGTCAACAATGTGAATCAAATTGTGCACATTGTAAGTGGAGAACATAGGTCCAAAAAATTGAGTAGCAGAAGAAACATAATCAACAAGAAATTTTCGTGCATACTCAAGCATTTGAGGTGTTCGGTTGGCTGCATTTGAATCAAGTAAGATATTAAATGCAACTGATAATTTAAGGAAATGTGTATAAACACCCTTACTAACAATACCTTTTAATACCACACAACCAGTATACAGTAGAAACTGTCGACATTCAGTGGCTTTCCATCGTTTCCATTCAATCACAGTTCTTGGCTGTCTTGAAAATTCTGAAGGCATTTTCCCATTTAAAATTGCCAAACGATTTACGATTTCACTTATTTGTAAACATGAAAGTCTACAAGCACGAGGTCCATCTCCAATTAAAAATTTAAACATCCTTTTTATCACTCCAAGACAGACAAGATGCATGTAGTCTAAAGAAAAACTTTTCACACAAGATATGTTATAATCTAATAACGGTGTTCGTTGCAACTAATGCTTTCCATATAACATCGCAGCAAAGTTAACATCTGTTCGCAGAGGACACTTCAGTAAATGAAAGACTACCTTCCATCATATGAGCCTTTTATTGTACAACGCTCACAACTATAATAACCTGTGTGTGATTTAATACATTTTAAAAATGCCCTAGCAGGGGCATCACAAATAAATAGCTTAATGGATAATGTATAAGTTATGCCATTAAAGATCAAGCCATTTGTGTGTAGGTCTTTATACTCTATTAAAAAGTCATTCAAAAAATCTTCTAATGAGTTTGGTTTTGACTGTCCGCAAAATAAGAAACAATAAACACTTCTGACTTCCTAAAACTGCAAAGAATAGGCATTGTAGTTGTATTTGTAGATTTAAAGAGTGGTAACCCATCAACATTAACAAGAAGCTCTATGTCTCTAGAATTATGAGGATTTTTCTGAAGTTTCCGCTTAATACCACATTCAATTCCTAAATATACATAACTTCCTCCACACTTAGAGTAACAATTAACTGATCTAGGAGTTTGCAATAGTGTTCGTGCATCTAGAGGAAGATCATTATGCCCATAACCTTTTAATATCAAAAGAAGTTCATTAACACAAGCCCTTGAACATCTGTTACATGTTGCCCATGAAGCAAGCACAGAGCTTAAACTGTTAGTAATGTCGCTTTGAAACATGACTTGTTCATCCTGTAATACGTAACTGCTCGAACTAGAGCTTAAACTGTTTGTAATGTTGAGTGCATCATTAGTATCTTCATCCTGTAAGATAGAGTCTGATTCTATTCAAATTCTCTGTAATCCTCACAATTGCTGTTGCTACAGGCATCTTCATTTAATGAAGCTAGAGCAATCAATATCAATGTCACTACTAAGAAGCTCATTAACCAAAACATTATTTCGTCTCCATCGCTTTAACCGGGTAGCCATTTCCCTAAACAACAGACACTATAGTATGTATATATATATATATATAAATATATGTATATATATATTCATATATATACATATATATATATATATATATATATATATATATATATATATATATATATATATATATATATATATATATATATATATATATAAATATATATGAATATATATATAAATAGATATAAATAATATATAATATATACAAGTGGAAGTTTTTAGAATAAAATAGCTAAATTAAAATAACATAAAACACACTATTTAGTTATATAGTGCGTGATTCTTACACCATTTAGTAAACTTGGCATCGATGTTCATTTTCACCCCGTTGTTCATAGTCACCCCTTTTCACGGTATATATTATATATGTACATTTATTTATATATTTATATATACATATAATATATAATATATATATATATAAATATATATATAACATAGATATATACATAATATATATGATATGTTAATAATATATCATATAGACTATAATAATCATAATATATATATTATAGTATTTTTATTATTGTTATTATTATTTTTATATTTACAAATATATACAAATATATACAAATATATATATATATATATATATATATATATATATATATATATATATATATATATATATATATATATATATATATATGATATATATATATAACATATGATATATATATATAACGTATGATATATACATAAAATGTATGATATGTTAATAATATATACTATAAAAATAGTAGTATATTATAGTATATTTATTATTGTTATTATTATTATTATAATTTTTATATTTACAAATATATACAAATATATATATATATATATATAAACTATATACATATATATATATAAACTATATATATATATATATATATATATATATATATATATATATATATATATATATATATATATATATATATATATATATATATATATATATATATATATATATATATATATATATATATATATATATATATATATATATATATAACATTGATAACATTTATTTATATAATATAAAATTAGTATAGTCAAATATACTAACAACATAGTAAAACAATTTAATCAAACTCTAAAAAACTACTTACCTAATCAAACTCTAAAACAAATTCAAGCTAATTCTTTATGCAATACACACAGATGAAATAAAAAAAAGATCTATTTAATATTTATCACTAATGCATCGCAAATTAAGCAATGCGCTATCGTTAAATTGGCAAACTCAAAACTTAAGGAAATGGCAATAGATGGCCTAATTAATGACTCGTATAGTCACGCATGCGTATTTAGTACTGAGAATGCAAAACAAACGGTGGAACTCATAATATAGACGTTAAATCAACGTTAATTCAACGTCGCGTTAAGTTCATGAGCTCAACGAATTTTCAACGTTGATTAAATGTTGATTTTTGGTTATATGACATCACAACTAAAAATAGACCGTAAATCAACGTTGAAATAACGTCGTGTGTCCACTGGGTAATATCACTGTGGGAGTAAAAAAGATTGGAGTCATCTGCAAAAAGAATACAATTTAATGGGTCTGTTGCTAAATTTAAATCATTAATATACACTAGGAACACCAGTGGTATTAAAATAGAGCCCTGGGGAACCCCACAAGTTTACGGCAATCGGGAATGTTTTCTTTTGTTCATAAACTATAAATTGTTTTCTATCGGCCAAATAATTTTTAAATCAAAATGCATGTTTATTTTTTACACTATAGTGTTTAAGTTTTTTTCTATTAGTATATTATGATTAACGATTATGAAAAATTTTGTGTGACAGATCAATGAATCTCCTAAGGTAAAGTAGTTACTACTGAATGCACTTGATATTTGATTTACTAGTTTCAATCACTGCATGCTCCGTTGAATTTCTTTTTTTGAAACGAAATTGTTTTGAATACAGCATGTCGTTTTCTGATAAGTGATTATTAAGTCTATTGTACATTATTCTCTGATCAATTTTGAAAAACAAGGTAAAATAGATATTGGCCTATAATTAGAAATATTTGAGTCATCTCCGGACTTAAATATCGGCGTGATTCGTGCAATTTTTAGCTTTTAGGGACGATACCTGTTTTAAGTGAAAGATTAAGTATGTGAAATAACACATTATATTAGAGGGTTCTATTATATTATATACTAAACTGCACAACATTAACGTTAATTTTATCAAATCCAGCACTTTTGTTAGTTTTAAGATAAAAAAGGCGGTTTGCAATTCAATTAGTTTAGAATACAGTCATCCGATAACTTTATCGTAATTTTTTAAATAAGATTTAAACGGCATTGAATTCATTGGAATTTTTAATGCCAAATTCGGACCAGTATTAGTAAAGAAGCTGTTTAGCTTTTCAGCAGTAATTGACTTATCATAAATTGTGTTTTTATCAATTGTTATTTTTTTTGGCAGAATGTTTCTCGCATAAATATTTTTTCCTATTAGTTCTTTAATTACACTCCATGTTTTTTTAGTGTTTCCGGTTGCTTTGCTTAATAGCTTTGCATAATAAAGCTTTTTTTGAGTTCCTTTTTGTTTTTTCAAATATATTTTTATAATTTTTATATGTCATTTCGTTTTTATAAGTTTTTTTTTTAGATTGTTCTCATATAACTTTTGTTTTCTTTTTGAAGATTTTAGTAACCCGTTAGACATCCATGGAGTTAAAACAGTTTTGGTTTTTACAGTTATTTTTTTTCAGGAAATGTGTTACATGATCTTGCTTGCAGAATTGATTTAAAAATGATTCATATGCGTTGTTAACGTCATGTGACTGCAATACCGAATTCCAATCAACGTTGTCTTTTTTTAAAAGATTTTGAAATTTTTTTACCAAGTTTTCATTGATCTGTCGCCTAAATATAATGGATTGAGAAAGAATACTGTTAAATAATATGTTGTTAGTAACTAGAAATGTTGGGAAATGATCTGATAAGTCAAGTGCCTGTGTAAAGACTATTAAGATGGTTATTAGTTATTATATTACCAAATATGAGGTTTAGTCACTCTCGTTGGCTTGTTTGTTGACGGAATTAAATTATATTGAAGAAGAGTATTAATAAAATTGTTAACATTATTATTTGAAGCATGGTTTATTAGGTCTATGTTAAAATCCCCAACTAAGTAGGCATCCATTCGGGTTTTATTAATATTTGTTAAGAATGGTTTAAGATGAGTTTTAAATTTTTTTAAGCTAGAAGATGGAGGTCTATATGTGGCATTTATAATTATTTTTTTTGTGGTTTTTTTTCTTCTTTCAATGCATAGTCATTCACAATCTTTTTCATTTACACAGAGATCGTGACGTAAATTATAACTAATTGAGTTGTGAACAAAAATACATACACCCCCACCAACACCAAAACCACGTGGTTGATGAAACTAATAGTAATTAATTAGTTCAAATTGGGCATTTGTTTCACCACGCTTACACCAAGTTTCCGGTAGACAAATAATTTTAAAATCGTGTTTTAATTCATCCAACAAAAACCTTAGATTTTCAAAATTTTATTTAAACTTCGAATATTAATGTTTAAAATTGAAAAACTTTTTTTATTTTTTTGAAGATATTGAGAAGATTCAATAACTGTATAGTATTGGCTTTCAATTTTTTGATTAAAGTTATTAGAGTCATCGACGTCACTGAGTGCGACATTTTCATCTAGAAATTCAATTATAAAGTTTTCCTCCATTTTAAAGTAACACATATATAATTAAACGCAAAAATAGTTAATAAAATAGTTAGGAATAGTTAAAAGAAAAGTAATAAACCAAACTCTTACTGACACGGTTTCGGGATTTCTTTCGTTTTCTTAGACACCCACTCGCGTACAATCAGCTTATCATATGATATGTATGCAAATTTTCCCAGCTGCCGCTCAATTTTCATTTTTTCTCTAAGATCTTTTCTTATTAAGTTCGTTTCGAAGCATCTTCGTTTATGTAGATATTTTCACCCTTTAATTTAGAAGAAGTTTTTAAAATTTCTACCTTATCTTTGTAGTCTAACAGCTTAATAATAATTGTGCGTGGTGTTTTTGCATCTCGGAATCATCGAATTATCATCGAGCCCCATTTACATTGAAAAGATCGTTAGTTTATATACAAAAAAGAAAAGTAGCTAAGTACATAATTAGAATTTTACACATGATAGTTACAATATATAAATTATTATAATATAAAAATTAACGTTAAAATGTACACACAATATATCAAAGATTAACAACATCATAAAAGTATTAAAGTTTTTTAACAAACAAAAAAAATAAATAAATAAAAACTGCAACAAGAGAGAAGTAGTGTCAGTAACTATATTTTTAGGTAATTTTTATTATTTATATATTTATTTAAAAGAAATATTAAATAAAAATGGTATTTTGGGATAAGAGACTCTTAGATTCTTTCGTGAATTGTTCCAAAGAGATGTTTTGATCAAAAAAAGAATATTCATGAATATTCTTTTTTTTGTAATAAATTTTGAAAAGTGTTTCCATAGAAACGGTCCACGGTATTGATACAATAAAGTTGCAAACTGAAAATTTAGTAGGATACTTGTGCGAGATTTCACTAAAGTAAGACTGAAATACAATAGGAGAAAGCCCATGTTTTATTTTAGAACTGTAGAACTTGGTGTGTATTAAGTTTATAGTATTTAATACTATAAACTTAATATAAGTTTATAGTATTAAATACTATAAACTTATATAAGTTATTAATATTTATACTTAGGGCACCAAGCTTCCTTCAAAGAGGTTCGCAATGAAAAGTTCTGTGTGCACCAAACACAATCCCGCATGCGTGTTTTTGCTTACTATAAATTTTTTTTAATTTGCTATAATTAGAACTACCCTATACAATATTACAGTAAGAGATAAAACTATGAATAAATGAAAAGTATATTTTTTTCAAGGAAGCAGTGTTAAGATATGGTTTAGTTTTATATAATATGGAAATATTTATTGAGATTTTATTTTCTATGTATTTTATATGTGGTTTCCATGACAAATTTTAATCTAGTATTACTCCTAAAAAATTAACTATTGGTTCCTTTTTAAATAAATGTTTTATTGATTAAAAGATTAGGTAATTTTAGAGGAACATCATCACCTTTACTAGGTTTGGAGAACAAAATAAAATTAGTTTTTTCTACATTTAACGAAAGCCTATTACTTGTAAACCACTCGTTTATTTTTAATAGTTCTTTATTCAATATATTAAAAAGAATTTTATGTTTTTGTTGCAATAAATAATTTTTTTAAATATTAAATTCAATTAAAATATTTGATGCTAAGTAAACTTTTACATACAATAAAAATAATAATGGTCCTAAGATTGAACCTTGGGGCACACCACATGTAATGTGTTTTTCTTTTCAATTTTTTTATAAACAATACATTGTGACCTGTTCACCAAAATAAGTTTTTATTTCTTACTCCATAGAGTTCTAGTTTTTTTATAAGTATCTTATGGTTAACAGTGTCAAAGGCTTTTGACACTGTTAACCATAATCACTGTTAACCGGATTAATAAAAACTCCTAAAGTAAAATAGTAATTATTGAATGCATCGATACATGATTAATGAGTTCGATTACCGCATGGTTACTTGATTTATCTTTTTTTAAACCCAAATTGCTTACTGTAAAGCAAACTGTTTAACATCAAATAATTATAAAGTTTGTTGTACATAATACGTTCCAGTAAATTCGAGATGCAAGGTCAAGACTGAAATAGGACTGTAGATGGAAATACTAGTTTTTGTCACCAGATTTAAAAACTGGAGTGATTACGGCAACTTTAAGTTTTTTGGCAAAACATCTAGTTTTAATGAACAGTCGAAAATATGAAATAATGGCGGTTTAATCATATGGAAAACTGACTTAGCAACATTTACACTAATTTTGTCAATGTCCTTTTATTATTTTTAAGACTATTAAAAGCATTCCTTATCTAGCTTAAATTTAAATTAGAATCTTCCATAATAGTATTACACGGTTTAATATAAGATTCAAACTCTTCGGTACTTGGCAGAATTTTCTCGCCAAGTTCGGCCCTACTTGTAGAAAAAAATCGGTTTCGTTTCGCTATTTTTTTTTTATCATAAATCATTTTCCATGTCAATATAAAGCTTTTGGAGGATATTATTTTTTACACATTTATTTTTACCAATTATTTGTTTAATTATATTCCACGTTTTTTTAGTGTCGCCGTTGGTTTATTCCAGCAACTTTGCATAATAAATTTTTTTAAAGTATTTTTTTGTTTTTTCAAATAAGTTTTTATTGTTTTCGTAGTTTATTTCATTTTTATATGTTTTATGCCTTAAATATTTAACATTAAGGTTTTGTTTTTTTTAGACGATTTTATTAGTCCCTTGGTCATTCGGGGTTTCAAGAGATTTGAATTTTATAATTGTTTTTTTAATAGGAAATGCTATGTCATACTGTTCACAGAATCGCGCTAAAAATAGTTCATATGCATTATTGACTTCATGGGATTGTAAAATAGGATTGAAATCGATATTTTTTGATAAAAGAATTCGAAAATACAGTAAGGAGTTTTCATTGATCTGTCACGTTAAAACTGTAGAGTTCGAGGGGGGATTATTTTGGGTAATGTTATCAGTAATTAAGAATATTGGAAAGTGATCTGTTAAATCAATTTTGGTTATGCCTGTTTCTAAACGACAGTTTTGAAAATTGTTAGTAACTATATTATCAAGTAATGACGATGTAGTTTTAGTTATTCTCGTTGACTTATTTATTGTTGGTATTAGGTTATATTGGATTAGAGTATCTAAAAAGTATTGAACATTTTTATTTCTGAAACATAATTAAGCACATTTAAGTTAAAATCACCACCTAAGTAAACATTTTTCCGTGTTAAACTAGATTTGGTTAAAAATCTGCCTAAATAAGTTTTTAATTTTCTCAAACTACCAGATGATTGTCTATAAATAGAATTAATTACAATATTTTTGGTGGTTTTGTTTATAATTTCTATGCACAACGACTTATTATCTGTTTCATTAACATTAAGGGTGGAATACAAGAAGGGAACTTCAGTCAAGTTCGATTTGAACTTTACATCGTAACCAATAGTGGCAGAGTAATTTTTAAGGGGAAAACCCATACTCTGCTATTGGGTACTAATGTAAAGTTCAAGTCGAACTTGACTAAATTAGCTACTTGCATTAAGCCATTACGTAAAATACAGTTAATTGATTTGTGGACAAAAGTACTAACACTACCACCAGCCTAGTTAAAACGCGGTTGATGAACTGATGCGAAATTATTTAATTCAAAATTTGAATTTTTTCTCTTGGTTTTAAGCCAAGTTTCCGTGATACAAATTATTTGAAATTCGTGGTTTAGTTAATGCAATAAGAGTTGAAGATTTTAAAAATTTTTGTTAATACTTCGAATGTTTACATTTAATATAGAAAAGTTATTTTTGTTCTGACAGAGATATTGAGTAGATTTGTCAAATTGAATAATATATTCATTTGTCAAATTTTTTCCATTAAAATGATTATCATCACTAGCATTCTCATCATTAAAATTAAATGAAAATTTGATCTCCATTTTTATAAGTAAAATTTAAAATAATTAATTAAACAAAGTATTATATAGAAAGGAAAATAAAATTGTAGTATATATAAATATGTTACGAAATTTTATCGAATGCAAAATTTATTACGGATATTTTATGCTTCATATTTTTACGCATTTTATAAATATTACCCGTATATAGCTAACAGTATTTTTTTTAAATTTCATTTTGTAATTAAATTATGCCGCCATATCAAATAAAATAACGATGGCTTCAGTAAAAAACAAAACAAAGTTTTAAAGCCTAAAGTTAAGAAAGCAACAAATAGGCAATAAAACTGAAGCATCAATATCATAGGAGCCAAAATATTTAAATAACCAAAATATTTAATTAAATGGGGGGAACATATAGGTGTCGTTGAAGATAAAATATCAAAAAATTTAAGTATAATGTACAAAGCTAAGCATTTATTTAAGTTATTTATTTATTATTTCTTAGACATTAAGGTTTTACAATAAATTGTGTAGGCATAAACTACCTGTCAACCTAGTTATATAATACTTGACAATTACAGAGTTTGTATAACTAATAGAAAATAAAATGTGGATTAGTCGTTGAGAAGCCATTCATTTTTTAGATGAGTGTCTTGAAGCAGCTTAAACGTTTTTAGAGATAATGCTGATACAATGTCATTGGGAGAAGAGAGTTCTATGTATTTATTATTCTTAGAGAAAAAAAGTTCAAACGCAAATTTAATCGTGAAGTTTGTTTTTTTAGTTTATATACATGACCACGAGTAATAAATTAGCTACCTATTTCAAAAAGACTTCTGTCACTATTGTTATTTTTGCACCATTTATAGACGTTGATTAGGTCTGCACGATATAGCCTGTATTTTACAGTTGTCATATTTAACGCCAACAATCTTTGTTCTTACTTCAATAAGATTGTTTTAAAAACATTTACTTTTCTTTTATTCTAGCTTGCTCTTCAAGTTACGCGACAAAAATAAAAAACAAAAACAGGCTAAAAAGATATAGTTTCCAACGTAGATTGTTTCTCACACACACAAACACTATTTAATAAAACAATATCCAAAATGTATATCAATTAAACCTTTATCATGTTCTTATTTTTCATGTTCAAACTTGATAAAAATATATTACCAATCTTATTTTATAAATAAATCACATATATCCTACTAGATTTTTAAAATTCAACCACATTCAATCCCAAAACTTATTATTCCGCTACTAAATTCTCAATTGTAAACCGAGGACCAAAGTTGTGGAGCATAATATTAAATAATGAACTGAAAACTAATTATTCTCGAAACCAATTCAAACAAACTTTAAACAATTACTTTCGTTAAATGAATGTGAATTAAGATTCTTCTAAATAAAGTTTCATTAAATTAGAAATCAATAATTGATAGTCAATTAATTAATTACAGTAGATTAACACATACTTAATCAACATATGTACATATATTTTGTTATTTTAAATGATAATATTCTTTTTGAGAAATTTATCTTTATTTTTGCGTTGTTTATTAATCCTATAATTTTACTTTTTAATGTTTATTTGCCTTTACTGATTGTAAACGGCAATAAAAAAGTTCTATAAATTGCTCCAACAATAAAATTTATTTTATATAAAAACATATCTTCTTATTCTTTGAAAAATTATAAATTTTAAACGTTAGGTTATATTTTTACATTTTCTTTCATATTGTTCTCATTTTGGAGATATATACATTGAAAATATAGTTTATTATTAAACTATATTTTACTGTAGCAATGACGTTTTTTTTTTGGTGCTTGACGATAAGACGAATTGTACCTTCTTCTAACCCCGGTCATGTAATAATTTTTTATAAGTTACGACTGTAAAATTATTTTTATTGGGAAAGTGTAACTAAACAAAAAAAAACTCAACTTTTAATATATCCCCTTTGTTATGCTACGTGCACATATATCACTCAAGAAACTCAAGAGAAAATGATAAATTGAGATCTCCAATGAGGTTAAGATCATTATTTTCTACAATTTTCCGTAACTTATGGAAAACAAATGAGACATGTAGGAGTTGTGCACCAGATCTTTCTTGAATTTCTTGACCCGTATTACGGGTCCGGACTTACTAGTATGATATATCCTGATAGTTTCATATATTACTTATGATTAATAAGAATAGACAGAAACACAAAACTTCTTTGAATAATCAAAGCTTTTCTATACTCTTTTAACATGACCTGGCTGTTAAGTTTAAGTAGAAAGCGACGGCTGGAAGAATAAATTTGCAATCTGCAAATGAAAAAACCTAATAGTACTGTGCCGACTTTTGCTGTCCACACCTAAAGAGTATTGTACAACTATGTTGTCAGCACCTAAAGAGTACTGTACAATTTCGTTGTCCACACCTAAAACAAAATTTATGACTCGAAAGTATGAAAACAAGAGTAAAGAAATAAGTGATAATGGAAAACGAAAAAAATTTCCATAAAAAACTGCACATACTTAGATTATTAGAAAAGAGTTTGAATACATATGGTATAGCATAATCAAAATTTATAAACTTATGTGCTACACATATATAACCTCAAATTATATTGATTTATAATTTTACAGAGTCACAACCGACAGTTGATATTAAAATGATTAAAAAAGCGACAAAAAAAGCAGTTTCTTTACAAATTTCGGGTTAAAATCATTAAACTCACTTTAATACACCTAATTCATTTTTAATGATAATGCTTTCAAAACCCTCATTTTTTTAATGATAATGCTTTCAAAACCATCATTTTTTTAATGATAATGCTTTCAAAACCCACACGCAAAAACAATAATTTTTATACTTTTTTTAGAACAAAAAGTATAAAAAATATTTAAAAAACCTTTTGTTATGCAGTGACTAGTAAAGTTTTACTTTACATTAATCTTTATGAACTCATAACTTCAATTTAAATATTTTAAATAAAAATAAACAAAACAAAAAAATTTACAAAAAATTAATCAAAGTAAAGACAAAAACATTTTTTTTCCTTATTTCCCTAATTAAGGCTACATCACATTACACTGCATATCAAATTTAATACTTCAATTAACTGTTTGGACAGAAGGTGAAGCTTTATTAAAAAAATACAGAATATTTCACCGTCAACATTAGGTAATATTCCAAACAAACAAAAAAATGTATTATTATTTTAAACATTAAATAAATAGGGGAGAGTCGGGGAGAAGTGGGACGCGGGAGATGTGGGACAGCTTGAAATTTTAGATTAAGAGCGGTACCCAAATACTGTCATTTAATGTAAACAATTAAATTTCTCCCTCTCTATTTAGCAGAAATTGCTTTCCCTGCGTGCGCTAAAAGCCCTACTTTTGAAATGTACTTTAAAAAAGTGTTACATTTGCGTGAAGTGGGACAGAAAGAAACATGCATCTTCCCGTCGCCAGTTGATTATTTCATTTGGTGAAAGCTTTTGACATTTTTATGTCGATTAGGTTATTTCATCAGTTTCTATTTAACAATATGTGTTTTGAGTTTATTTGTCGCACTTGTATTCACACTTGTCCTACTTTACCCCAATGCCGCGGTTTTTCTAAAAGCAAAAATTTAAAAACTTATATAAGTCGCTGAAACCTAAGGGGAACGAATCGATGCCTAAAAAGAAGGTATATTCGTAAAAAATTGTTTGGTTCAGTTTATACATTAAATAAAAAAGATATTGCACTTACCCTAAAAAAAATTTACGTATCCCACTTCTCCCTACTCTCCCCTATGTGCAATATTGAAAGTATTTTTCTGGTAAACTTTTTTTCGAATAAAAATATAGCTGCTCACGAAAAAGTCTGAATCTATGTATTACAACATGGATAGAGAATATTGATAGATATCGTTATTTTTATGATGCGCAATGCAACATTATCATTATGTGTGAAGTTATTGCCGATAAACTGTAACTAAATGAATACACAAGTAAAAATGAAGATTGGTCAAACTCCACATCGGAAGAATGACCAAATGCTCTGTCTTTACAAAAAATCTCTGCAAAACTTTGAATCCGTTTATACACTGCTAACAATTATACGATTGACATGATATCTGAGAGCCACTGCTATTTCTTTACAAAGTTGAACACAAGATGTGGTTGGCGCATACATAGGAGTACCGGAAGTTGTGTATTCAAAGGGGTATATATGCTATATACCACTTTGAATTTTATAAGCTATTTTCAATCAGCTGGGTTTCCACCAACAGGTTTTCCTCCAATATATTTTGAATTGATTTATCTTCTCATGTCATAGCAATATATCAAAAATGTTGTTAAATACAATTAATAAGTACAAATTGCAAATGATAAAGTGATTTGTAATTTTGCATAATAAAGTAACATATTGACCTATTCTGACCGAGTTTTGAATTTTTATATTCGTTATGGGTATTTTTATGTTTCATATGCTAATAAAAATGCTAATATAATTACAGGTCAAATTTGATTGAAGCAGTAAAGCTTGGCTGCAAAGAAAATTCAACGATGGCGGAACACTTTGAAAGGCTTCGTGGTTGGTTTGAGAGTCAAATGGCTCCTGTGACAACTACTAGTTGCACATTAAAATGGAAGAGCTAGCGAATTCCATAGATATTTATTCAATGAAGCACTTAATGAGAAAATTAGAAGAAAAATACAAAGACGACATAATTATTAGCCAAGCTGAAGGAAAATGTAATTTAGTATGCTTTAAAAATGCGGCTACATTTATTATTAAAAAATCTAAGGTAGAGAACAAAGATGCAAACCAAGGTGAAGTTATTATTAGAACCGCGGCTAAGTTGATAAAGGCAGAAATTTTAAATCTAAAGTTCAGCACAGAGAATTACCCATCTAAACACGATATTGAGCATCATGAAAAAAGTTTAAGCCCATTACTTCGCCTCTTTCATGAAACAAATCACATCTGACGAACTAAAACAATCTTCCATTGGTCAAACTATAACAAAAGCTATTCGATCGCGGTTTTACGTACCGCCTTTGCTTTTTGATTTAGGAATAGAACTAGATCAACATTTGCATCAATATGGTTGACAAATGAGCTATTTAAACTAGGCTTTTGCATAAGTCCATCAGGAATAACATGCTTTAAACACTCTGTTATGGCTAACAACGATAACATTGTTGAAGGAGTGCTGAATGGATTATTTACTCAGTGGGGGGGCAGACAATGTTGATCGTGATCTTGGCACATTCAATGCTAAAGACACTTTTCACGGTATGTAAACACGTTGCTGGAATGATGAACTCTAAAATTTTGGATAACCTTCATCAATTAAAAGAATAAGATATAGTTTAAGGGCAGCAGAAATAAGTTCTGAAATTGAATCTTCCATTTTGCCGATAACATTTCTGATACAGCAGCATTGACAAAGATATTGTTCGAAGCCCATTATTGAGCTTTAGTCATCACAGACTTTTTCACTGTCTCTCGGACTTGATTTTTTCTTGCAAAGTTCGTTAAGGCAGACTCAACTAAGAGCTCACTTCTTAGTTGAGTCTGCCTAATAGTCTACTTTTTAAACAAAGCACCAAAGATGAAGCTGATAGTTCTCTAGAAGAATATCAGTGGTTGCCAAACATGGATTTGGAAAAGATAAACAATAGCAGTGTAGTTATAAGATTCTTAAATCTTATTGAAAATTTAAAAATACAGCATTCCCGTTCATCCAGAAAAGCAAAACTATGGTTGCAATATCTTGAACAAATTAGCATTATAGAAATGCTCGTCAGAGCAGAGAACTCGGGAACTGGCAAGAACTTCTGGAAGCTATCAGTCTCATGCTTAATTTATTTGCCGTAACAGGACATATAAACTATGCCAAAAGTGCTCGGTTATATCTATAATCCATGCACTCACTGGTCTTTGGCCTGATTTAGTAATTGAACAGTGCATGATTAGATCAATAAAAAGCAGTGGAGGCTTAACCAGAAGAAGGTGTATGTCAGAGACTACAAGGAATCTTTGGGTCAGTGCTTTTGCACGAATGCGGTGCAATCCATGATTCCATGTCAACATTGACAAAGCATCGTTTTAAGAGCAATCAGCAACATTGCGAACCTGGTGAATCTCGGCTAAAAACAGATAAAGATTTTAAAGCATTAAAGGAGCAGCTCGAACTGTTTAAACCTTTTGAATTTCAAGACTCGGGATTTCAATGTATGTTTACTGGCCTATGAGCTGATAAGGATGATAAAATCAATTGTGTCCAAGGAGAAAATGTAGTTTAAGATTCAAAACAGTCTTAATAATATTGCAGTCAATCAAGCAGTTATCAAGCGTTCAAAGCGGGTCAAAACACTTGCCAAGCTAATGCCATCTGTTAAAGTTAATGGCGATGCAGTCCACGTAGATCCTAATGTATTGTTCCTAAGACTAATCATGCAAACTGAGAAGGTTGAAGATTTGACTGACTGCTTTGAATATGAATTAACACCGGAGCCCAGATCTCTCTTCAAAGATGGATTAATGAGAAAACCAACAAGACGAAGCGGTGAGGGGTTTGAAAGATTAGACAACTTCGAGAATAATGACACAACCTGTTATTCTTGACGGCGGAGCTTTGCTGCATTGAGTTTTTTGCAGTCTCCCAGCTATATATTCAGACATTATTGAACAATATTGTACATATATTAGAAAAAGTATGTTAATCGTACTTTAATTATTTTTGATGGCTACAAATCATCAGTCAAAGATAAGAACATCAAAGGAGAGAGAAAATTTATCAACATTGTATTCCAACCAAACCCAGTGAAAAAGCCACATGGGATACACCTAGATTTTTCCATATGTAACCCATATGGAGATATTTATTTTTTTGTCCATGTGAGGGTTTCATATGGTATATCCCACATGGGTTTTATGTGGTAAATCCTACATGGGATATAGGTGGAAAATACTACATGTTATATATCTAAATGCCACATACTTTAATCCAAATGGTATAAAAGTAGTCAATACTAGACACATGAAAGGCCGAATGCTTCTATGATAATTTTTAAAATTCTTTTAATTTAAAAATTACTTAAATAGTAATTTATAATTAATCATCGAAGCTTTCAGAGAGGTTTAACTTAATCTGGTATTTGCTACTTTATCCCATTGGTCTTGGAAGTCTCTGCATTTTTATCTTTTACATGTGATGTTTTCCACCTATAACCTGTGGGATTTACCTAAACTATTATGACGAAATCTTATAAAATTAAAAAACGTGTTGCAAAATGAATTTATTTTAAAATAAATGCTATTAATCAATACATCCAAAATAAATATAAAAATATTATTTTTTCTTTTGCGATTTACACGTCACCATTTTATCGATTGAATTAATCAGATGACTGACTGCATAATACCAAGGTTTTTAGTATCTTCTAACTTTCTCAAACATTTTCTAAAAAAAAAAAAATACAAATATATATAAATAAATATATATATATATATATATATATATATATATATATATATATATATATATATATATATATATATATATGTATAAATATATATATATATATATATATATAATATAAAATATATATATAATATATATATATATATATATATATATATATATATATATATATATATTTATATATATATATATATATATATATATATATATATAGAGAGAGAAAGAGAGAGACAGAAAGAGAGAGAACAATTTTAATAAGAATTATTTAGTGAGCAATTTTAATTATTAGCCAGGTTGAAATCATTAATGACTACAATATTTCACAAATAATTATTTTATTTTTAATTTATTACTTACAATGACTAACGTATTATGGGTAATTGAACACATATTATGCGTAATGAGCTTGAACCCGTGAGGAAAATGCTGAAAAAAAGTGATCAATTAGGATAAGTAGTTAAACAAAAAAACAGAAAACAAAAATGTAAAAACCTACTTTTACAATGATGTAGACCTTGGGTGCAATGGCCAGATAAATAAGAAGCATCTCTACTTTTCAGTCACGCACACGGCCTTCTATAATAACAGGCCTTGACATGGCACGAAATGCCATAAACTTGAAGGCCGATTAAACTTTCACTTTTACTTATATGATATATTTTTATATTAGGTTGGGTGAAATGGCAGTCATTGATATTTAAGTTCTAAATATAATTTCAATTTCCAATTTTACTTAGTTCTTGAAGCATTGATATAATTTCTAATTTTAAATTTTATTTCTTTTGAATCAGTTCTGATTAAATTAATTTCAGTTCAGTTCTTATGATTTCAATCATTTTAATTCTTATTTCAGTTTCTAAATCAGTTCAGATTTTACTTCTATCAAATTTCACCGCAATTAGTAGTCCTAACGACACATTTTTTTGAAAAAATTAAAGTGCAATCTTGAAGTTTATGAATTTGGGTAACTTGTATTTGTAAGTAGTTTAAAAAAAAAATCTTATGGCTCCTTCCGGGGCCTTAAAAAAAAAAAATTACCCGCCCAGACGTTGGCGCAAACTATAATTAAGATTACAAACGTATTAGTGAGTAAAAATTTATAAAAATTTTTTAATATTTCTATCAGCTCAGAAGCAGTTAGTAGTTCGATATTGAAGCCAAATCAACACCCCACCTTTGTCCTGGTAACAAAATCCCATAAAATTTTTTTTTGTAAAAAATAAATTAAAAAAATTTTTTTTTGTAAAAATAAATTTTTTCAATATTGTTACAAATAATAATTTAAAAAAAAAATTGATTTTATAAAGATATTTTTGTTTTACAGCTTCCCCTGTTAAAATTTTGCAAATAAACCCAAAAATTTTTACAATAACCTGCCTAACGAACCTTAAAAACTACAACTACTAAAAAACCTGACTGATAATAGTAAATCAGTTGTGACTGGAATATTTATAGTAGTTTTATTCATAGGACCCAAGATGAAATGATCAATTAGGAAAGTTCCCTAAGATTTTAATACTTTTCGATAAAAGACTCTGCACATAAACGCAATTCGTCAACTTACCCCTTGACAACTAGCTCCGGTCTCCCCTATCATTATTTCAAGAAATAATGTCAGTGCGTCAAGTTTTCAAAGAAATTTAAAAAATTTTTTAACTTAGTAATAAACATCTAAATGACCTACCGAATAGTCATAAAATAGTCAATCAATGATTCCAATGGAGTTATAATAACATTTTTTTTTTGAAATTGAAAGAAACTATCTGGTTGAATTATAATTACAAGTTTTTGTTCAGTTTCATAAAACTATTCTTCATCTGTAATGATTTTTTCATTCGATTGCGGCGACCAACAGTTAAAATTCCACAAAGTGAAAAAACCCTTTCTACAAACGCCTGTGATGGACACTAAACTGTAAGTAGTTGGTTTAGGAGGTAGAATTTATACTAAGTTAGCTTGCTCAATATTTACTATACTTTTTTAACATGCAAGTCACTTATTTAACGGCAAATTTTTTTACCTAATATGACTCTTATTTTGGCTAAAAATATTTTTGGTTACTTACAAGAAGTTGAGGCAGCAGTTAAATTTTCAGCCAAAATTAAAGCTGCTATACTTGCTTTTGTTTTGTTTCCAAAAGAGCAGGCCGTTACTTGGCAGCGCTTCATCACCGCTTATGTCAACCAAATACCTTGACAGCTGACTTGCAACAGTGATATTGTCTAGGTTATAAATCTTTCCTTCTTTTGTAAAGATTTTATTTGACAAGAACTTAAAGCGCATTATGGCAGCAAATTCACATTCAGATCCATTTGACTCAGCAGCAGCTTGTAGTTCTTGCTCTACTCCACAAACTTTTATTATACATCTTTGCTGCATGGAGCAAGGTGTCCATTTCCGGTGTGAGTATAAAGACAGCAACGGTTGGAATCTAACAAACATGTGCAGAGCAAGCGGAAGAGATTCATCCGAGTCCGGCTGCAGAATTGATTGAAACCGTTGACGTAGATCTCCAAGAAGATTCGCTGTCGAAAGACTTGTTGATGATATTCTTGTAAATGGCATTCCAAATTGAGTATAGATGGTAGAACCTGTGAAAGAGACTGGGCATCGGTCTGAAGTATATCTGTTTGTACTGCAAATGGTTCCAAAAGTGAAGAAATGTTTCTCGAAGCAACCCATTCACTTGCTTTGAATGTGTCGATTCCTAAATTTAATAAACTCTGTGTTAATAAAATTTTACTAATAACAATTGTAATAACTAATAATTGTCATTGATATACGTCTCTTTTTTCCATGCTGTTGTGATGTGATTTAAAAGGCAGGGTAAAGTCTTTCCGTGTTATTAGTAAACCATTAAAGACTATATGCCCTGTCTTGTTTTTTAATGATAATGATTAATGAACTTACAATTTATTAACATTTTCGTTTTTTTCGTTAAATAAGGTAAGACAATTTTGTAGATTTAATAAAATTCCGAAAACAATTTATATACACTAATAACATAAATAATAAAATAATATGTACCAATTTCTGTAAGAACTTTATTCGCCGATGTCTTTATTTTCAACAGCCGGTCAATCATCTGATATGTACTGTTCCATCTTGAGATGCAGTCAGTTATCACCAGTTCCACACTTGTGGAATAAGTTTCTCAATTGCCACACTCGATTTCCTAATTCTTGATACAACTTGTCTCGTTTCTAAGATGGTTGCACTATAATGTTCATAAACTGGTTTTATGAGAAGCTGGAGTATGTGAGCCATACAGGGCATTCGACGATATGAAATAATGATGAGACAAATCAGTTTGTTCTCACTAAAGATAAATCTTCCTAACATCGTTCATGTTCAGACTCGTCAGATTCAAACTCATAAGATTCAGATTCGTCAGATTTCTACAGGTGCATGCACTTCCTGTAAGAGCCTGATGGCTTTAACCATATTAGACCCGTTGTCTGAAACAATCAACATAACTTGATTTTCTCTAATACTTCCACTGATTCATTTTCTTTAAACATTCGGCAAGCATCTCACCCGTGTGGGGATGTTGGAGTTCCATCAAATTTAGGAAAGCATGTCGTGTTTTATCAATGGTGGTATCATAGAAACAAGCAGATACTCCCAGGAACGATGCTGTGAGACCCTTCTTCGTCCAACCATCAAGACAAATTGTTACTTTGCGTGTATGATTTATCAAGTCTTTCAGTTGTGCAGATTGTCAAAGAAAATGCTCGTTTATCCGCTTGTTGGTGTTTGTTGCGACCCTCGAATATAAAATTTAAATCATTGAAACTCTAAATCCACATCAGTTTGTGTAGTTAGTTACTATAGTGTTACACTAATGATACGATAGTTACAGGTAAACATTTAAAAATTGTTTAGCATTGAATGAATCTAAAACAATAATTTAAAAATTTAGTTGTGTTAATTATTACCTGGCAATTTAAATTTTTGGTCAAGCGTTTATCATCTTTCGAAACGACGGCTGATCTAGCAATACCATTGGATAGCTGGTATTAACAATCATTTCAATCACGCTATCCTGACGCACTTGATATTCACTTGATTCCGTTGGCCACGCAGTGATTCGGTGTTCAAAGCTCTCTCTTATTGTCTGGGTTTTTGTCTTTCCACTATTTTGGGAGAATGTAGAATTGATTTCATCAATTTTACGTTTCAAAAACATTTTTTCTGCATTTCGTTTTTTCTTTTCATCCGTGTAACATTTGTGTGTCTCTTTATGTATTCTCTGAATGTGCGCTACTAAGTTACTGGAATTTTTTCCGCCAAGAAATGCGCCACACGCGCCCTCATTATTTATGTCCTGTACTAGACACTTGGATTTGTCAGTTTTTTGATCGTAAACGAAGAATTTCCATACAGGACTGTCACGCTTCCTACCAGCCAACAACCTTGATAAACTCATTATTCTGTTATTGATTGATTTGCAACTCTTAAGAACCAATAGGAGTAATTCCACGTCAAAACAACCAATTTTTTAAAAAAATGCAACCCTATGTCCTTGGATTTTCTTTATATTTTTACCATAGTTAGTACATTATAAAATAGGATCAATTCCAAAATTTCAAGGTCTAACTCCCAACGGTTCGTGAGTAATGGTTGTTTTAATTTTGGCTACTATTCTGTTCATTTTCCGCCATTTTTAAATTTACATTTCTCCTTATAAAACCAAGTCTTTAACATGTCAAATTGTAAAAATAAGTGACTTAGTTAATCTCAAGGTGAGGAATTTGAATATATAAATAAAAAACTCATTTTATAGTTAGAAAAATTTCCCCTTAATATCAATTATAAATGTCAAAATAATGGACACCTGCCCAGTAAAATTTTAAGGTGTGCGGTATATTTTTTAAGCTTAAAATTTCAAATTAGATCATATTATGTTTGAAGAACATTGTGAAAAAATCATTTCTGCCAAATACATAGTTTTGTCAATATTTTACTTTTGTACTATAAATGTATATATATTGCCATGGTAATTTAGGAAAAATGATAATTATTATCTAATTTGGATACGCTAAGTTATGAAAGTTTTTTAATGCATTTTTTAATTTTCTTTTTGTTTTCCTGTTTCCTTGTCTTTCCAAATTATCAAAGTTTAATTGCTGAATTCAGACATATTCATCTAGTTTAAATGTTGCAACTAATCCAATATAAATAATGTAATTAGTACTTGTGCATTTTAAATTTGCAAGTATAACGTTTTTTAATTCATTATTAAAATGATTTCATGTGATATTGGTAAAGTTTTGAAGTTAGAATGCCATAAAACCTCATATTCTAGAAATAAAGAGATTTTTTTACTACATGACCTAGGCACTGATATTCGTCAAAACATTTTATGGAGATCTGAGTTGCGTGCTTGTGAAGAACTATTCAGCATTTGTAATCGCCATTTTCACTACTTTGAAAAAAGATTTGAAAAGAAAAATGGCAATTGTTGTGATGTTTATAAAGTGCATAAAAAAAATAAAAGGTAATTTGATTTCAAATATATAAATACTATCTGTAATAGTATACAACACGTATCTTAAATACCCTTTTTTTTGTTTAGGTAAATTTTAATGTTGGCTAGACACTTTGAGTCATTAGGATTAAGAGTTTTACCTGGGTGGAAGTTATGTGCTAGCTGTTAGTCAAAGGCAGTTTTATCAGTAGAACACCCTACTGAAAATGAAGTAGATGAAATATTGACAGAAGAAGATGAACCATTTACTCATATTAATTTATCCCTGGAAGTTTTAGGAGAATCTCCAATTAATTTACATTCTGTTGCTTTACATCAACGTGTTGCATCTGCAATGAAAAAATATAAAAAATCAATAAAAAAAGATTGGTGAAGATTGAGCAGCCCATTATGGAATAAGTAATTCGCATTTTATAGATGATTCTACTGCGTCTATTTCGAAAACAGATTAAAATAAAGCATCTGATCTGGATAAACTGACACTCTTGATGAAAGTAAAGATAAATGCTTCTGACTATAAAAATAAATTTAAAATTCTCACTTTAACTCCTGAATTTTGGTCTAGAGACTATGCTTCTAACTACTTTGAAGTTGATGTGAATGCTATTCGAACAGCACGTTGTATGAAACAGGAGAGTGGCATACTTTTACTCCCATTGGACAAAGAATTGAAGAAACGTCTTCACTTAATGTTGTCTCCATTGTTCAAAGTTTTTATGAAGATGATGAATACTCACAAACATTGTCTGATAAAAAAGATTATGTAAGTGTTGAAAAAGGAAAAAATAACAGAATACAAGTACAAAAACGATTGCTATTGTGTAACCTGAAAGAATTGTACAGCCAATTTAAAGTTATAAATCCAGGGATTAATCTTGGAATTTCTAAACTTTGCAGTCTGCTTCCTAAGTGGTGCGTAAGTGTTGGAGTCACAGGTGCTCACTCGGTGTGTATGTGTTTATCATCAAAATGCAGTTCTTCTTTTATATGCAATCAATGGGATATAATTTATAAACATTTAATGAAAAAGGTTTGTTTTCAGTTATAAGTGTGTTTAGTTTTCAAATTGTATAACTTTTCTGATGGATGTGGAGGACAGTATAAAAATTGTGAAAAAATCTTCTAAATCTATGCCATCACTCAGAAGATTTTTTATTGGAAGCTGAATGTATATTTTTTGCAACCAGTCACGGCAAATCTTCTTGCGATGCAATAGGCGGTACTGTAAAATGAACAATAGCAAGAGAAAGTTTGCAACGTCCAAAGAAAAATCAAATACTAACAATCGATGCAAATTTTGAATTTTTATTAAAAAATGCTCACAATAAAGTTCTTTAAAATTGATAAAGAAACTAAGGTTAATGTTGAGAGCTACGCAAAATAAACAATTTGAGAAGGGAAAAACAATACCAGGAACTCGAGGATTTCATCATTTCATACCAGTTTTGAAACATCTATGTTATTTAAAAAAACTAGTAACGATATAAATCCAAAAACTATTAATATAACTAAAAAATCAAGTAACCAAAATTTAAGTTTAATAAATTTTGAGCTAATGCAGAAGTACGAATATTACGCATGTACATATGACTCGTTTTCCATGTGACTGCAGTAGTCGAAAAAAAAATGAAGAATATAATATAATAAAAATAAAGTTTATGCATCCACACGGTCCATCTGAACAGTTTTTCTGGCTGAAAAGCGATGATTATTGTTGGATACCAATTACCAATGTAATAACATTAATAAGTGCACCAACAATAATATGACAAATATGAACTTTAAAAAAGATTTTTACAAAATTAATAAGTATATATTTGTAAATCAATAATTTTTTAATGGATTTATTATAAAAAATTGTATATCAATTCAAGTATGCATCAATTTTATTTATTTTGAATGCCACGATAAGCGAAATATACTATATTTGCTTTTTTTGTAATATTTCATTTAATTTTTAAACTATGCATTTGGCAGAAATGATTTTTTCACACAATGTTCTTCTAACATACAATGATCTAATTTGAAATTTTAAGCTTAAAAAATATACCGCACACCTTAAAATTTTACTGGGGCAGGTGTCCATTATTTTGACATTTATAATTGATATTGAGTTCTTTAATTATAAAATGAGTTTTTTATTTATATATTCAAATTCCTCACCTTTGAGATTAACTAAGTCACTTATTTTTAGAATTCACATGTTTAAAGACTTGGTTTTATAAGGAGAAATGTAAATTTAAAAATGGCGGAAAATGAACAAATCAATAATAGTAGCCAAAATTAAAACAACCATTACTCACGAACCGTTGGGAGTTAGACCTTGAAATTTTGGGATTTATCTTATTTTATAATGTACTAACTATGGTAAAAATATAAAGAAAATCCAAGGACATAGGGTTGCATGGCCTGGTTGTTTTGACATGGAATTACTCATAGATTTTTATTTTATTTTACAACAAAAGATTGGACGCATTGAATTTATACTTAACGTAATGACAAGCACGTGACCAGTTTTGTGGTCCATTAATACATTCTATAATCATTTCAAATATCATCGTTATGGTCAAACGTGTGCGCCAATTTCAAACCAAGTATGTAAAATTTGTAAAGTAATTTGTCAAAAAAAAACTAATTATTGTATCAAACATTTTTAATCTAAATATAAGTTTTCGTTCGTTAATAATTCTTAATTCTATTTGCCTCTATTTTCGTTTTTTGATGCTTATATTCAATTCTATTTAAGTTTTCGTTCTTCAGATATATCCTAATTTTAAGTTTTTATTCACATTAACGAAATCAATTATTTTTACTTCAAATTTTACTTCACGTTAATGAAAATATCACTGATGGCAGTCTATGTTTTCTAATAATAATCTCTAGTAAAGACGGAAATATAAAAAGAAAACCAAAAAATTGTTAAAAGATAATCATATTTTTCGTATTTCAAATTTCATTAAGAATATTTATGAATATTAAAATAGTATCATTAACAAGCAGAACTATAACAAAGTATATATCTATATATTAGAAAGATAACTGTAATTTTAATTTTTTTTGCTAAAAATGGTAACAATAAAAATTACCAACAATAAAAAACACAACATAAGTTGATTCAAGCAAAAAAAAAGTTTTATCAATATATCTCAACAGGGTAAATACTTACAAATCCAAAGATATTGAAAGACATATAGGCTAATGAGAAAATAAAAAACATAACAAGTAAATAGCATAATAAAATAAAACTAATTTTCACATAAATTATTATAGTTTTAGTATTTTGGGAGTGGTAATTAGTGAGTAATTCTTTAGCAGAATATTAGAATATACTCTGCATTGTTTTTTTGTGATTTTAAATTTATATTTAGCAGCTATGAACTGAAACTGAGTAACACAAAATGTTCTGCATAAAGGGTCAGTAGCACCTTGAAAAAAAAGAGCAAAATGTTGACCATTAGACAGGAGTATCAGAAGGAATTTCAAGTCCGCCTCTGTTTAGGCTATATCAATAACTTCCATATTTATAATAATAATTGGTAGAATCATCGTAAATTTTTATTTCACTTTTTTGCACATAGCCAGCTATGTAAACTATACACTAATGTAGATTTATTAACTGAGCTTTCAAGATCATGTATATTATCCAGAAGTTCTTTTTCATTAGTAGAAATATCTTTTAAACATATTTCACAAGTATGACCATCGATACTATCAACAGGAATGTAGACTTGTAATATCAATTTAGTATGTTGAATATTAATTTTTTCAATTACAGATTTAGCGTTTATGAAGCAAGTACCTAGATCCTTGTCGAAGCTTAGAAAAAGCTTTTTCAAGTGGATCTGTTGAAAACCAACCTAATAAGACATACTTGCTCCATTACTAAAAAAGTTTCTACGAGATCAATAAAGCAATAACATGAATGCGCTATTGAATTGCTAGTATCTAGCGTAAGCTGTCACACACTTACCTGTAGGTTTCATAAAATTTGACAGTTCAGCAATATCTGGTCGCAGTTGTAACTGTTGATCACCAACTGAGTGGATTTCTCCGCATAATTCATTTCTAAACCGAATGCCAGCACCAGGTGCTTTGACATTACCAACATTCGAAAAAAAAATTATTTTTTCAATAAATACAGCAGTACCTTCAAATGCTTTATTTTCAATCTCTAGATGCGTTCTTAATGCAGCTACTGTTTCTTCACAAAAAACAGACAAACAAAACTTTACAGATTATTATTATTATTGGTTTTGGATACACTGATTTAGCTGTAAGTTTAGAGAGTTTTAAAAGACTATTGCACTCAGTTTTTAAATTTTGAAAAAGATTAAAAGAACTGGCTTTGGCTAAGTGGAGTGATTTAGAAAAGTTTCTAAATCATTCCACTTAGCCAAAGCCAGTTCTTTATTGTTTAAAAATTGAAGTTCGTCAGTCTTTTCTGTCAACCAATTGTTTCATATAGATTTTAAGAGATGCACATAATCATAAAATAAATATATACCTGATCTTGATAACCATGGTTTACTATCAACTGTTTTAAATATTCCAAAAAATCTTTTTTAAACTACTAATTTTCACCATAATCTACAATGTCTTACTATTTTCAATATTATTTATCTTATGAACAATTTGTTGACATTGAGCAAACTAAAATTCAGAGGAACAATTTGCAACAGGTTGAGCTCTACATATGCAAATTCTGGACCTCCAAAAAGACATTTAATCATAAATGATAAAATTGTTTTAGCTAACTTTTCAGGGTAGTTTACTGCTTGACCAAAAAAAGCACCTCTTTGGTAAAGTAAAGAAGCTTTGACATAGACCTCATCAATTAGTAGTATGGAAGCTCTTTCAATGAATTTAAATTCATAAAAATACTATTTATGAAACTTACAATCCTCCATTGAGCTTATTTTTGAAGTCAATCGTTTTAAAGTCCTTATACTTGACAACTTGTAGTCAATACACAAACAATCATATAAACTTCGTCGCATAGCAAAATACTCATATGCTCTACATATAATATCTGGAAGCATATAAAACTTCACCAACATTAATTTTTCTCATAGCATTAAGGTGTTCGAATAGAATATTTAACTGAAGCGAACTTTCTTTTTTTTTTTTAAATCTAACTGCTTCAAATAAAGCTGATTTTATTTTCATTAACTTTAATTCGTTTACAGCTAAAGATGAAACATTACAAGTTGTGCCATTATGGTTAGCTAAAAATGAATAATCATTGAAAATTACTAAAATAACTAATGGAACACCAAATTTGTACATTTTTGATTGTATGTGTAAACTTTTTTTAAGCTGGAAAACAATAACATCGTTATTATCACTTAACAAAGCATGATATCGTCAAATATAAGTTCATCCTCTTTTAGAAAATCATTTAACTCATCTGGTAAAATGCTTCGAAAACCGCTTGAAGTTACAGTTTTTCTAACTTTACTTGCTGAAAAAACTTGAGCACTTTGACAATATTATTATCTTACAATGTAGCGCCTTGAACCTTACAACATTATCGTCTTGAAGTTGCGCTATCTAATTTATAAACCAATCAAATTTTAAAGATTTAGTAAAAAAGCGTGAACACAAATTTTCGTCTAATGTTAAAAGATGAAAATGTAAACACAGTTTTAGGAATTGGCCTTCAGTTTAACAACTTTGTTGCGCGATGTCAAGGCTTGTTATTATAGAAGGCCATGGTCACACATAATATAATATGTGTCACACATCACAAATTTAATAACAACAATGTTATTAAATTTGTGATGTTCAAATATCATACGAACATTATTTAACATGTTCATATGATATTTGAATATAGTTCTTCATATATCTGCAAACAATTGACTGATGCATGTTCAAATGTTGTCAAAAACCAAGCATGCATGCATGGGACACTGCAGTGTCCCGACTAGAAATGCTGGTTTGAAAGTCAAATTTTCTTTATTAAAAAAAAAAAATTAAAATAGGGGGGAGATGGGAGGTTTCTGTAACTTTTTTTATGCTCCAAAACTTTTAACTTTATATATAATAAGGTTCATAAAACTTAAGTAACCACATTGAGGAACAAAAACAGGATATTTACAGAAACTTTTCAATTTTTAATCTGGAGTACCACAGTGTAATTGGGAATAGAGTCTCTGGGTCCAGTATTCAAAGTAATACAATCTAAAGTAATATATAAATTAAATAAAATGCTTTAAAATGCATGCAGTTATACATATAACTCCTGATAGTTAACTATATGTATAACTGATTATCATAAAATTTTGTTTATCTGACATTTTTAAGTTTATGCTTGAACAAATTAGTACCAATTAATTCATATTCAAGATTTAGTTCAAGTTCAAGTTCTTATTTGTTCATTGTTTTTCACTATTTTATATTTATTTGTTCAAATTTGTTAACTAGTACTAATTCTAACTACAGTAAGAGTATTTATCATTGTTGAACATGATTTTATTAGTAACTTAATTTTACTTTCAACATATTTTGAGAACACCCTTTACATTTTAAATGATGACGGCTTTACTTTTCTATTGATGTTAAATTTATTACATTTCAATAACTCAGATTGAATTTTAACTGAATTATTGTAAGCTTTGTAAGGGTTTGTTGTATATAAAAAGGTGTTGTAAATAAAGTAAAAATAATATATATATATATATATATATATATATATATATATATATATATATATATATATATATATATATATATATATATATATATATAGTATTTCTAGGCTATGGGATCATCCATAAATGATGCAGTAGATAGAGGGGCAGTGTGAGGTTAACAATTGACAATGGGGAGGGGATGTTGAGACCAAAATAATGTCAATTAAAAAATTGAATTAAAAAAAAAAGTAACATATTTTATTTAAAAAAAAAGTAAAACAATTTATGCTAGCTATGAGCCGGTTTTAGAGGTATTTACACCAACAATGTGGTCTAAAAATTTCTTGCTTTTGTTGCTTAAAACTGTAGAGGATCATAGGAAAAACAATTTAAATTCAGAAATTAGCTTGCTTATCTGAAAGAACAATTTATATCTTTTTTACTTTTAGTACAGTTGAGAATAAATGTATAATTGAACCAGAAAAAAATTGATAATTTATGCATTTTTTTTCATTATATTAACAATTCAGATATACCATCATAATATGATAACAAAAACTGACATTTTCAATGGGAGATGGAAAAAATTGACTGAGTTTGGTAAAAAATAACATATTTAATGAACAGATAATTTCAGCATGTATGCATAGATGACCCTATGATTTAGGTAAAATAAGTAATCAATTTGCCATATTTCTCTTTAGAAAGTGTAAGAAAAAAGCATTGTTATGCTGATAACCTTCCTGCTTGAGCAAGCTTTGACCACCTATTTTATAAATTTAGGAGACAGAAGTGGAAGTGCGAAAGGCAAAAGAACTAATAACAATGCTCTAAATTGATTTTAACTTTGTAGACTAACATTAATATAGTATTTAGAAATAATAAATGAAGTTTACATGATTTTTATAATTTGTATTTATTTCCATTAATGATCAGCTGTCAGTCTCTATTTTATAAAATGAATTATATATATATATATATATATATATATATATATATATATATATATATATATATATATATATATATATATATATATATATATATATATATGTTATATATATATATATATATATATATATATATATATATATATATGTATATATGTATATATATATATATATATATATATATATAATTTCACTTTATTTACAACACCATTTGATATACAATGTATATATATATATATATATATATATATATATATATATATATATATATATATATATATATATATATATAATTTTCACTTTATTTACAACACCATTTGATATACAACAAACCCCTACAAAGCTTACAATAATTCAGTTAAGATTCAATCTGAGTTATTGAAACGTAATAAATTTAACATCAATAGAAAAGTAAAGCTGTCATCATTTAAAATATAAAGGGTGTTGTCAAAATATGTTGAAAATAAAATTAAGTTAATCTAAAGTAGTTTCAACAATGATAAACATTCTTATTGTAGTAAAAAATAGTACTAACTGATAAATTTGAACAAATAAATATAAAATTAACAAAAACAATGAATAAAATAAGAACTTTAACTTGAACTTTAACTAAATCTTGAATTTGAATTAAACAATTGGTACTAATATTGGCATATTATTTTATTAGGGTTGCCAGATGTCCCGGTTTTACGAAGGAGAACGAATGCAAAAAAAATATTTTTACATATTTGGCGCGAATTCTCCTTCGTAAAATAGGTACATCTGGCAACCCTAATTTTATTTAAACATTACTTTAGATCATATTACTTTGAAAACTGGAGCCAGAGGCTTTATTCCCAATTACACTGTGGTACTCCAGATTAAAAATTGAAAAGTTTCTGTAAATATCCTGTTTTTGTTCCTCAATGTGGTTCGTAAGTCGTAAGTCCCTTGTAAGTCCCTTCGTAAGTCGTAAGTCCCTTCGTAAGTCGTAAGTTCGTAAGTCCCTTGAGTCCTAAGGACCTTATTATTATATCTAAAATTAAAAGTTTTAGAGCATAAAAAAAGTTACAGAAACCCAACTCCATCCTTTTTTTTTTAATAAAGAAAATTGGGAATTCTTCGAATTTCAAACCTGTATTTCTTTGTGGTACACTGCAGTGTCCCATGCATGCAAGATTGGTTTTTGACAACATTTCAACTTGCATCAGTTAATTGTTTGCAAATAATTTACTCAAAATCTAAATTCAAATAACTATTATATTATCCTAATAATACGTCTATTTGCACATATCTTAATCTTTTTTCTATAAAGAAAGACAAACATTATTCGTGGTACTTACATACTTGCTTGCCATTCTTAATATTAATATAAAAAATTTTCACAGAATATAAACGTAACGCAATGCAATGTCGATTAAAAAATTTTTTTTTTAGTTTTCTTTAAAAAGTTTTTTTTTTAGTTTCCAGCTTTCAAATTAATTCCCATACAAATCCCACAGGAAACCCACGTTTGATTTCCCATGTGTGTAAATACCATATGGTTCCCACATGTAATCCATGTGGGAAACCCACATGGGTTTAAGGTGACAAATTTCCATACGGATACCACATGGGAAAATCCATCCCACGTAAATCCCATCAATCCCACGCGGAACCCACGCGGAACCCATGTGGGACGCGGTTTTATTTTTCACTGGGAAAAACCAAGTGAACTGCAAACAATCTAAATTTCTGTCAAACAGCAATAACAAAACTGCTTTGATCAAGCGTTGGGAATAAAGCTATAGTAAATCATATAGTAGTGGAATGCGAAGGAGACGCTGACAGAACCATTGCTACAAAAGGAATTGAGCTTGTACAAAATGAAAAATGTATGACTATCATAGCTGATGATACAGACATTCCTGCATGTTGGTTCACATGTGGGATCAAATTATGTGTGAGATTTTTTTCCGCCGCAAAACTAAAATATGTATGAAAAAAAATACAGTATTCCAAGATTCCTTTGCAACACAAGATCAGGTAGTTAATGTTGGAATACAAGTGGTTTTGAACATGTATGGTATGCAAGACAATGATCATATTTTTTTAATTTAGTTATAATATTGCTTATTTTATAACTATACGTCCATACTGTTTTGCAGTGGTTTAATTTAGCTCAACTATTACTATAGGTGAAAAAAATAAACAAGTCTCGCTAGTACAACTTAGGAAACAAAAATATATGAGAATGGCGGCAACTTCCAAAAAAGGAATTCAGCCAGAACGACTACCAACAACCGAAAGCGCGATCAAGTACCATTCGTTTTGAGTGTATTTACAAATTCAGCAATGGTTGGGAGTCAATATAGATAAAACAAAGTGTAGATGGAGAAGGAAAAATGTCGTTTTAGTACCTATAAAGACAGACAAGGTACGTATACTGGAGCAGCAAAATAAACCACAAATGCCAATTTTACTTTCAAAACGGATTTCTTGATAATACTCATTTTTCAATATACAGTCTAAATTTAAACCAGCTCCCAAAAATAGTTTTAATTAACTTTTCAACTTAAGTATTTTTTTATTCAGGATCTTGCACCAATTCATATTCTTAATATCATAAGATGTAATTGCGGTACTAATACTTAAACACAATGTGGAAAACAATGCCAATGTCGACGTCATAGAATAAATTGCATGACAGCCTGTGGACTGTGCCAAGGTTTAGAGTGCACAAATGCACCAAAACAACAATATCGATGATAGCGAAAAATGAATATGAAAGTAGTGAAGATGGAGATGGAAACATTTTTGAAAAAATGTTTAACTTTTGATATTATTTCTAATTATATTAGTCAAGCGTAAAAAACACTAATATTTAAACCTTAAATGAAAAATTATTCAAAAGTTGTTAAAAATATATTTACTATGAAAGAAAATATTTCAAAAATGCTTGTTTTTTTAAATAGTTATACTAATAAACAAAATTTTTTTTATATTTCAGTCTCAATTTCAACTATTTATCTAATAACTTTTTAAGTAAAGGTGTTTTTATATACAATAAGCATTAGCCTAAATAAAAAATATTGCAAAAAAAACTGCTGACATCAGCATTTAAGAACATGATTTCTGAAGCATTTTTGAATTTCATCTTTTTAAACTTTTACACATTAGGCTATATCTGCGCAAAATTTCATAAAGACCAAGCAACTTTATAATAAGTTATTACAACTTATTGACAGTAAACACGACGTGTTTTTTTTGTATTTTTAATAAATTTGAATAAAAGTGAGGTGAGCTAAAATAATCATAACTTTTTTTGCTCAAAATGGATTTTGGAGGATTTTGGACATGTTAAAGTAGATAAAATTACGCTTCGAATGATACCAAATTCAGCTTTATACAAATTTTGTCCAGGTCGGATCCTAATTTGACTAGACTATTATGATAATCTGCAAAAATAAATACAAATATTATAATATTTCGACTTCAAAAAAAACAATGGACTGTTAACGTGCTCAAGATACGCAACTTTTCGCTATTACATAAAAATGGTCTGCGAAGTAAAGTAAAATTTTTTTGTTGTTAAGGCGAATTTGTAAAATTTATATCAAAATATTTTATAAAAATCTTATCTTTGACAATGTATAACTTAGATTTTAAATGAAATGAAATAAGAGGTTGTCCATAAAGTTCGTACGCTCATAGGCGGGAAGGGTGAGGTCTTCAAAAAGCGTACAATAGCGTATGGGGGATGGGGGGAGGATTTTTCAATTTAAAAGTACGTACTTTAATTTTCTAATTTATCACAATTAACGAGTTAATTGATAGAAAAGTTACATTCTGACTAAAGCTTCTAGTTAGCCAACATAAAAAGATGTATGGTATATGGAGTGGAGGATATAGTCTCCCTCTATACACACACATGTATTGGCGCCCTCAGAATTTTTTGATGTTTCAGATAGGACACTTTCACACATTGTGCAAACTCCTAACTTAAGTTTTTTTATACCTATGCCAAATGAGGAGGCTTTGCAAAACATTGGAATGGCGAAGGCCTGTGAACAAAAAGCCCTAAAACGCTTGCCCTCCCCTGCCCATACGTGAGGGTACTATTGTAGTAAATTTTTCAACTTTACCAACTAAAACTAAATTTAAATTTATTACCAGATTTAAATTTTTGTGGAAAAATATTGTAAATTACAAAAGTTATGACCATACAAATTTTCCGACACCCAAAATGAGAGGGGTGTAAATTTTGCATGGTCATAACTTTTGTAATTTACAATTCTTTTCAACAAAAATTAAAATCTGTCGATAAATTTAAATTTAGTTTTAGATGGTAAAGTTGAAAGTTTTGCTACATATTTCTCTCACGTTTGAGCAGGGAAGGGGGGAGTTAAACGATTTAGGGCATTTTGTTCCCAGGCCTCCGCCATCCTGGTTTTTTGCAAGTCAACCTAATTTGGCATATAAACATACTTAAATTTGGAGTTTGCACGATGTGTGAAAGTGTTCTATCTGGAACATCAAAAAATCCTGCGGGGGCCAATGCGCACATACCACCCCTTATATACTGGGCCTGAGTAAGTCCTATTTTTTGAGTCGACAAAAAACAGGTTTTAGCAGGGGCGTGGTTGATGGGTCGGAGCCCTCCTCAAAAACGTGTCATTAGCGTCTCAAAATCTTCCAAATTTGACCGCTAGTTTTTGCTAAAATGAAAAGCTTCTTAAATTATCAAAAGGGCACAAAATTTGCTGTTTCTCCCTCCACCACCCGCATCACCCCTCTTCATCCTCCAATTAAGGAGTATGGGTAGCTTACCCTCGGCACTGGATTTTAGCTTTTGTTTTCAATATTATCGATCTTGCGTAAGACTTGTTTTTTACTTACTTAAGAGGGGTGTCTGAAAAAATGGTCTGCCTTAAGTATAGTTAATTTTTATTTGATTCATTATTAAAACAAAAAAAAAATACACAGGGATTTCTCCGGGAATAGAACTTTGGTCACGGCCGACTATTCCCTTCGCATTAACCTCTCGATCAAACATACACGATTTAATACGCAGCTTAAATTTAATAAAATTAATATTTGCATATAAATTTATAGACGTTTTTTAAATGCGCAAACAAAGGGCTTTGGGGTCGTATAAAGTATCTAAGGTACCCTTTACCTTTTTTTTTTATCAATAAACTTTTTTATTGAGATAAAAAGTTGAGAAGGGAGGGGGGTGGGTATTTTCAGAAATGTACGTACTTTTTAAGGGGACATAAAAGAACACATGGCAACAGGGGGAAGGGGGTCAAATTTCAAAATTTTTGGCGTACGTACTTTATGGACGACCCCTAAATGGAAATTTAATATTGTTTATAATTATCACTTACTTCTACATTTGGGTTTTAATAATATCGCCTGCTACTGCTTGTATTTTTTGTTCTTTATTACATTTTAAAAGATTTCGTTAATATTTTATAAAACTTATAAACTAAAATATAATAATATAAATAGTTACAAGTAAAGATTTTTAATATGTAAAAAATATAAATTTTAAGGCTATTTTTTTCACAAGCTCCAATCATTGCAATTTTTTGCAAAGCATCCTTATTTGACATAAGTATAAACATATAAATGTTCGGAGTTTGCTCTATGTCTGGAAGTTAAATATCTCGAAGACCAAAAACAGCTGGCGCAACCCCTGCCTTTAACCACTGCACCATGGCTCCTCGAAACTTCGAAATATATAAGTTTTTAAACTAATAAATTGAACTATATTACCCTATATCATATGAAGCAATGGTAATCTACCCATCGGAGTATATAGGGATGCAGCCCTACAAATATTGTTAAGGTAGATAATCAACATAATCATAATCAAAAGACAAAATCAAAAGCATAATCAAAAGACAAAACTTTTTCAAAAATTGATGTTTTTGCAAATTAGATATTCTAATGTTTAAAGTTTTTTTATGCTTTTACAATATTTACAACTTTATACAGGAAGGTATAATTTTAGTGCCTAGCAACGGCCATAGCAACAGTTTTTTTTTGTTAAAGTTATTATACTAAATGTACTTTAAAACTTAAAGTGGTACATCTCTTTTGCTATTCTAATGTTACCTTGTACGTCCAAATTGTTAAATGTTAAATAATTATAAGTTATGCTGTTGCAAAGTGCTAACAGCAGGCAGGCTTTTTTTTTAATAATTTTTTTCACTTTTTACTATTTTCTAATGTGTTTGTTGAAATTATATAACATTTTAGTTTGATTCTAGTAAAACAATTAAGATTTACTATGACAAACCTTCGAAATAACAAAAGAAAGGGTGTTGGTGGTCGTGGTTGTAGAAAATCTGTACATATTGTAAACAATAAATGTGGTATCAACGGAAACAAAAAAAAATTTAAAAATTGAAATTATTACCAAAAAAAAATTTACCATTAAACCAGCTGAAAATTCTGGAAGCAGCAATGATTATTTTTTATTCATAAATTTTAAAATTGGCTTCCCAACAAGAATGTGGGGAAGCCAATGTCACGAGTATACTTTACTTTTTAGTGCTATAAAGCAAATCGAACATTAATTTCATAAAAATGCATTTATGAAATTAATGTTCGATTGGTTATGGCATTTTGAGAATTTGGTAAAGGGCACGAATCAACTAAAACATTTGCACGGTGTATGAAATATGCACTCAATATCTAATACTGCCTTTAAAAAATAATAATAAGTTATTTTCTGCATACAAAATTTTTGCAATAGAAAGTATGCAAAATGCTGCAAATAAAGCAAAAACGGAAGAAATCGTCCCAGGTATACATTCTTGTCGTGTGTCAACTGATGGAACTTGACAAAAAAGAGCAAACTCCTCGTTGAACGGTGTAGGGACAGCAGTAAGCAAGGAAAAGTGTTTGGATGTTATTGCTTTATCAAAACATTGACAGGGTATAATATGAGAGTGCCTAATATCAGGTGGAAAAAAAAGGACAACAGAATACGCAAATTGGAAAGTTGCACATAGTTGTAAAATAAATCATTAAAAATTATGAAAAGTAATGGAATCCTCAAGTGCTATTGATATTTTTCAGCAATCCGTAAGTCGAAATAAACTAGTTTATAATGAATCTTGAAGACGGAGACACAGAGTCTTACAAAGAACCCTAGAAACCCTACGATGCGCAGTTTGGTATTACACGGTTAAATTTGAATGTATTGGACATGTAAACAAATGAATAGGTTATCGACTTAGGACACTAGTACAAGAATATAAAAATACTTTTACACCATTTGGTGGAAAAGGAAAATTGACAAACAACTTCATCAATTTAGTAACACATTATTATGTTATTGTCATTCGAAGAGGTCTAAAGTTAAATTGCACTAGCAATAAAAATAATTATATAATGAAAAAGTGGATAGGTGCTATCCTTCATGTGTATGGTGGACAAAACATGCGCCACATGTTTTGTCCACCAGGAGAAGAATCGTGGTGTAGTTAAAAGAAAAATAAACTTAAAAAGCACAAAGAGAGGATTAATTTACTAGAGTGGATGTTTCCTATTTTATCAAAGATTTTCCAAAATCTTCCAAATGATGACCTTTTTTGTAAGTGCATCCTCAAGGATATTTAAAAATGCTAACGAGTCCTTGAATAATATTATCTAGATGAAAAGTCTTTGTAAAAAGATCAATTCTTCAGTTAGGTGTATATAGCCCTTTCTTCAATTCAACGAAGGTCAATTTGGACTTTTTTTATAGTGTATAAAAAAACTTGGAATACAGACCGGTGCCTGTTTTAATAATATATCTGAAAAAATGAACCGACGCAGCATCCAAAATTTACTTATTAAAATATCTGATAAGACAAAAGCAAAAAGAAAAAATCTAAAAGCCTTCAAGAAGGGTTTATTGGACTTTAAGGTTTAAGACTTACATAAAGAGGGAGGAAAAACTTATTTAAAAAGAGGATTTTAGTTTTAAAAATAATTTTTTTTTCTTGCTATTTGATTTTCTACCATATTGTTTTTCAAGAAAATTGTCTCACGAAAAACATCATAACTTTTGAATTAATAGTGATAACTACTTGATATTTTTAGGGCTTATTTATCCAGTGTACTGCTAGTGTGTGAATTTTTTTGAAATAAATTTATTACTTGTAAGTTGTGGTTAAGGAACTAAGACCGGAGGTCTATTAGCCAGTTTTTTGAAAATACAGTTGTTTTAAAGTAAAACTTTTAGTAGAAACAAGATCTTTTAATTAAAAAAACTCACGCACGAGATACAGGTAGCACGCACAAGTAGGGGAGACCGGGGCTAGTTGGCCGCAGGAGTAAGTTGACGAACTGCGTTTATCTTCAGAGCCTTTCTTCAGAAAGTGACAAAAATTACACAGAAACTTCCTTATTGACCATTTCATCATCCACTGTAGTGTTGTCAGGATCTGCGTATGCGCATGGGAGATATTGAGATTTATGCGTTTTTTGACACAAACTTAACTTTTAGAACATCACAATTGGTTTACTATATCTAGTCAGACTTTTTTTTCAAAGTTGCTGTTTTTCAGGATCTATAGACTGTTTATTAAAAAAAAAGCTTTCGTGGTATGTTGGCAAAATTTTCACGTAAGTTGGCTCATACCATTTACTATGGAAAAAAAAGAATATTTTTATAAAATTATTTATTTTTTTTTAATTTTTAACAGTATTGAAAAAATTTATTCTTACAAAAAAAGTAAACAAAAATTTTTTTTAGTTTTTTTTTCACAGATAAAAAGTGGGCTTTGTGGTTTTGGCTTTTATACGGACTAATATTTGGTACCAGCTATAAGTAATATTAAATTTTAGGATAAAATTATTGCGAAAATTAATAGTAAAAAAATTTCAATTAATTTTGCACTTAATAGTGCATTAATATTAATTTTTTATAGTTTGCGCCAACGTACCCCGTAGTGGGGTAAGTTGGCACAATTTTTAATTTTTTTTCTGAGGGCCCGGAAAGGCCCCAAGAATTTTTTTGTAAATGAATACAAATTTTATAAGTTACCCTAATTCATACACTTTAAGACTACACTTTAATATTTTCAAAAAAATGTACTGTTAGGGCTACAAAGCTCATAGAGTAAAAACCAAGCAAACTATATATATAAACTAGAGATGACCTTTCGATCTCAGATGCCGATAGTGAGGTTTTTACAATTGAAATAACCAGCAACAAATCAAAAAACATACTAATCTCCACATGTTACCGGCCACCTGAAGGTGATTTATTTAAATTTTCCAATCATTTAAAACAAATTTTTATAAAAAACAATAATGAGCAAAAAAAAATATTCTGTATTGGAGACATAAACATAGATTGTTTACAATATGATAAACATGCCAATACTAAACTTTTTTTTGACGAAATGCTTCAACATTACATCTTCCCAATTATTAACAAGCCAACTCGAGTAACTCCAACTTCAATCACTGCAATAGACAAAATATTAACTAATTCATTGTTTGATACTTCTCTAAAGGCAGGAATAATAAAGGCAGATATATCTGATCATTTTCCTATTTTCTTCTCCTTGACGCAAGATATAAAATCTAATAATAGTTGTAAAATTAAAATTTATAAAAGAAAAATCAACAAATTTGCTATTCAACAATTTAAAGACTCACTGTCGGCAGAAGAGTGGGATAAGGTATACCATGAATGCAATCTTGGGCACACTAACTCTGCTTATAATAACTTCGAAAAATTTTCCTAAAAAGCTATAATATGCACTTCCCAATTAAAGTAAAATTAATAAAAGAAAAACATTTAAAATGTCCATGGATCACCAAAGGTATTAAAAAATCCTCAAAAAAAAAACAAAAACTTTATATTAAATACTTAAAAAATAGAAATGAGGCAAACCTAAATGTTTACAAACAGTATAAAAACTTGTTTGAAAAAATTAAAAAAAATTCAAAGAAAAACTATTACTCAAATAAAATAAAAAACACAAATGGTGATATTAAGAAAACTTGGGACATCATGAAAGAAATAATTGGGATAAAAACCTGCAAAATAAATAGTTTACCTGCTCAAATTGTCATAGATAATAAAGAGTATGACAATAATAATGCAATTTCAGAAAAATTTAATAGTTTTTTTGTCAACATAGGCCCAAATCTAGCTTCAAAAGTCAATTGTCCAAACAACTCATTTGAAACTTATCTAACTAGTGTCAACAACGAATTAATATTTAAAGAACTAAAAATTGATGAACTCGAAAATGCAATAAACTCTCTTAAAACAAACAAGTCCCCAGGTATAGATGACATTTGCAGTAATATCGTCGTCAATGTCTTTTCGGAGATACGCAAACCTATTTTCGAAATATTTAAATCATCAATTATAACAGGAACTGTACCAGATAAATTAAAAGTAGCTAAAATTGTACCTATTTTTAAAACCGGTGAAACATTTCTAATAAACAATTACAGACCAATCTCAATACTTCCAACCTTTTCTAAAATACTTGAAAGAATAATCTATAATAGATTATATGAATACCTAATTCAAAACAAGTTCTTAAATAAAAAACAATTCGGCTTTCAAGCACAGCACTCAACAGAACATGCAATTTTAGATTTAGTTAATAGCATAAGTGATTCTTTTAATAAAAAGCAATTTGTATTAGGAACTTTTATAGACCTATCCAAAGCATTTGACACAATTAATCATGATATCTTACTAAAAAAAATGGAAAAATACGGAATAAAAAATACTAGCCCAGATTGGTTTAAAAGTTATCTGTGCAACAGACAACAATGTGTTATTTCGAACGATAATAAGTATTCTAATTTACTAAAAATAAAATGCGGAGTTCCCCAAGGTTCCATTCTTGGTCCTCTTTTATTTTTAATTTATATTAACGATCTTCCACAATCACTAAAAAAACTTGATGCAATAATATTTGCTGATGACACAAATTTATTTTATTCATCAGCATCAATTGAAAATCTCTTTGAATCTGCAAATGATGACCTTGAGAGTCTAAACATTTGGTTTAAAGTAAATAAATTATCTTTAAATCAAGAAAAAACAAAATACATCTTGTTTCATTCCAACCAACAAAAAAACAAAATACCAAGCATGCTACCATTACTAAAAATTGATAACATAAACATCGAAAGAACTGAAACTATTAAATTTCTTGGGATAATTATTGACGAAACGATTTCTTGGAAACCCCATATAAAAACATTAAATACAAAAATATCAAAAAGTATCGGCATACTTTACAAAGTCAAAACTATACTTTCCCAGGAGAATCTGAAAGTTCTCTACTTTTCTTATATACAAAGTTATCTAACATATGCTAATATTGCCTGGGGAAGTACAAATAAATCTAAATTAAGTTCTCTATATACACACCAAAAACACGCATTAAGATTGATTTATAATAAAAATAAATTCACTCATGCCGATCCTTTACTTAAAAACTTGAATGCTTTAAATATCTATCAAATTAACATCTACCAAAATGTTTTATTTATACTCAAATATAAGCTCGGACTTGTCCCAACTCATTTTACTAATAACTTTTTTCAAACCAACGCCAACAGATATACCACACGAGGAACCGGAAACTTTACATTGCCCATAAAAAAAACAAAATTTTCGAGGTTTTCAATTGTATACCGTGGCCCCTATTTATACACCAAAACAATACTTCAAAATATAGAACTTACTAAACTGGATAATCTTATTGCCCTGAAGAAAAAACTAAAAGATCTCATAATTAACAAAACCAGTTTTATCGATATGTATTAAATATAAAAGAACAAATAATATAATAAAATATAAAAAGAACAATTTAAGCTATAAAAATAAATAAAAAAGAAATAAAACATAAAATATAAAAAAAAAAAAAAATAAAAAATGTTAGCAACTATACATAGTTAAATTTTTTCTGAACAGTAGACCTCAAAAAATTAATGTGTGTCTTTACTCTTTAAATTTTTAGTTTATTTTGAATTTTAAAGGTTCTCGATGAAAAGACTTTTCTTAGTCTTCTGCGAGTTTCCTTACAACTACATAGTACTACTAATATATGTTGATATATATTTTCAACAAATAACATATATTTTCAACAACAACGACAAGCAAGTCCCTAGTAGCCCTGTGGTGCAACGGACTTGCGTATATTTTTTAAATGCATGGGTTAATAGCCAGCACATTAAATTATAAACCACGAATTTATTATTTTAATTCGCATGAGTTAAAATGTCAAACGCGCATGCGTTAAACAGCATTGTTAACGCTCTTTAGATATTGTAAATATTTGTGGTGGACATTTATATAAACTGGAGACATGTAAATATTATTTGTTTTTGAAATATATAATAATTATTGTTGTAAAAAAAAAAAAAAAAAAAAACTAGCCCCGGTCTCCCCTATACCAAGTTTAAAAGTAAAATGTGCTTTTAACATTAGTAATTGTGTTTCTAGTGAACTTTATTTTTAGGAGTTATTTTGACAGTTATAGGCCTCTATGTCATCATATATTTTTGGAGTTCAAAAATATATATATTTTTTACACCTTCTGTATCTACTTTTGAGAAAATTAATGCTTTATGAGTAAAAAGTAACTTTTTTGTATTAAATAAGAACAATCTTAAATACAGTTTTTTGTGAAATCTTTCAACGTGCTAATTTGGTTGTTGATGTGCTAAATTGCTAATTTAGCATTTCTTTTTTGTCTGAATTGTTAATTTAAAATTTATGTTTTTATGTATGTTAGCGGAAATTTTTATTTATTTATGATTCACCTCCCGAAAGGCGAAGAAGGCCGCTACAAATGAGGAAGCTACTTGTAATTATAACCCTCTCTCAACTCTTTATTTCCGAAACATGAACCTTGACGAACAAGGAAGCTGCGCGTAGGAAAAAGATGAGTGCGGTCCTTCCAGGGACGTGGTGTGAATCGAACTTGAAATCTCTCGCTTATGAAGCGAGCGCTCTACCACTACACCACTACAGCATTAAATGAGAGCAGAATCTTACTTTTCTATTATGTTTCTGTCAAGCAAAAATTTTATCTTTTATCAAAATTTCATATTGCGATAAGGTTTTATACAGTTTTTGATAATATTTTAAAAATTATCAAAATGCTTAAATCACAAAAGCAAAAATAAACTCAACGCCTTGATGAGCATAATCGTTTGTTTTTTTAAAATGCTGTATTTTAAATGGAAAAAACAAAATTTTTAACAAACTTAATTTTCTATATTTAAATTTGTCTCAAAAAGTTAGGCTTCATAAAAAGCAGATCCAATTATATTGACATTTCTTTTAATGTACAAACCCTCTGAAAAAAAAAATAAAAAAAAAAAAAAACCTGACGTAAAAATATCTAAAACCTTTCTATTTCTGAAAAAGACTGAACTGAGAAAGAGTGATAAAAAAAAAAACTTAAATAAAAAAAACTTTAAAAAACTAAAAAACAATTTTCTCTAATAACTTATTTGATATTACAAAATTAGGCAGTTTAATTGCGATCATGTGAGTAACACTTTTATTGCTACCTGGTTTTCCGGAAAATTCGTCCAGGTACAAATTTTAGAAATTTCCATAAATTTTGTTGAGTCTCAGTTTTAAGTTTTACTGCACATGCACATTTTTTATAAATTATATTTATAATTTAAAACATTTAATACATCTTTTCTATTTATATTATTCAAAAATAAATATTCCGTTCAATAAATGCCTCAATTTTCATAAAAAAATGTGCTTACTTTTTTTTGTTGACCCTTTAGATGTCTATCTTTAATATAATTTTTTTTTTTAGATTTAAAAGAGTACTGTGGACAAAGCCCCACCAACCAGTCGGACGTTGGATCAATTCTCTACTATATTTAATATCTGATAAAAGGTATTGAGCTTCCTGTACCTGGTTTTATAAAATAATTCATAAGGTGAAATCTAAATAATACAGCTAAATACTGTTTTCTATTTTCTTAATTACTTTAGTTTATTAACAATTTTATTAACGTTAATAGAGCAAAAAAGCAAGTTTCAAGTAACTTGTTAAAATATCTTCTTTTTTTTGTTTTTGAGAAACTAAAAGCATAAAAAACTCTCCTGAAAAGATTTTTCTTTTTCAATAAAACAAAAATTAACAAAGCAGAGATGCAATTGTATATATATATTTTTGTTTGTTTTTAAGCTTAAATTACAGTTTTACATGCTTACTTTCCTCAATATATAAAAAGTTAAAACGCTAGAAATTTGTAGAATATATATATATATATATATATATATATATATATATATATATATATATATATATATATATATATATATATATATATATATGTGTGTGTGTGTGTGTGTGTACATATATATATATATACTCTAAACATTTATATGTTTATACTTATGTCAAATAATGAGGGTTTGCAAAATATTGCGATGATTGGAGGCTGGGAACAAAAAAGCCTCAAAATTTTTGCAACACCTGCCCCAAAAGTGAGAGCAACAAGTTGATCAAATATTTTTTGTACTTTTCTTAATAAGACTTATATTCAACAATAACTTTTAAGTTTCATAGTATTATCTCTCAGCGTTCAAAAATTATGACAATATAAAGTTTAAACCCCTCAATTTGAGGGGTTTTTAACTTTTATATGGTCATAATTTTTGAACGCTGAGAGATAATACTATGAAACTTAAAAACTATCGATGAATATAAGTCTAGTTGAGAATAGTACAAAAATAATACACCAACCTGTTGCTCTCACAATTGGGGCAGGTGTTTCAAAAATTTTGGGGCTTTTTTGTTCCGAGCCTCCAACCATCGCAATTTTATGCAAACCCTCATTATTTGATATAAGTATAAACATATAAATGTTTGGAATATATATATATATATATATATATATATATATATATATATATATATATATATATATATATATATATATATATGTACACACACACATATATATATACTAGCTGGAGTTACCCGGCGTTGCCCGGGCCAATATTTAAAAGTAAATGAGCATCTGGAACTTTGTTATACTAATTTTGGGCTATGCACAGTATGATTGTGCAATATTTTTTAGTGTTGCACAATAATCCCACAAAATGTGACCCTGTTGGTTGAAGCTATGAAATAACTAAAAGACATTAAGGAAGAAAAAGACATTTTTTTTATTTTTCACTTAAAAAAAAAAATTAAGAATTTCCAAAAGAACATTTACTCAAATTTTTCAATTAAATTGTTCTCTCACACTGGAAAAAAAAGTTGAACATGTTACAAAAGTTAAATCATGGGTAATTTCTTCACATTGGATTGTTATTGTTTTCTTTTAATAGGACTTCTTTAAAGAGGATTTCTTTCACTAAAGAGCCTTCTGATAGACAATGTTCTTGATTTTTTCTTCTGGAGTCAAAATGAAAAGATTTCGTGGAGATCCAACTCTGGAGCATGCAACATAGAGCTGGCCGTGAGAAAAGCAGGGCTGTTCCAAATTGATGCCAGCCACTTTGAGTGACTGTCCCTGCGCTTTGTTAATGGTCATGGCAAAAGCCAGCCTGACTGGAAACTGGAGGCGCTTGAAACTGAATGGGAGGTCATTGGAAATCATTGGAATCCTTGGAGTGAAGACATTCTCACCTTTGCCACATCCAGTCAGTATAGTTGCTTCAATCAAGTTTGAATGGATAGCTTTGATGATGATTCGAGTTCCATTGCAGAGCTTGGGACTGTCGAGGTTGCGAAGAAGAATGATTGGTGCTCCAACTTTCAGGTGAAGAATGTGAGGAGGACATCCAGATGGTTCTAAAGAGTTCAGAAATTCTGTTGGATAGTTGACAGCTTCACTGGGGTCCATAACCATGTCAATGGAGTTGTAGGACTTTTCATTGCCTGGGAGCATTTTCTGGATCTGCACATTGATCTTGGTGACAGACTCATTTTTGGGAGCCAGAATAGCTCTCTCACAGATCCAGTCATGTCTGGTGAAACTCTGCTGGATGTTGGGAAACACCTTGACAATGAGTTCCTCTGCAGAATCCACCAGTGTGCAAAAGTTGGCAGGGAATTTAATGAGCCCTGTCTGCACATCAACTGGTGCCTCACCATTGCCCAAGGCAAGGAGCCGATTGGAAAAGGCTCCTGCTGACAGATCACCAGACAACTTTACCCTCATGTTTGTTGTCAAATAAAGTGTTCTGAGACTCCTCCACAGGTAGGAAGCTTTTAGGTTTTGCCAAATTGCACGGCTGAGGCTGCCGAGCCACACTGGATCCCATTTTTAAGCCCTCATGACCCCGGGGGTCGAGATACGGGGTCAAAACCCAGCTAAGAAACTTCTCCCCCTCGAGGACTACCCCGATGTTAAATTTCATCGAGATCGGTCCGGCGGTTTGGATTTCTATAGAGAACAAACAAACAAACACACACACATTGCCCTTTATATATATTAAGATATATATAATAAGATATATATAATATATATAATATATATAAGATATATATAATATATATATATATATATATATATATATATATATATATATATATATATATATATATATATATAAATATATATATACATGTATATATATATATATAAATATATATATATATATATATTTATATATATATATATATATATGTATATATATATCTATATGTATATATATGTATATATATATATATATATATATATATATATATATATATATATATATATATATATATATATATATATATATATATATATATATATATATATATATATATATATAAAATAATAGAAAATCGCTTAAAATTATTAAAGTTGTTTAACCTCCAACCATCGCAATTTTTTGCAAACCCTCATTATTTGATATAAGGATAAACATATAAATGTTTGGAGTAAGATGAAAGTACATGGAGTGTTTCAGACAGTGGTTGGATAAAAAATGGGATTGCATTTCTATGGTTCACAAAGTCATTTCTTTCCGCAAAATTGGGTTTTTAATAAATGTATATGAGTTTGTTTACTCTTAAAATATATAAAAGCTCTCGTTCAATAACTAAAGTATTATTTTTTTGGGTTTACAAAAAATTCAATGCCTTTGCCCTATTGCCTCAAATATAGCAAACGAGCATTGCAATTCTTACATATAGATTGGAATTTTATAAATATGTATAAATTTGTTTACTCTGACAATATAAAAAAGCATTTGCTCTTTAACCAAAGTTAATTTTTATTATTTTTACAGGACCTTAATTGTTACCGCCCCAACCGCCTGGATTCGGGGAATCTGACCTAAACTTTTTTAATATTTCTTAGAAATTTATAAATTTAAATGAATTTGTTCACTCTGACAGTTTGAAAAATCTCTTTTTCTTAAGAACTTTTTAGAACTTTTTTAGAACTTTTTGTATTCTTGGCCCAATTTGCCTTAAAATAGGAAAAAAGGTCATAAGTATTTCTACATACTTACATAATATTGATAAATATAAATGAATTTGTTTATTCTGACAACTAAATTGAATTTTTATTGTTTTTACAGTGCTTTGATTGTTCTTAGCCCTAAATGCCCTAAATGGGGGTAAAAGGCCCTAGATTTTTTCGTATTTTTCTTGATATTTATACATGTAAATGTATAAATATCAAGAAAATGCGTAAATATAATTGCCCAAAATGGGGCAAACGAGCAGTGGGATCCTTATCTAGGAGTCCCTAATAAGAGAATAATTATTTGTAGAATTAAATGCTTTGATTCTTAAGTTAAAAAGAAAATAATAAATATGATTTAGCATAAGAACTTCAATGAAACTCTTTCTCATTGATGGCATTTGAAAAATAAATTTATTATCAAAATTTGGTGCCATAAATTCTAAACGAAAAATCAACAAAACTTGACGCGTCATAACTTTGGAACTAGTTATCGAAATTAAAAAAACGAACTCATTCTAAAAACGTCTTTGTTATCTGCGTACTTTGGTATTAATTATAAACAGATATATTGATAATAGTGAAATCGTGTAAAGTGTCTAGCTATATATATACTAATAAAAAAGGTAGAGTATTTCAAAATTTCACTAATTTTTACAAAAAAAGTAGTTGATTTTCACAAATGAATAATTGTTTTTTATAAGTATAATTAATTTGGTGATTCTTAATAATACAAAGATTAAATATAATCACATCTTTTAATAATTTGCTTATTTTAGACTTTACCTTTACGGGCATTTGTTTTTAAAAGTTACCTTCTAAATGTATTTTAAAAGTCTTTTAATCGTCTTCTTAACATTCTTACGTAAAGAACGTTAAAAAGACGTTTGAAAAACGTTTAAAAGACATTTAGAACGTAACTTTTAACAACAAATGCCCGTTGGGAAATAGTATTCATTTTATCAAACTGTTGTTTTGCTAAAGAATTATTATAGCAGGTTGCACATAAACATTATTTTTAAGTACAAATATTCAAATGAAAAATTGCAATTATCAACAATTTCCATTCTTAATTATTTATCAACAATTATGATCCAATTATTTAATAATTTACCTTTGTCAACAACTTAAAGCATTTTTGTACTGTAAAGTAAGCATTCCTTATTATATTCCAATCAGTTAATGTTTGAATAATATATATTAAACAGAGCAGGAACCAGCTTTTAGTGGTCTTTGAAGTAGCTAACTTCCAGACACGGAGCAAACTCCAAACATTTATATATTTACACTTATGTCAAATAAGGATGCTTTGCAAAAAATTGCGATGATTGGAGGCTGGGAACAAAAAAGCCCTAAACTTTGTGCCCCCCTGCCCCAAACGTGAGAGCAACAAGTTGATGAAATATTTTTTGTACTTTTTTTTAACTAGACTTATATTCATCGGCTTTCAAAAATTATGACCATATGAAGTTTAAACTCCCCTCATTTTGAGGGGGTTGCATCTTTGCTTAGAGCTATAACCAAGCGTGGCGCCAGCATTTTTCGGTCTTCGAGATTACTAACTTCCAGACATGGAGCGAGCTTTAAACACTTATATAATTATACCTCCAAACATTTATATATTTACACTTATGTCACATAAGGATGCTTTGCAAAAAATTGCGATGATTGTAGCCTGGGAACAGAAAAACCAAAATTTTAACACTCTTCCTGCCCCAAACGTGAGAGCAACAAGTTGATGAAAGATTTTAAACTATTTTATTCATCGATATATTTTAACTTTCATAGTAAAATATTTTAACGTTCAAAAAATATGACCATATAAAGTTTAAATCTCCCTAAATTTGAGAGAGTTGCAAGTTTAAATTGGTCATAATTTTTGAACGTTATATATTATTTAATTATACTATGAAACTAAAAATTTCTGGATAAATATAAATCTAGTTAATAAGAGTACAAAAAATATTTCATCAACTTGTTGCTCTCACGCTTGGAGCAGGAGGATGAAGTCCAAAATTTTGAGGCTTTTTTGGTAATTTTTTTTTTATTTCTCACCTCTCCATCGCCGAGAAGGCCAACATAAACGAGGAAGCTTTTAAATGTCTCTAAAACGTCTTCAAAACATTCTTACGTAAAGAACGTTTGAAAGACGTGTAAAAAACGTTTAAAAGACATTTAAAACTTAACTTTCAAAAACCAATGCCAGAAGGGTTATACTACCCTCTCTCAACTCTTTAATTCCGAAACACGAACTTAGACGAACAAGGAAGCTGCGCGGAAAAACAAGTTAAATTCGGTACTACCAGGGACGTGGTGGGAATCGAACTGGAAACCTCTCGCTTATGAAGCGAGCGCTTTATCACTGCATCAATACTGCATCAAATGAGAGAAGAATGTTAATTTGCTATTATGTTTCTGACAAAAAAGAATTTTTCTTTTTGCGATAATGTTTTATACATTTTTTATAATATTTTGAAAATTATCAAGATGCTTAAATCACAAAAACAAAAATACACTCAACGCCTTAGTGAGGACATTTGTTTTTTTTTTAAATTGCTTTACTTTAAATAGGAAAAATAAAATTTATAAACAAACTGAACTTTATATTTTTAATTTTGTTTTAAAAAGTTAGGCTTCATAAAATGCAGATCCAATTATTTTGATAATTTTTTTTTTAAATGTAAAAACTTACTAAAAAAAAAGTGAAAAACTATAACCTGAAGTAAAAATATCTAAAATCTTCTATATTTTCTATTTCTGCAAAAAACTGAACTGAGAAAGAGTCATTAAAAAATTTTAAATAAAAATAACTTTAAAAAACTAAAAAAGAATTTTCTCTAATAACTTATTTGGTATTACAAAATTACAAAATAATTACAAATATATTTAGCATTATTTAATATATTTAACATTGCAAAATAGCAATAAATATATTCAAAAAGTAACTCAAAATTGATTCTTATTAAATATTAGACATTGATGAATGACGTCAAATTCGATTGAAATGTAAAGTTAAAATTTATTAGTTTGTCATTCGAAATTTAAAAATCGCGATAAAGGTTTTTTATAATGAGTTTTAAAAATATTTTTCGATCTTTTAAAGAAAAGTATGATTTTATCATACTTTTCTTTAAAAGATCGAAAAAAAGCGAATAAACAATGTGAACCAATTCTTACAATATATAATAGAAAAAGTTTTGAAGAGATATCAAACAGTTGTACATCGTATTACCCCACTGTAAGGTTGGGTCAGAAAATGAGGATATTTATATTTCGAGCAAAAGTTTACTGTTGTTGAAATATGAAAGGTTAGTTAAGAACATTGACTGCATAAGGCAGTTCAATTGCGATCATGTGAATAACACTTTTTATTCCTACGTGGTTTGTTCGGAAACTTCGGCCAGGTAAAAATTTTAGAAAAAATTTTATAATTTTTGTTCAATCTCAGTTTTAACTTCTACTGCGCATCTTTTTTATAAATTATACATAATTTGAAATATTTAATACATCTTTTCTATTTATGTTGTTCAAAAATAAATAAACCGTCGAATAATTGCTTAAATTTTCATAAAAAACGTGCTTCCTTTTTTTGTCGACCGTTCAGATGTCTATCTTTAATACAATTTATTTTTAGATTTAAAAGAGTTCTGTGGGCAATGCCCCATCAACCAGTCGGACGTTGGACTAATCCACTACATTACCTCATATCTAAAAAAAGGTATTGAGCTTTCGGAATCTGTTTTTATAATATAATTCATAAAGTACAATGTAATTAATTTACTAAATACTGTTTTCTATTATCTCAAAAACTTGTTTGTCTAAATAAGTTTATTTGTTTTATTGTTAAACATAGTTTAAATATTAATTTCAATAAATAATAAAATATCAAACAATTATATTATATTTTATACTATTAGATGCAGCTTTCAGGATTGCAGTTTTTTTTAAACACTTTTATAATTACTTAACTTACATTGACCATACCTAACCTAAAAGCCAGGTTCAAACAAGTATTCTATTGTCATATTCTTTTACTTTATACTTAAGCATTATTTTTTCATAATACAAAACGTATCTTGCTGTATGCCGAATTATACATAAGTGTAATACCGTTAAATAAATCGAAAGATCTTGTTTATCCTGATATACTTAAATATCATTTTAATCAGTTTCATCGTCAGGTAATTTATTTTTGTTCTTTAACTTTTGGTTTAGTTTATTAACAGTTTTATTAACATTAATAAAGCAAATAAACCAAGTTAAACATTAAACCAAGTAACATTTTGAAATATCTTCTTTTTTGGTTTTTATGAAACTTTAAACAAAAAAACTCTACAGATAAGATTTTTTCTTTATCAATAAAAGAATTGTACAAAGCATAGATGCGTTTCTAAAATAAATTTTTGTTTTTTGTTTTTTAGCTTAAATAACAGTTTTACACGCTTAGTATGTTCGATATATGTTTTGAGTTTGTTACGAGGCTCTGACGACGTTGTTAAATCAGGTTGTAGCACTGGCAAAGGTTGTTTTACTTTGCAAATTAAGTTTAAACGAAGCCAAATACTGAATAATAGTTAAGCTTTGCTAACAAAGTTTATCGAGTATTCTGTACTCATAAAATTTTGTTCAATAAATGTACTATTTTCTATTCGCTTCACTATTCATTAAATAATTCGGTCAACTCCCAGTGGGCACAGGACCTAAATAAGACGTCTTTTGAACGTTCAAAAGACGTCGAAAACGTTCAAAAGACGTTTAAAAGACGTGTTTTTTACGTCCTGTGCCCACTGGGCTGTTTGTTAAAATCCAGTTCAAAGTTCAAGAATCTGGATCTAGCTTTTTAGTTAATTTTGATTATTCAATATTTAAAAGCTAAATATCTTAGAAAAATATTAGTCATGTTGTTAAATACTTTTTGTTCTTTTAAAGACACAATAACAATATGAGTTCAGTAAAATCACCTAAACAAAATGTTTCACCCGGCCGAAACAAGGTCTGGAAATACACTCCAAAAGAGGATATGTTTTCATTGGGGAACAAACACCCTTCGCAATTTTCTGCTGAGTAATATTTGGTATATTTGAATTACAAAGTATATGACAGGTAAGAATTATTTCAGCGTAGTTAAATGTATTGCGAAATGGAGTTTCTTTTTTTTTTTTTTTGTAGATACACATTAAAAAAATAAAAAATTTATAAAATTAAAACAAAAATAGTTACAGTTCATCATATTTTCTAATTTACACTTTATTAATTTATAGAAATTTATAGTTAAAAGGTTGTAATATAGTTAAGACATTCATCTCACCTGCCATTGACGAGCAAAATTAAGCAAACAATTACGGTATTTGTATGCTCAATATTTCCTGCGCATATGTTGAAGCACTTCTAAGTTGATACACTAAGGCACAATTGCATTGAAGTTAAGAATACATTGACATAATGAAAACAAAAAACATTTCAGAGAAAAAAAAAGCATGTTCTGCATGGGTTCTATTCGCGAACTGTGTGGGATTTATGGGAACCAATATGGAGCCCAAAGGAGGTGGGACATGCGTTTTTTTCTTTCACTAGGATATCATAATAAATTTTTAGTTAAAAAACCCTTTATACAAAAAGAGTTACGATACGATACAGAAGAGAAGAGATACGATACAGCGTGGTCAAAATTTATACATGGACTTGAAAAGTTACAACTTTTTGTACCACATATATAATATTATATCATATTTATAATAAAGTTTAACATATTATTAACCGCTTAACATTATTTTATAATATTTTATCTATTTTAATTTTTAATTTTGCAAGTTTTTATCTAAATAAAATGATATAAAGCGAATTTTTTAAAATCTCTATAAATAATACACAATACTGCACCATCATCTTCAAAACAAGGTTCCAAACAAGCAAAATGTTGTTATTGTTCCTTGCAAGAATCGTTTTTTTAAAAGAAGTTTTCTTTTGAAGAAAATGGTATGTCTGTTTTAAAAAAGCTTTTAAATTTTTTTGCTATCATAATGCATAATGAGTGTTCCGTTTAGAACAATTCCATATTAATATGATGATTTAATGCTTTTTGCCAATATTTTTCTTGTGTCATTCTTTTAAATATTTCAACATGCATTTGATTTCCTATTTCCGGATTGTGTTTTTGAGGGTTCGGGTTTAAAGTTTCCACTACAAGAATTTTTTTATAAAAATTTTATATTTTAATTTTAACATAAAAATATATAGCATTTTTTTTTAGTTTTTATATTATTTTTAGAAAAGAAATTAAGAAAATTTGTAATACACCGGAAAAAATATGTTTAAAGATAGCCACGAATATATTCGAAATGATGTATCATTAGAACACTTATTATATATGTTTGTCTTATCATGTCCTATTATGTTGAATAGTATAATAAAATATTATGTAACTTATATGTGAATGAACTTTTATAATTATAAATGCATCAATAAAGTATTTGTGTCAAATTTACCCCTAATGGATATATATTGATAAAGTATTAACTACTTTTTTTATATTAAGTTTACATTTATTGATAAGTTTTACTATTTTTCTAATTAATCTTTTCAATTTTAAATATTGTGACCAAAATAGTTTCTACGTCCAATAGACATATATATGTTTATAACTACGTTAATTATATGTCCTTTTAATTTTATGGCGAGAAACTTTATTTAAAAGTATATTTAAAAACTATATTTATTAAAGTTTTGAACACAGACGATGCTTTTATATACTAAAAGATTTTTAAAGTTTAATATTAGTTTGTAAATTACCCCATGGGTGGGTTACCTTGTTACAGAAAAATTTCTAATTCTTGATACAATACAAATTTCTAGTTTTACTTTAAACAGTCTTACAAGTTCAACCTGTTACCCTAGTAGCAAGCAACATTGGCGCAATGTTGGTACAATATTGATTTCAATATTGGCTAAATATTGTTAACAATATTGCACCAATATAAAATGTACACATTTTGAAATATATAGCTAATATTGAATTACAATATTGGCTATACATAAACTGCAATATAACGCCATCATATATATATATATTTTTTCACAATCATATAATGAGAGCATGAAGTTTAACGCAAGTCATTTTAGAACGAATACGGTAAATGCTTATAAAAATCAATACATGTGCGTATAAACATGTACGTAAACAGGCTCACACGACAACACGCGCATCATTAAAAAGTAAAAGATTCGGCGCAATAACTTTATTTAAAAATGTAGCTAATGAATTCTATCAGTAAGCAAAGACGACACTTGTTGAAATTTCATTACATTTTTATTTGTGGGTTTATAAAAACTTAAGAAAGGCAAAAACCTGACCAAGTAAAACTAAAACAAAAGGTAACGCAACTATGATTACAACAACTTTTATAATTTTTTAAATTACTGATTTAATATGGTTTAAAACCTAAGGAATTCTATAAAATGATTTCTCAGAGTAGTTACTGTAGTAAAAAATCTAATAAAAACCCATAATTAACGAAAAAATATCAAGACAAATTATTTACTAAGGGTGTTGTGATTAACCATTTCGAGAAATTTGTGATTAACTAATTGTTTGATTATTGAAACTGTTAACGAATTGTTTGATTAACGAATTGTTTGATTAACGAATTGTTTGATTAACGAATTGTTTGATTAACGAATTGTTTGGTTAACGAATTATTTAAAAAGAAAAACGATTAATCGATTATTAATCGATTATTTTATGAAATATAAAAATAAAGTTTCTCTTTAATTACACAATAAATAGAATTATTTGAGTTTTTTTTAATATAAATTAAATGTGTTTCGATGTAATAAAACATTCCACTATAATAAGAATGGTTATAATATTTTAATGGTTAAAAGTATACTATAGTTATTGAAAACATAATAAGTTTTATAACTAATTCGTAATACATTAGTGAAAAACGTTTCAGAAGTTCAAATAAAAGTTTTATAAGAAATTTTTAATGTAAGTAAATTTAAATAACGTTTATTTCATGTCCATTTTGTTTCTGTAAGAGATATGAGCGAAGAAAGGATAACCAATCAATAGTTTCATCATATAAGGATGTCTTAATTTAGTTACAAAAAGCCCTGTCGCACTAAAACATCTTTTAACTTTGACCTACGATGGTGGAATAGTTAACAAAGCATTATACGTTTGTTTAAATAAATGACTTCCACTTCTTTTGTTAATTTTTTTCAAAAATGCTCCTTTCTTTTTTAATAGATGAAACGTTATTTTGAAAATTTATTACAGTTGAAACATTGGTGTTTTTCTTTGACAAAATGCAATTCAATTCTTCTTTTTTTGTTATATTTTCAGTACATTCATGTGTAGCCTCATTTTCTTGATTTAAACTATTTTCGTTACCATTCTGATCAATGAGAAATAAACGATGAACAATTTCTTTAATTGTTAGAGCAATTTCGTTACTTGATGGTCGTGTTGGGTAAGTGTTGGGATCATCTAAATATTCTAACAAGTCTTCTACATTAATAGTTCTGCTTCTACATTAATACTTACTGCTTCATAGAATTTCATACCAGTTTCACTTGATTGAGTTTTCAATTTAGAAAGTTAAAATTCAAATACTTTTAAAGCATCAATTATATTGCAATCTCGCCTTCCCAATGCAAGTGAACTTACCTCAATGATTTCTAATGATTCTACAAATTCATCAACCTGCTTAATTTCACAAGTTGTTGGATATAAATGAATAACTGACAAATTTATTAGTACTGATTTTAATGATTTTACTGATTTTAACTGATATTCATCTTTATTATAAATCTTTGCCATAGATAAGCGAACTTCTCTATATAAACCAACTTTATCGGCATCAAAGTCAAGGCTTTTATGAAGTATCCTTGCTTTATAGCTGATAGCACAATTTAAAAGGTTCTCTACCATATTATGATTCCATTTGAAGTTTTTTTCTTTTTGTTTTATCAATAAAATTAGCCATTTTGAGTGAGAGTGAAACTGCAAATAATAAAATCGAAAATTATTTGTAAATTATAAAAACAAAACAACTAAAATTATAATTACACGGAAGTTGCCAATTTTATTATTAAATTTATTACTTTACGCGGAAGCTTTTAAATTTAAAAAATGTAAGAACTTGTACGCAAGCGTACAAATTTATATAAGATATTACCAGCCCGTTTGCCGAGATCTCGGTAAAAAACAGTGGGATTTATTAAACAGATTATGCTGTTTTATATTAATGTATTTAATATTATTACTAATATTGTTATTATTGCTATTATTATTGCTATTATTATAATTATATATGTATATATACATATATATATATATATATATATATATATATATATATATATATATATATATATATATATATATATATATATATATATATATATTATATATATATGTGTGTGTGTGTGTGTGTGTGTGTGTGTGTGTGTGTGTGTTTGTGTATGCTGTTTTATATTACTGTATTTAATATTATTACTAATATTGTTATTGTTGCTATTATTATTGCTATTATTATTATTATATATATATATATATATACATATATATATATATATATATATATATATATATATGTGTGTGTGTGTGTGTGTGTGTGTGTGTGTGTGTGTGTGTGTGTGTGTGTGTGTGTGTGTGTGTGTGTGTGTGTGTTTGTGTGTGTGTTTAATTTATCAAGTCTGTAAGAGTTCTTTGTATCTAATCCTTCAGCTTCATTTATAGAATATATTGGTATTGGTACATTTTCGTATTCTTTTTTGTTTTTTTTTAATGAGATTTGTTTGTGATTTAGCTAGGTCGTCGTCAACATAAAAAATTGTTTTTTCACATATGCTATGCAATACAAAACAAGCATAAATAACAGTAGGAACAGACTCTAGTTTAGGGTCTACCTTTTTTGTTAAAATACCCTATCTAGCTTTAAGGTGACCAAAGGCGCACTCAATAGGATTTTGTGCTGCTCTAAGCATGTAGTTAAAAATTACCTCTTCATTATTTGAACAATGTTCATATTCTCTCATACAAAATGGTAGTAATGGATAGGCTGGATCACCAATAAGATAATTAGTTCTCTGGTTATCTTCTCTGCTTTTTTTGTTGATTTTTGAAACGTTTGAGGAAGGTAACATTTCTTAACTTCATATTTATTGATGAGTTTTCAAACACTTTAAAACCATGTACACTTCCTGGCCACATGCACTCAATATCCATAAAATAGCCTTTGTAATCACATACAGCTTGAACACGAAGAGAAAAATATTGCTTTTAGCAAAAAAAGTCTTTGAGTTAGTTAATGGACGACAAATAAGGATATGGGTGCTATCGATGCATCTAAAGGCTTGTGTCATTCCAAACTAACTTTCAAACTCTGAAACTTTATTTCGCATTTCAGTTTGATTTCTTGGAAGAGTTAGATACTTTGGTCCAAGATACTTTGATATTGCCTTACAAACAGAACTTATAACGGCAGATGCAGTGCATACTGCAATTCCAAAAGAATTTGCAGTCATTCTCAAAGATCCAGTATCTTTTAAGTAAAATAAAGTAGAAGCTACTTTTTTATCTGCTGATAGAGCTCTAGAGTTAGACGAAAAAGGGTCAGGAGATAAATAAGGACTTAATTCTGAAACCAAATTCATGTAAACAATTATTTAAACACAAAAATGATTCGAAAAAAACATGGCAAATTATAAAGGAGGTAATCGGTAAAAAACGTTTATACGGTAATTTACTTCCGAAAAATCTTAAAGTTAATAACAATTGTATTGTAAATAAATCCTTAGTGGCCGAAACACTTAATCAGTTTTTTGTAAATATAGGTCCTATTTTATCATCAAATATAGCAACTTCTAAAATACACTTTAAGTCTTACGTAACCTCAAACAACATTAGTGTTATGTCTAATCCTAAACTTACGGAAAATGAATTATTAGACGCAGTCTCTTTTTTAAAGCCCAAAAAAAGTGAAGGTTTCGATTCTATAAGTAGTAATGTCGTTATTAAATCGATAAAATACATCACAATTCCATTATTACATATTTTTAATTTATCTTTAAAACATGGTGTTTTTCCAGAAAACCTAAAAATTGCAAAAATCATTCCAATTTTAAAATCAGGCGATCCTTCTGAAGTTGCAAATTATCGTCCAATCTCAATTCTTAATTGTTTTTCTAAAATATTAGAGCGAGTTATGTATAATAGGCTTTATTCTTTTTTAAATGTAAATAATATTCTTTACCATAAACAATTTGGATTCAAATCTGGCCATTCCACCGATCATGCAATCATTCACCTTGTTCAGGACATATTTAAATCGTTTGATGAAGGCAAGGTTACCCTTGGTCTTTTTATCGATTTAAGTAAAGCTTTCGATACAGTCAATCATCAAATCCTTCTATCGAAACTCAAAAGTTATGGTATAAAAAATACTAACTTGTCCTGGTTCGAGAGTTATTTGACTAATAGGAAGCAGTATATAGTTTATGATGAAGGAAAAACTAATTATGAGACAATTACATGTGGTGTTCCTCAAGGATCAATTTTAGGGCCACTTCTATTTCTTGTTTATATAAACGATTTAAATAAATTTTCTAACATTTTAAATACAATTTTATTTGCAGATGATACCAGCTTGTTTTATTCCAATAAAGATATCAATATATTATTCCAAACATTAAACAAAGAACTAGACAAACTAACCCAATGGTTTAAATCAAACAAGTTATCTTTAAATATTACTGAAACAAAATACACTTTATTCCATCGCCTACATAAAAAATCAGATATTCCCTTAGAACTTCCGGACCTTTTTATTGACAATCAATTAATAAAGAGAGAGCAATCAATAAAGTTTTTAGGCGTGTTTCTAGACGAAAATGTAACCTGGAGGGAACATATAGGTGTAGTTGAAGATAAAATATCAAAAAATTTAGGTATAATGTACAAAGCAAAGCAGTTATTACATCGATCTTGTTTAAAAAACATTTACTTTTCTTTTATTCATTGCTACTTAAGTTATGCGAACATTGCTTGGTGTAGCACTAACGCGACGAAAATAAAAAAATTGCTTAGCAAACAAAAACAGGCTATAAGGATAATTTCAAACGTAGATCGCTTCTCACACACACAAACACTATTTAATGAACTCAATATCCTAAATGTATATAAACTAAACCTCTATCAAGTTCTTATTTTCATGTTCAAACTTGATAAAAATATATTACCAATCTTATTTTATTCAATTTTTGAAAAAATAAATCACATATACCCTACCAGATTTTCAAAATACAACTACATTCAATCCAAAACTTATTATTCCGCTACTAAATTCTCTATTGTAAACAGAGGGCCAAAGTTGTGGAGCATAATATTAAATAATGAAATGAAAACTAATTATTCTCTAAACCAATTCAAAACAAAACTTAAGCAATTACTTTTGTTAACTGAAAATGAATTAAATTTTTTCTAATAAAACTTCTTTATATTAGAAATCAATAATTAATAGTTAATTAATTAATTACTTTAGATTATTAATACATAATTAATCAATAATTGTACATATATTTTTATCATTTTAAATGATAATCTTCTTTTTGAGAAATTTATTTTTTATTTTGCGTTATTTATTAATCTTTTACTTTTATTTTATACTGTTTATTTGCTTTTACTTAATTGGCAATGAAAAGTATTATAAATATAATTAAATAAGTTAAACTATAAAATACTCTACCAATAAAATGTTTTTATATAAAATCATATCTTCTTATTTTTCAAACCAATTCTTAAATGTTATTTTTGTCATTTAATATTTTAATAAGTTACGACTGTAAATTTTTTTTTATCGGCAAAAGTGTAAATAAAAAAAAAAAAAAAAAAAAAGTAAAGAAACAATGAAAGCCTAATATTTGTTTTTCATACATTATTGGGAGCTACACCAGTTATTATATTATCCCACCATAAATCAGTTTTGCCAGTTTTAAACCAGCAACTACGATTTTTCTCTTTTAAAGCGCCTCTCTCTTTCTTGTATCATCTTTTAAAGTGATTGTGATCGCTTTTGAATATTATTTTAAAAGAATATTATTTTAAAAATTATCAAATTTAAATTTGTGAAGCTTATATAATACTATTAGGTTTTTAAGAAGCATTATTTGTGTTATAACACCAGTAAAACATATTGTTAAAATGCAATGTATTTTTTTGTCGATAGCCGCCATCTTTATAGTTATTATTTTACAGAAAAAGAGGCGAGCCCTGCTAGAAAAAACCAGGCTGACGTCATTTTTTATTTTTTTGGCAAAAATTCATATAAACGCAATTTTAAAACTGGCTTATTTTCCGGGCTAGCTCGGCAAACGGGCTAACTCTTGTCCATACAAACAGGCCCTTAAATTAAAAATTATAAATGAACGAAAAAAGCAAAATTTTTACTAGATGTTTATTTAAATTGCAAAGTAGTTTAATTGACTCTATTAAAATATTAATGATATATATATATATATATATATATATATATATATATATATATATATATATATATATATATATATATATATATGTATATATATATATATATATATATATATATATATATATATATATATATATATATATATATATATGTATATATATATATATATATATATATATATATATATATATATATATATATATATATATATATATATATATATATATACATAAAAAAGCCGCCATATTTGCTAAGATTATACTAGCTATATTAGCGAGGTTTTATATGTATATATGTATATGTACATATACATATATACATATACATACACATATATAAACACGTACATAAGTTCACAGATATATATTAAGCAAAATAAAATTTAAAAAAATTAATATTTGAAATAAGAAAAATTCAAATCCAAACTAGATTACATATTTTTCTCTCATTTAAGAAAAAAAATTAATTTTAATTATTGTTATTAAAATCTATAAAGCTATAAATCTATAAAATTTCTTTTTTCTAATATAATTGACTATAATGTAAATAATTAAAGGTTTTAGACTTTTTCAGACAAATAAAGTACGCACTAATAGATAATAAAGTATGCACTAATAAATAATAATTTTAAAACCGCTGTAAAATTACGTCACATATTTACATGCTAAATATTTCACGTTATAGAAAAGTTTGCGTTTTGCAAAAATAAAAAGATTACCAAGATTTAAATAAATGAATGAAATATTTTCATAAAATTTCTTAAAAATAATGTAGACAGATAGTATAATAGCAACATAGGTTTGAAGTCGTAAATAATTAAATTGCAAATCATACAAACCAATCATAAAAAATCATAAAATCAAATCATATAAACCGATTTTTATCTGTTACAAATAATAGATAAAAAGATCATTAAAAATCGTACAAACCGATATAAGTAATAGATAAAAAGAATTTCAAAAGATTTTCAAAATAAATTTGCATATCGTCAGTTTTATAATCTATTTTTTTTAACTTTTTTTTTTTTAAATATATTCAAAAAAAAGTTATTCCAGATAAATTTTTTCCAAAGATACGGTCTACCAAATAATATGCAAAAGTGAAAATCATCATTTCGTAGATCGTATTTTTTGTTTTGTTACAAATAAACTATGAAAAAGAGATGGAGATAATTTCGTTTTACATTTGCACATAAAGCAAAGAATATAACGTTAAGTAGATATATGTTTAAGAAACTCATTTTGCTTAGAAGAGGCTTCGAATGAGTTTGTCGATCATACGAATAATCAAATTACGTTCTGATAGTGAATAAAAGGCTCTAACTTACTTTAGTTTGTTTAGGTACTAATGTTCTTGGCTATTTTACTTACGTGCAAAGTAGTGTTGTAATAGCTCATTTGAAAGATGATTTTTTTAAATTATTAAATCATGCAATAAAAAGTGAGGTTTTAAAATTAACTTCTATTCCATGCATATTAGCACCACAAAAAATATTATCAAATTATAAGAAAAAAATTTATAAAAAAAAAAAGCTTTTCATTCTACAGCTTAGCATGATAGTTATACAAAAATATATACAAGCTGAATGTAATAAGTATAAGAAATCAAAAACAATATGCTGGTACCCAGTGAAAAAGCGCACATGGGATACGCGTGGATTTTTCCATATGTAATCCATGTGGGGATTATTATTTTGTCCCATGTGGGTTTCATATGGTAAATCCCACATGGATTCCATATGGTAAATCCCATATGGGATACGCGTGGGTTTTTACCATATGTAACCTATATGGGGATTATTATTTTGTCCCATGTGGGTTTCATATGGTAAATCCCACATGGGTTTTATGTGGTAAATCCTACATGGGATATAGGTGGAAAATACTACATGTTATAGATCTTAAATGCCACATATTTTAATCTAAATGGTATAAAAGTAGTCAATACTAGACAAATGAAAGTCCGAATGCTTCTATGATAATTTTTAAAATTCTTTTAATTTAAAATTTACTTAAATAGTAATTTAAAATTAATCATCAAAGCTTTCAAAGAGGCTTAACTTAATCTCGTATTTGCTACTTTATCCCATTTGGTATTCAAAATGTGTAGCATTTTTGATCTTTTACATGTGATGTTTTTCACATATAACCTATGTGGGATTTACATAAACTATTATGACGAAATTTTATAAAATTAAAAAACGTGTTGCAAAATGAATTTATTTTAAAATAAATGCTATTAATCAATACATCCAAAATGAATATTACAAAAATTATTTTTCTTTTGCGATTTACACGCCGTTTTTTGTCGATTGAATTAATTAAATCGCTTCGGCTTGCATAATACCAAGGTTTTTAGTATCTTCTAACTTTCTTCAAACATTTTCTAAAAAAAAAAAAAAAAAATACAAATATATACAAATATATATATATATATATATATATACATATATATATATATATATATATATATAAATTTATATATATATATATATATATATATATATATATATATATATATATATATATAGAGAGAGAGAGAGAGAGAGAGAGAGAGAGAGAGAGAAAGAGACAGAGAGATTTTAATAAGGAACCTTATTAGTCGAGCAATTTTAATTATTAGCCAGGTTGAAGTCATTAATGACTACAATATTTCACAAATAATTATTTCCTAATTTATTACTTACAATGACTAACGTATTATGGGTAATTTTACACATATTATGAGTAATGAGCTTGAACCCTTCGACCATATAAACTGATAGACACGCCGTAAGTGAAATATTTTGAAGCCAACATCTTTTAGCGCGTGACGTCACGTTTGGGCAGAAGAAAACGCGTTAGAAACGAAATAAAGCTTTAAGAAAAAGTTAAATGTAAAATTTTGTAGTAAACATTGTTATTGTTTTTTAAAATAATATTAAATTTATCATTTTATTATTTGTATCAACTTTTAATACATTCTTAGATTTCTTAGAATAGAAAACGTAACAGTTATGTTATGTTTTATTATACATTACATTAATATACAAAATAACTTCTTATTGATTCGAAAATAAAATTTGCTTTGTTAATACACTTCGTATACGTTTATTATGTCGTATATCGTTGATCGAGTCAGCTTTGTGGTGCAATCGTATCTTTAAATATTTAGCAATAATAATTTTGACTAAAGATATTATATGATTACCTTGAGGATCTTCATCAAACATATGATCATGCAAACAACTAAAAACAGATTTGTGCATATTACGCAAACATTTGATCACTAATATTTCTATTATGTCCCTTTTATTTAAACTATCTGTTTGCTCTAATATTCTGAATTCTGTTTCAGCCAACTTGCATATATAAATAACATCAGGTGATGCGTTTATAAGGCCAGTCTTTGGATTTAAGGTATACTGTTTCAGAGTCACAAGTGTAGAAGTATTTTCATCCGAAGTTAAGGCACAAATACAAGGATTACATTTTACCACTTGTTTAACTTGCCGAACTACAAACCCAGCAATATAGCTTACAACATCAACAACGTAAAAAGATAGTGTTTCAAATTTTGGAAGCTTATAATAAGCATGATCATTTAACTGAGACTGACTTTCAAAAATATCAATATCACCCCTTAAATTAGCATCTAAACATTGTATTCCCGATGGTATAATTTGAGACTTTCGGTTAGTACTTGCAGTTAAAATTGATATTGATGTTTGATCTAAGCAATTTGCATTTTGAGAACCAGTCACTTCACAATGAATTAAAAGACGTTTATACGCACTTTCAAATTGGCGAGCTGTTGGGTTGTTATTATGACCACCGCAACTACGAATAGCACTAAAAAAAACTTCAAGATGGTCTTGGGATAATTTATATGCTAAAACATATTTCAATATCGGTTCATTGCTATTAACATTTTCTTCATAAATTGACTTCAAAGAATTCAGACTAATTATCATGCCTAGAAAACCCATTTTTCTTCCTGTTGTATACATAAATTGTCCATCTGGTAATTCTCTAAGGCTTTTCAGATATTCAATTATTTGATCAATGCGTAAAAATATTTTTTCTTTGTTCCAACTTTGTATGCCACACTTCAAATTTTTTGCTAGTAAATTCCGACTATTTAAAATATCAAATGCATCATTAATGTTAGTAACAAAAATTTCAGTTGGTTCACTATTTTTAAAATTTAAAGGGTGGTTTGTTTGCCTTAAGTACATTAATGCTTTCGCCACACTTAAACTTAAAGTCTGAGCTGCAATTTTCACTTTCATTTTTTCTCGTACCCAGTCAATGTGTCGATTTCTAATTTTTGTAGCAAGGTGCAGACCTTCACTATTCTGTATATCTACTAATTTCTGCAAGTATGACCACTCTATAGGATTTCCATTAGTATCATAAATTGCTGGTCTACTTGCTAGTGCATTTCGTATGAGCTTTAACATGTGTGGAGGATCAGGAAAAATGTGTATTGGATGATTTGATATAGGATGAGGAAACCAAGTCTTCATGTTTTCAATAGAAATATTGGATCCTAAAAAATTTGCCATACTAATATTTGAAGCAGTTCCATCAAATGTAAGCGATATAATTTCTGCACCACTTTCATAAATAAACTGTAGACAACGTTTAACAATATTAGCTTTTTCAAATCCTCCTAAACCATCAATTAAAAAATATGCAACAGGAAGTTTCCAACGACCATTTACACAGTTTACCATAAAAACTAAAGCTTCTTTTGCTTCGGGTAAACTATCATCATTAATATCAGCACCAAAATCAATATAACCATAAAATTTATGGCCTGTCCATTCAATTTTTTTTCTAATGGCCATCTCATCTAGCATCAATGAACACACAACACGTTGACCAATTTTCTGAGCCTCTTTTACATTTCTATGAAGAGTAACTAAAGCTTCTTTACTAAATCCAGGCGAACAGTCAACACTTTCATACCATTTTTGTATCGTTCGTGGATGAGGAAGTGCATTATTAAATGTTTTCCTAACATAACTATATGCTTTAGCAGAATAAAAATTTAATGTTAAAGCAAAGCTTCGTAATTCTGGTGGGTAATGCTTTTTAACTTTTCCTTGTAAAATCCGACAAAATAACTGTTTTGTAGACTCAGACATAGTTCCCTGTAATTAAATAGATTAAATAAATTGATATAACAATAATATATTTTTACTTTATAACCCAATCAAGTAAAATGGGGCATTATTGATTGGGATATCAAGATGATAGCATAGTAAAAAGCCAAACAGATTTTATGTAAATGACACACAACAACCCAAACACACACACTTGTTAAAATAGTTAAAATCAAAAGAAGAGTCATACACCAAATTATTACAATAGCATTACAATCATAACTACAATTATTACTGTTATGACAAATACAATAATTAACTCATTGCTATTCCTACCGTAATTATAATGAACTAAATTTTTTCCTAACTGTTATCTAATGATTAATGTAGTAAATTTTTAATAATAAAAACTTACTAAATTAAAACCATATTTCAACAGTAGGTTGACTAAAACATAATAATCCCAAAGGTATAACTTAAATAAGTAAAAATATTTAAAATAATTAAATAAAAAAATAAAATAAGAAAGTCACAAATATAAGTATATTTAACAACTACTCATAATAAAAATTTATATCATACCATTAGTGTAGTTGATATTTCTTCAGAAATCATACTTTTTGATTTAAGATGACTAAGGAATGAATGTAAGTCTTTAATCCTTTTTATTAGACGACGCTTGGATTGCTGTAGCATTTTAATTGTCTTTTTTTTAGCAGCAAGTTTACTAATAGTTAATTTTATAAACTTTTTACTGTTTTCTGGTGTTACCATATCATTTTCATCAAAATCACCAATATACCGTTTACCATTAGTTTTAGGATTGATTTGACATTTTTGAACATTAATGTTCCTAAAATATAAAGGTGTTATATGCCACAAAAAGTAAACTCAAACATTTAAATCAATATATGCCATTGCAAAAGGATTAGTTAAATTAAAGTTACTGTATTGAATCATTGGTGATATTATTGTTAACATTAATGATATAATTGTCAATATTATTGTTCCTAAAAATATATAGGTATTATGTTACAAAAAGTAAACTTAAAAAATTTTAAATCAATATATGCCATTGCAAAAGGATTAGTTACATTAGACTTACTGTATTGAATCATTGGTGATATTATTTGAAATAATACTTTGTCTGTTTTTTGGTGGTTTTCTAGAAAAAGAACTTTTTCTTAAATGTGTTGGGAAATCAAATATAGAAGGAATTGCATCAGTTTTTAGTTTCTTTTGTGAACTCCACGGACTACCTTCATAACAGTCACTTGTGAAATGTCTACCACAAAGTTTAGACTGTTTACTAGGAGTAAAACCATCCCTCCGCATAACTTGTATCCATTTTCTCCTCAATTCCAGATCTTTCGGAAAACTACCAACAAAAAAAAATATTAAATAGGTATATTAAATTAATATATTATTTAAATTCGAAATATAACGTAGGATCTAAGCAAAGATTTATTTGTAGCAACTTACCCATGAAAAGAAACCCCTTTTGTATATCTTTGAGTGCAATTATATGCAGAACAAGATAAAACCATGATCTATATAATATACCTATATTCTATTTGAAAATTAAAATTTAAACAAAATAATATACATAAGAAATATTAAAACTTTAAAAGTGTTAAATACATCAAGCTATTTTCGCCCTAAACCGATATTATAAATCGTTGAATGCCCAAACGTGACGTCACGCGCTGAAAGATGTTGGCTTCAAAACTTTGTGAATATTAATTTACGCTAAGGCGTGTCTATCAGTTTATATGGTCGAAGCTTGAACCCATGAGGAGAATCCTGAAAAAAAGTGATCAATTAGGATAAGTAGTTAAACAAAAAAACAAAAACAAAAATGTAAAAACCTACTTTTTCAATGATGTAGACCTTGGGTGCAATAGCCACTGGATGCAAAAGTATCTTTACTTTTTCGTCACACAGACGGCCTTCTATAATAACAGGCCTTGACATCGCGCAAAATGCCGTAAAAACTGAAGGCCGATTAAACTTTCACTTTTACTTATATTGATATATTTTTATATTAGGTAGGGTGTAATGGCAGTCTATGTTTTCTAATAATAATCTCTAGTAAAGACGGAAATATAAAAAGAAAACCAAAAAGATGTTAAAAGATAATCATATTTTTCGTATTTCAAATTTCATTAAGAATATTTATGTAATATTAAATAGTATCAATAACAAGCAGAACCATAACAAAGTATATATCTATATATTAAAAAGATAACTATTTTTAATTTTTTTTGCTAAAAATGGTAACAATAAAAATCACCAACAATAAAAAACACCAACAAAAGTTGATTCAAGCAAAAAAAAAGTTTTATCAATATATCTCAACAGGGTAAATATTTACAAATCCAAACATATTGAAAGACATATAGGCTAATGAGAAAATAAAAACATAACAAGTAAATAGCATAATTAATTACAAAACTAATTTTCACATAAATTATGATAGCTTTAGTATTTTGGGAGTGGTAATTAGTGAGTAATTCTTTAGCAGAATATTAGAATATACTCTGCATTGTTTTTTTGTGATTTTAAATTAATATTTAGCAGCAATGAACTAAAACTGAGTAACACAAAATGTTCTGCATAAAGGGTCAGTAGCACCTTGAAAAAAAAAAGCAAAATAATGACCATTAGAAAAGAGCATCAAAAGGAATTTCAAGTCTGCCTCTGTTAAGGCTATACAGATAACTTCCACATTTATAAAATTAATTGGTAGAATCATCATAAATTTTTATTTCACTTTTTTGCACATAGCCAGCTATGTAAACTATAGCCACTAATGTAGATTTATTAACTGAGCTTTCAAGATCATGTATATTATCCAGAAGTTCTTTTTCATCAGTAGAAATATCTCTAAAACATATGTCACAAGTATGACCATCGATACCATCAACAGGAATGTCAAGTTGCAATATCAATTTAGTAAGTTGAATATTAATTTTTTCAATTACAGATTTAGCGTTTATAAAGTAAGTACCTCCAGATCCCTGTCAAAGCTTAGAAAAAGCTTTTTCAAGTGGATCTGTTGAAAACCAACCTAATAAGACATACTTTGCTCCATTACTCAACAAAGTTTCTACAAGATCAATAAAGCCATAACATGAATGCGCTATTGAATTGCTAGTATCTAGCGTAAGCTGTTTTACACGCTTACCTGTAGGTTTCATAAAATTTGACAGTTCAGCAATATCTCGTAGCAGTTGTAACTGTTGATCACCAACTGAGTGGATTTCTTTGCATAATTCATTTCTAAACCGAATGCCAGCACCAGGTGCTTTGACATTAACAACATTCGAAAAAAAATTATTTTTTCAATAAATACATCAGTACCTTCAAATGCTTTATTTTCAATCTCTGGATGCGTTCTTAATGCAGCTACTGTTTCTTTGCAAAAAACAGACAAACAAAACTTTACAGATTGTCTCTCTATTGGTTTTGGATAAACTGATTTAGCTGTAAGTTTAGAGAGTTTAAAAAGACTATTGCACTCAGCTTTATATATAGTTTCAAACAATCATATAAACTTCGTCGCATAGCAAAATACTTATATGCTCTACATATAATATCTGGAGTATATAAAACTTCACCAACATTAACTTTTCTCATAGCATTAAGGTGTTCGAATAGAATATTTAACTGAAGCGAACTTTCTTTATTTTTTAAAAATCCAACTGCTTTAAATAAAGCTGATTTTGTTTTTATTAACTTTAATTTGTTTACAGCTAAAGATGAAATATTACAAGTTGTGCCATTATGGTTAATAACAAATGAATAATCATTGAAAATTATTAAAATAAATAATGGAACACCAAGTTTGTACATTTTTGATTGCATGTGTAAACTTTTTTTATTAAGCTGGAAAACAATAACATCGTTATTATCACTTAACAAAGATTGAATATCGTCAAATATAAGTTCATCCTCTTATAGAAAATCATTTAACTCATTTGGTAAAATGCTTTGAAAACCGCTTGAAGTTACAGTTTTTCTAACTTAACTTGCTGGTGTGGCTAAACAACTAGGCGTAAAATTTTAAAAACAGATGGTGGGTTTAAAAGTCGTTGCTTCCCATATTTGCTTTCAAAAGGTGCTTCATTTGGCCAATGAAGTTGACATACTGCTGTATAGTCTGTAACAATAAAACCAGTTCTTGGGATAGCTTCACTACATCTTTTTCTCTCCTCTAGATTCTTCGGGACATTATAAATTGATATTTTTGTTGTAGTTGAGTATTGATATTGTAGTTGTATAAATTGATATTTTTGTTGTAGTTGAGATAGTTCGACTTGCAAAGAGATACACAGCATTTTAAAGGCATTTTAATTATTAAAAAAACTTACCGTTAGTTTGACAATACTATTATCTTACAATGTAACGCCTTGAACCTTACAACATTATCGTCTTGAAGTTGCAATATCTAATTTATAAACCAATCAAATTTGAAAGATTTATTAAAAAAGCATGAACACAAACTTTCGTCTAATGTTAAAAGATGAAAATGTAAACACAGTTTTAGGAATTGGCCTTCAATTTAACAACTTTGTTGCGCGATGTCAAGGCCTGTTATTATAGAAGGCTGTGGTCACACATAATATAATATTCTGAAACTAATAAACAAACATCTAAATTTCTATAAGTAAATTTATTCTTTGATCATTGCCTTCATATCCTATCTTATTTTCATATCATAATCTATTATGGTATTCTTTATATAACATATCACAACAATGTTATTAAATTTGTGATGTTCAAATATCGTATGAACATTCTCTAACATGTTCATATGATATTTGAATATAGTTCTTGAGTATATTATCTGCAAACAATTAACTGATGCAAGTTCAAATGTTGTCAAAAACCAAGCATGCATGCATGGGACACTGCAGTGTCCTACAAAGAAATGCTGGTTTGAAAGTCAAATTTTCTTTATTAAAAAAAAAAAAAAAATAGGAGGGACATATGGAGGTTTCTGTAACTTTTTATGCTCCAAAACTTTTAACTTTATATATAATAAAGTTCATAAAACTTTAGGGACTTACAAAGTGCATTGAGGAACAAAAACAGGATATTTACAGAAACTTTTCCATTTTTAATCTGGAGTACCACAGTGTAATTGGGAATAAAGTCTCTGGGTCCAGTATTCAAAGTAATACGATCTAAAGTAATATATAAATTAAATTAAATGCTTTAAAATTCATGCAGTTATACATATAACTCCTGATAGTTAACTATATGTATAACTAGTTATACATAATATTTATTATATAAACTTATTTTTTAAGGTTATGCTTGAACAAACTAGTACCAATTAATTCAAATTCAAGATTTAGTTCAAGTTCAGGTTCTTATTTGTTCATTGTTTTTTCACTATTTTATATTTATTTGTTCAGATTTGTTAACTAGTACTTATTCTTACTACAGTAAGAATGTTTATCATTGTTGAACGTGATATGATTAGTAACTTAATTTTACTTTCAACATATTTTGACAACACCCTTTACATTTTAAATGATGACAGTTTTACTTTTCTATTGATGTTAAATTTATTACGTTTCAATAACTCAGATTGAATTTTAACTGAATTATTGTAAGCTTTGTAGGGGTTTGTAGTATATTAAATGGTGTTATAAATAAAGTAAAAAGAATATGATATATATATATATATATATATATATATATATATATATATATATATATATATATATATATATATATATATATATATATATATATAGTATTTAGGCTATGGGATCATCCATAAATGATGCCAGTAGATAGAGGGGCAGTGTGAGTTTAACAATAATTGACAATGGGGAGGGGAAGTTGAGACCAAAATAATGTCAATTAAAAAATTGAATTAAAAAAAAAAGTAACATATTTAATTTAAAAAAAAAGTAAAACAATATATGCTAGCTATGAGCAGGTTTTAGAGGTATTTACACCAACAATGTCTAAAAACTTCTTGCTTTTGTTGCTTAAAACTGTAGTACTGTTGAGAATAAATGTATAATTGAACCAGAAAAAAATTGATGGTATATGCATTTTTTATATTATATTAACAATTCAGATATACCATCATAATATGATAACAAAAACTGACATCATTTTCAATGGGAGATGGCAAAAAATTGACTGAGTTTGATAAAGGGTGAAGGTGTTCAATAAACGGGTCATCATCTGACATCATTATGCATAGATGACCCTATGATTTAGGTAAAATAAGTAATCAATTTGCCATATTTCTCTTAAGAAAGTGTAAGAAAAAAGCATTGTTATGCTGATAACCTACCTATTGAGCAAGCTTTGACCACCTATTTTATAAATTTGAGAGACAGAAGTGGAAGTGCGAATCGCAAAAGAACTAATAACAATGCTCTAAATTGATTTTAACTTTGTCGACTAACATTAATATAGTATTTAGAAATAATAAATGAAGTTTACATGATTTTTATAATTTGTATTTACATCCATTAATTATCAGTTGTCAGTCTCTATTTTATAAAATGAATTATATATATATTTGTATATATATATATATATATAAATATATATATATATATATATATATATATATATATATATATATAAATATATATATATATATATATAAATATATAAATATATAAATATATATATATATATTTGTATATATATATATATATATATATATATATACATATGTATATATGTATATATATGTATATATATGTATATATATATATATATATATATATATATATATATTATTTTTACTTTATTTACAACACGATTTGATATACAACAAACCCCTACAAAGCTTACAATAATTCAGTTAAGATTCAATCTGAGTTATTGAAACGTAATAAATTTAACATCAATAGAAAAGTAAAGCTGTCATCATTTAAAATGTAAAGGGTGTTGTCAAAATATATTGAAAATAAAATTAAGTTACTAATAAAATCACATTCAACAATGATAAACATTCTTACTGTAGTAAAAAATAGTACTAACTGATAAATTTGAACAAATAAATATAAAATTAACAAAAACAATGAATAAATAAAAACTTTAACTTGAACTTTAACTAAATCTTGAATTTGAATTAATTGGTACTAATTTGTTCAAGCATAACCTTAAAAAATAAGTTTTTATAACAAATTATATGTATATCTAGTTATACATATAGTTAACTATCAGGAGTTGTATGTATAACTATATGCATTTTAAAGCATATTATTTTATTTAAACATTACTTTAGATCATATTACTTTGAAAACTGGAGCCAGAGGCTTTATTCCCAATAACACTGTGGTACTCCAAACTAAAAATTGAAAAGTTTCTGTAAATATTCTGTTTTTGTTCCTCAATGTAGTTCGTAAGTCCTTTAAGTCTTAAGGACCTTATTATATCTAAAATTAAAAGTTTTGGAGCATAAAAAAAGTTACAGAAACCCATCTCCATCCTACTTTTTTTTTTTTAATAAAGAAAATTGGGAATTCTTCGAGTTTCAAACCTGCATTTCTTTGTGGGACACTGCAGTGTCCCATGCATGCAAGATTGGTTTTTGACAACATTTCAACTTGCATCAGTTAATTGTTTGCAAATAACTAACTCAAAATCTAAATTCAAATAACTATTATATTATCCTAATAATACGTCTATTTGCACATATCTTAATCTTTTTTCTATTAAGAAAGATAAACATTATTCGTGGTACTTACATACTTGCTTGCCATTCTCTCTATTAATATAAAATATTTTCACACAATATAAACGTAACGCAATGCAATGTCGATTTAAAAATTTTTTTTTTAGTTTTTTTTTTAGTTACCAGCTTTCAAATTAATTCCCATACAAATCCCACAGGAAACCCACGTGGGATTTCCCATGTGTGTAAATACCATATGGTTCCCATATGTAACCCATGTGGGATTACCCACATGGGTTTAAGATGACAAATTTCCATACGGATACCACATGGGAAAATCCGTCCCACGTAAATCCCATCAATCCCACACGGAACCCACGCGTAACCCATGTGGGACGCGGTTTTATTTTTCACTGGGTAGTTGTAACTCTTTTTTTCTTTCTATTTTCTTGAGGAATATTCTATTGTTCTGTAGCCTTTGTAATGAATAGCATGATTCCAGCACCAAGTAAAGTCTTCAATTAAAAATAGAATCTAAGAACTTGACAGGTCTGTAAATTCGAGCTAAATATAGTATTCAATAATATACTGCATTTATATTATATTAAATTGAGATAAAATCTTGATAGGTATATTACAACTAAAATAAATTTAAAAAAATTGTTTCCCATCCACAGCAAGATTTTTGTTGTTTTCTCTTTAGAAAATATAATCGTCAATAACGCAGACCAGACAGTTTACGGAGATATCCCGATTATTTTTTTTTATTTTGATTATTTTTGATTCTGATAACCTTTGAACCAGGCTGCAAGCAACCACTATTAAGTTGGGAATTACAAGAGAAAAAGAATAGAGTTATAAGATATGCTTATCCTTTGCTAATATGATTATAATTATATGAGCAAGGATCGGTTGACAAAAGATTTAAGTTGAATGTTGTCGGTCGTAAGTTTAAATTTATAACTGAATAACAGCAATTTTTTAAAAAGAATTTTAACTACGATGAATAAGATATCGCTTATTTATTGTAGTTTGCGTGTTATTTATGAATGAATAAATGGGTAATTTAATTGAATTAAGATGCGTTTATTATATATGTATAAAATACAAAAATACAAAATTTTATCGCACATGTTAGCAATGAGAATTTTATACGTAAGACTTATGACGATTTGAACAATTAAATATCTTGTCACTAAAGATCTTTTAATGGTTACATCATCAACAAAAAGAAGGAATACGTTATTAGGCAGCAGGTGTTTTTTATCGTAAGGGTGAAAAGTTTTTCATTTAGTTTTATCAATTTTTAATGATATTTTGCTTAATTTAAACTATTCAAAAATTTTGACTAGCTCAATGTTCATATTGCTAAAACGTGTCATAATGTCATTGTGAGAGAGAAATAAATTAGAATCATTAGCAAATATAACATTCATTAGGTTTGATGCTTATATAATAAAGTTCCTTGTGTGTTTCAAATGTAGTATTTCATACATACCAGACGACACGTTCTAACCTGCATAAACAAGTTGCTTTCGATTATTTAGGTAACATTTTAGCCAAATTATTATGTTATCTATATTTTCCACATCTGATGTTAGAGAGCTTTTTTATAAATATGTAGGTTTTTTAGCTTCTTTCGTTTTAGCTGATTTGAAAGAGCTTTTTTAAATGTGTTGATTTTTTACGTTCTTGTATCTCATCTGATGTGAGAGAGCTTATACCAAAATGTGTTGATGTCTCAAGTTCTTATGTTTTTTCAATCCTCTTAACTTTCTCAACTTGCTTTGTTGTTAATGAAGGTGAAAACGCCTTAGTTCTCTTTTCATTAAAAAAAACAAATTCTGTTTTTGGCAAAAACATGCACTGCATTTGTTTAAGTATTAAAACATGGATTTTTTAAAAGCTAATCTTACCGCATCCCTTGAAATGCCATTCTCAACTTGTTCCTCTCACCTTGTTCTTTGTGATTCGTGTTTTGGGGTTAAAGAATAAAGAGAGGGTTGTAACCATAATAAAAGCCTTCTCAGCTGTCGTGGTCCTCTCGACATAGGAGAGATAAATAAAATTAAAAAAAAGTATTACTTTGCGAATAAATTATAAAAAATAAAAGCTGAAAAAGCAGTAACTCTAAAGTTCTCACTGATAATTCAGAAAGAAAAAAGTGCAAAAGACTTATCATTTGCGCAAAACGAAACTTAAAAATAAAAAAACTTTCAGTTATAAAGAATTACAAAATTAAGAAATTTAAAAACTAAACTAAATTAATAATACTTTAATCTATGATGGGCAGCCAAAAAATTACTTACAATTGCAAAAAATATCAAATCATTTTATAATCTTTTTTTTTTACTCTTGTATCATATTTTCATATTAATATTGGTGCTATAAGTTTAAATAATTATTTTGTTTTAAAAAGTTAAATACTATTTTAAACATTAATACTATTTATTTAAGAAAATGTTACGTTTATTTAAGAAAATGTTAAATCACATGTTAATCAATAGGAAGAATCACAAAATGTTTTTGAGTATTTGGTTAAGCCACTTTTTGCTTCGTAACTGCTTCTATTCTTTTTAGCATACTTTGAATTCAATTTTTTACATTTGCTTTTAATTCCTGATCAATATGCCAGACATTATTTAGTGTCTCTATGAGGGACCGGCGGGAGTAGATGTCACGTGTTGGGTTGACATAGAAGAAACTACGACAAAAAAAAAAAGAGGTCTTCGTTTTTTGAAATTCGCCGACTGCCTAGCTTCCTTGTCAACATTTGCCGACTGACTTGTCAAGGGTCAAATTTTCCAACTAAATAAACAAAAAATTTATTGATGAGGGGTGGAGGGATGAAGGAGGAGTGTGTCTCAAACACCCCCGCACCCTCTACTTTGCGCCGGCTAATCTCTATGAGACTTTTTTTTTTTCATTATAATTTCGTATCAAATTTTCTGTTTTTAAAGTTCCCAGGCATTCTCAAATGAGCTTTAGTCGAGTTTAAGAAATAACAGGCCGCGACAAAACAATAACATTTTTTGACTATTCTGTCAGACTATTTTTTGAAATATCTTGTCACTGATTTAGCTTTATGACACAGAGCAGAATCATCCATAAAAATCATTTGGTTGGATTATTAAACCATTCATGCAACTGAGGAATTATTTTGGTAGCAAATACTTTCTAAAATTTATCCTGGTTCATCTTCCCTTCAAGAACATAAAGAAGGCCAAATCACATATAACTTAGCCCTTATCACATATAACTAACGATACAATCTCAGAGGTTTTACCGTCTCTTTAACACAGTAGGGGTTATATTTTTCTTCTTTCCGGCATCTAACAAAAGAAGGCATATAATATTATTTCGAATTGGGACTCATCTGACAAAATAACTGAAAATAATAATGAAATAAATAAAAATAGCATTGTAAAAACTCATATAAATGTCTTAATCAGTGATACGGTTGCAATAAAGTATATACTTACACTTTCCCAATCTTCAGCAGACATATGTATATATTATTAAACCCAAATGAGACGTTTTAACTTTATTTGCTGGAGTAAGCTTAGATTTCTTTGTGGGTCTGCAGCATAAAATCCCAGTTCTGCTATTCAATTTCTTGTAGTTCTCTAAGGATTCTTGACACCGACCTCTTGGATGATTTTATTAATTACTTTAGTATCTTTTCTTCGGTTTCAAATGCAAATATTACAAATTGTCCATTTGTAATAATTGTAAATACAAAATGCCAATCATACCCTACACGCATAATGCGCGGTCTCCCACATTTTCCACATCTTGCACTTCATATGGGTACTTTTTATTAGGTTTTTCTTTTATTCTGCTTTCCGCCATCATTGAAACATTAAATACATATGAAACTTTTTTTTGGGAGTGATTTGAATAGTTAATTATGAAATTTGTATGCAGCCAAGATAACAATATTGCATTGAATATGTGAAAGAGCGCATTTTGCAGGTTTTTTCATATTGTAGCTTATCAATGCTAAAAATTGCAACAATTCTTTATAAATGTTACAAATTAAAAAATAAAATCTTTATTTGCGAGATAATGTCATATACATTTTTTGATAATATTTGAAAAATTATCAAGATGCTTGAATCACAAAAACAAAAAAACATGTAACACCTTGGTGAAGATAACCGTTTTTATTTTTAAATTGCTGTATGGAAAAACAAAATTTATAAATAAACTAAATCTTTTTTTTAATTTTGTTAAAAAATGTTAGGCTTCATAAAATGCATATACAATTATTACGAATTTTTTTTTTCTTTCTATCTACAAACCTACTGAAACAAAAAAATTGAACAAAAAATAATCTGACTTAAAAATATCTAAATGACTTAAAAACTTTTTAATTTGTCTAATTCTGACAAAAGACTAAACTGAAAAACAGTCATGAAAAAAAAAAAACTGAGGTAAAAATAACTTGAACTAAAAAATAATTTTCTATAATAAATGATTTGATATTACAAAAAAACAAAATAATTACAAATATATTTAACATTATTTAATATATTTAACATTATAAAATAGTAATAAATATATTTAAAATGTTACTTAAATTTGATTCTTATTTAAAATCATTATTTATTTTTCACTAAAAAATTAGACGTTGATAAATAACGTCAAATTCGATTATCATGTAAAGTTACAATGTATTTGTTTATCATTCGAAATTCAAAAATCGCGATTAGGATTTTTAGGATTAAAGATTTTTAAAACGAGTTTTGAAAATGTTTTTCGATTTTTTAAAGAAAAGTACGACTTTATAAAGAATAAATTCAAAGAAGTTAACATCTTAAGAAAAAAAAGAATTTTTAACAAATAAACAATGTATACCAATGTTGGTAAAATATGATATAAGAAGTTTTGAAGAGATTACAAACAGTTCTTATTACTCTACTATAAGATGTGGTATTAATAATAAATTTTTATTTCCAGCAAAAGTTTACTGAAATTGAAGTGCGTGAGGTTAATAAATTAACCTCTCGTACTTCAATTCCAGTAATCTTTTGAATGGCCTGATACTGTCAACATTGCTTATAAGCAACGTTGACAGTATAAGGCAATTCAATTGCGATTACGTGAACAATAATTTTGATTCTTTTGTGGTTTGTCCAGAAACTTCGGCCAGGTACAAATTTTAGAAATAGTTTCATAATTTTTGTTGAAACTCTGTTTTAAATTTTACCGCGCATGTTTTTTATAATTTATAAATAGATTAAAATATTTAATACATATTTTTTATTTATATTATTCAAAAATAAATATTACGTAGAATAAATGTTTAAACTTTCATAAAAATGTGCTTATTTTTTTTTTGTTAACCTTTTACATGTCTGTCTTTAATAAATATTTTTTTTAATTTAAAAGAGGACTCTGGGTAAAGCGCCACCAACCAGTCGGATGTTGGACCAATCCATTACTTTATTTAATATCTGATAAAAGGTATTTGAGCTTTTTGTACCTGTTTTTATAATATAATTCATAAAGTGGAATGTAATTAAGCTAAATACTTTATGTTGTAGTTTTCTTTAAGCATTTTTAATATTACTTAAATTACATGGACCATATCTAATCTAAAAGCTAGATTATACTTTTATATCACTCAGGTAACTATCAGTTTTTAATTTATTACCTTGAGTTTAACCACAAATAGTTGCACACTTATTAGCCTATTTTTTCTTTTTATATTACCCGAACTATCATTTTTTTATCATTTTACTCAATATTTTGTTATCTAACTATATTATTTTATTGTTTTTGTATGGTGCGATAATTTTAGCCATTAATAAACCAGCGGCTAAATTGACTTGTTTTTATCATAGACCATTGTTTTATCATTTGTTTAGGATGACTAAAGCGTGAGTTACTGTTCAGCCTATCCCTGAGTCCAAAAATTTTATTCCTCCTACAAAATAGTCTTTCATTTATGATTTTCGCCGAATGACATCATCTTCAGTCTACTTCTATTTTCACAACTCCCAGGTCTACGTAACTGGACGGCTCCGTTGGTCACTTTTTGCGACCATTGTGTCGCATAAACAAATAAATTTAATAATTGTGGCTGGTGAGCCCCAAATTTTTTCAATGTACACCACAATGACAAACCGGCATTAGGCTATTCCGCTGGATGTGGTTACGGCGCCTAATAACCTAATGAGCACGCTTACACTCACGCACACGTTCATTCAAAAGCTCCACAATGCACGTTGGATCAGCGCTCGCTGACTATGTGCTCTGATCTAAAATCTCACTCCATAGCACATCATTACACACCACCTTGGAAACATAACGAGACCATACGAGAAGACAAAACGGTACATACTTATGCAGTACACCCTCACACCTGTAGACATAAACAGTCTTTGAAATCAGTATATCAAATATTTGTTCTTTATTATATACTTTTGTTCAAAAAATTTTATGACCTTATCCTTGCATATTTATTCAGATTTGTGTTGTAATGTGTGAATGACACTACATATTTGTGAAAAGTATAACAGCGCGAAAACATTTTACAAAAATACGTATTAGCGTATTTTTCTAACAAATGCATTCTTGGTTGGAATGTACTGAACTATTTTACTAGATAAGTTTAGACATAATACGATCTCTAGGTTTTTTTTCTATCTAGTTTTCTTGATCTGACGTCGCTAAGTTAGTTTGTTGTGGTTTGCACTATACAGTGTTTACTAACATTCTTTTGGTCGTTTTGTCAACAATATTATTTATATAATAACGTTACATTTTTCAGTGGTTATAAGCTATTAGTAAAAAATCGCATTTATTGTTAAAAATCCTTAATAGCGATTAAGGATTTTTAAAATGAGTTTTGAAAATATTTTTCGATCTTTTAAAGGAAAGTGCGACTTTATAAAGAATAAATTCAAAAAAGTTAACATCTTCGGAAAAAAAAGAATTTCAACAAATAAATAATGTAAAGCAATGGTAAAATATGATATAAGAAGTTTGAAGAGATCACAAGAAGTTTTGAAGAGATGCTGTCGGCGTTGCTTATAAATAAGTTTTCTCCCTTATATGATTTCTTCCTTTTATGTATATAAAGTTTCTCGCGGAAACTAAGATTACAAACTTCTGATGTTTGGTTGTAGGGCTTACATCGTGCTATTATTTTCTATTTAAAAACAGGTTTTATATTTTTTGATTTAAGCTTCCATATTTTTTTGGAAAGTTCAGTGTCATTTTTATATTTAGGTGAATTGAAAGACTGAAGATGGTTGGCATATCTTAATTTAAATGTGGTTTCACTCATACCGAAATAAACTTTATCTTTGAATTGAGGGTCTTCAGAACTTACAGTAGCTTGGTATACGACATTGCTAGAAAGGCATTGGTTATTTAACGGATAAATTTTTTTTGTCTATGCAGTTGCATTTTTTTGATGTTTTATTTTTAATGCTTTGTAAAATTTTGTTGTTATGTGCATTTATTAAAGACTTGACATTAGGCATGAAACTATAGCTAACTTTAATTTAGTTTCGATTAAAAATTTTATGAAGCCTGTGTCCTACTGGAAAGTGTTGGTCAGTTAAAGCTAAGAAGCAATTTCCAATTTTAGTTTCAACATTTTTGCTAAACGGGGGGTATATACTACCACTAGGAAGATTGCCATCCAAGGTTAAGGAGCTCCTATCTCTGTCAGGTCACCATACTATAAATTACATTTATTATATATATACATGTAATTATACATATAATACATATAATTTATAGTAAAAAAATGTAATGTGTATAATATGTATTTATAGAAAATACATATGATACACATTAATTAGTTTTTTTAAATATCTGATTTCGTTCTTTGGTTGACTAAAAAAAAACAAAGATTTTATTAAACAATATTTAATAACAATATATACCTCAATTTTAAAATTTTAAAATTTCAATATCTCAAAAAGTTTGCAATTTGCTAAAAAAACAAATAGTCATATCTAAAACATGACCAATTTGATTGCTATAAATTAAATTATAGCAAATACATTTATGTAAATTTATTTAAAAAATTTATGTTATTTCTTAGTAAAAGTTTTATTTTAATTATAATTATTATACAGGAGTTCTGCTTTGTTCTTCCAAATAGTTAAACTACTATTATTATTTATTGTTTATTTATTGTTATTTTTCATACGGTACGGTATTTCTTCTGTCCTTGCACAAGCTTGCATTTCTTGATATCTTTTTCTTTCCTAATAAGGAAAGTCTTTGCTTTAATCTTTAAAGATCTACTTTTTACAGTTTGAAGCGGAAATAAATCTCTGGACTTGGCATCCTATTTTTTTTCATTAGGCCTCATTTGTTGTACCTGCTGATTGTTACACCATCCAATTGTATCTCCAAGATATCATAAACATTAAACTTATCAACACACTCTGTCTTCTCTCCACTATTTGCAATTTTTATTACTATTGAATATTTTAATTTTGCACTATTTGAATATTTTCTAAGCCGAAAATAAAAATGAAACTTTTATATAACTATACATCTCTTATGGATCAATTGCTTTCAAACTGTTCAAAAGTAAAGTTTGCTCCAGCTCCTATAGCCTCTATTCTATACCCTTTTACTTTGATTTCATCAAACCAATACTAAGTTCATTGTTTTAATTTTTGTTGCAATCATCCAGTTGTAAAAACTTACTTAAATTAATCAATAAATTTAATAATATATATTACTCAAATAAAAAAATTAATAAGTAACAAAGCTTTTAGCCCAAAAGATTTAATAATTTTCTAAAATTAGGCTTCAACTTAGTGGGCCAAAATATTATTCCTATATGTATCATAGTTATGACATTTTTTGTCTTTTAAATTATTTTGTAGCATTTTGTTTTTAAGAAAGTGTCTGATGATTTGCAATAGTTGCACACTGCTGTCATTGGGATACAGGTAGTTAAAATTGAACATCAACAATCAAATGTTTTAATAAATATTAATAATGATAAGTTTACACATAGTCAGTCAAACATTAATGATGATATGATCACATAGACAGTGACTTATGTGAGTTTATATGTAATCCTTTTAAAGAATTAGCAATATAATGGTTGGTGAATGTTATTAAACACAGTGAGAATATTGTGAGAAAATGCATTTTTGACCAAAATGAGTATTGACCGAAACTAGTTAAAATTTTATAATATATTAAAATTTAAACATAATATAATGTGCATAATTCAACACTAACATTTTATTTTTTTACAGCTCATATTGAAACAAAATATCAATTAAAAGGTGCTCAAAGAAGTAGTTTCAACAAAACAAGCATTTAATTTGCAAGACAACAGAGAAGACAGACGATAAATGAATAAAAAATTCTTTGAAAAGTTTTCCAATAAAAATGTAATTTAAATGGTTATTTTATTTGAAATAAGCAAATGAGATTATATAAACTTTTCTTTTATAAGTAATTTAAAAGTAGTTTTGTAATATTTGCATTGGCTCTCGTACAGGTTAAACCTCATAACTGCATGTAAACCATAGCTGGAATTTGGCGGGTTTTCGCAGAGTTTCTTATGCCGAATTTAGTTGCAAATCTTTATGGGGTACTTTAAGTTTTATAGTACGGTATTTCTTTAAGACCAATACAAAATACCCGTCAGGATAACTCATATGAGCCCCAGATGAAAACCAGTAAAATTTAGGCTGGATCCCGAAGGTCATCTTGAATGGGTCCAAGCTAACTACCCAAACAGTACCTGTATCAATGTTGGGTGGGTAATGTTTAAGTAATACTTTATTAAGTCATAAATTTGTTGCTAAGGTCCTTTTTTTTAAAAAAAAATTTGTTTTGTTTAAGTATAGTTTTTCTGTAGTAATAAGAAAGTTTGATCATAGTACCAGTTTAATTTTGAACACTTTGTGTTGCCATGTGATAAAGTAAAAAGTGGGAACTTGGAAGATAGGCAATACATAACATAGCTAAATAATTTTTTAATTATGATTTATTAGTAACATATTGTTTTGAACTAAGTATTTAAAAACTGCTTTAAAAAGCTATGAAAATGGTTTGTGCAACATGTAAATCTTGCTGAAATAAAAGATGCAGGACTATTTTTTTTAAGCTGCCAAGCAAATGTATAATGAAAGAAATGCAAATGTATAAGTGATTTGATGTCTGATGAGTGTATGATGCAATCGTAAGAGTGATTTAGATTGATTAGTCAGCTGGAGTCACCACTAAATGGTTTATGAACCTAACGATAGAAACTAACCCTGGCTAGTGCTAGAAAGTGTACTGAACTTCATGAAGCGTAACTTTAATGCTGTTTGTGAAATTAAACGCTGTTTGTATATAAATCTTTTTTAAAGTGGTCAGATTGTGTGACTGAACTAATTAGAAGAACACTGTTTATGCTGCTGACAACAATGTTTACGATGATGGAGTTTATGATTATGACAAATACAATGCAAACATTTAAGAAGAGTTGTATAACAATAAATCAAATTCTATTTGCAAATAGTTTTAACTCTTATGCTGAAAATAATTTAAAATACTTTTTTGTAGAATATCAGATTATGAAACATTATTGTACAGTCTAAATTAACTATAAATCGATAAAGTCTATTTTTTTTACACGATGACAACACGTGAATACGATACCTTTATTTAATACTTAAAATAAAGTTCTTTTTCGTCTTCAAATTATTTGAAATAAAAAATCTAATGATATAATGAAATTTTTTTTTTAATTAGTAAACACAAAAAATCAAAAATATCAAAGATCGTTTTGATGGTTTTTCGATGAATATTTTTTGAAATATCTTGTCACTGATTTAGCTTTGTGACACCGGGCAGAATCATGCAAAAAAACTATTTGGATAGATCAGGACACCACTCATGCAACTGAGGAATTAAGTTGGTAGCAAATACTTTTTCAAATAAAACCTGACTTAACTTCCCTTAAAACTTAAAAGTTAAAATATTTATAAGCACCTAAGTTTAAAAACTTTAAGTTAAAAATACTAGTTAATGTAAAGTTAGTCAGAGTAGCACAAAAGAGTCGAAAAAAAGTGTTTAAACTAAAAAAAGCTTGTAATAAAGTTAAAAATTTATTACAAGCTTTATTGTGCAGATAACAATTTTGCGTATTATAATGTAAAAAGACGCATTTTGCAATTTAGACGGTTTTTGCATATTGTAGCTTATCAGTGCTAAAGATAACTACAATTCTTCATAAATTTTATAAATTCTTAAAAAAAAAATAAAGAAAATTATTTATGACATTTAAATATTAAAGAATGTAAGAGTAAAAACAATGTTATTCATTTAAAATATTTAATTGCAGTTTTTTTTAAAAAATAAACTGTAACTTAATTAATAATTTGGTCGCCTTCTGTATGTTGCGTGGTCTCACTGTATGTTAAATTAAGTTAACTTTTAATTATGTTGATTCTTATCACGATTTGTTTGTAAAAGTTCAGTATGTTGCTTATAAAGATTCTCATACAAATTTTTAAAATCTTAATCATTTATTTTAACTAGTTATAACTTACTTATATTAATAAAAAATATATATTTGCTATTATTAATAAAATTATTATCTTTCGTATATTTATCACGCATAAATAAAAAAATTTCTAATTTTTTTTCCCGAAACATACAGAAAATTATATTGATAATTGATATTGTAAAAATAAAAAAATAAAAACTAGTACTCAATATTTAATTGAAAATGAAAATATCCACTTTGACCGAACTTTTGATACCATTTCTTAAGTTCGATCGCTATATTATGCACTTCAGTTACGTGACTTTGTCCGTGTGACAAGTTCAGAATATAAATATGGGCGAATTTTTGGCAACCTTCTCGGGAATTATTTTAATGCCATCTAAGTTTAAACCCAATTGCCAGTTTTATTACGTGACAAAAATAAAAATAAATCTTGATCTATGGAGGTCTTTCTTTAAATTTTTTTAAAAAAGAAGCTAGAAGATTTTTCAAGTCGTTTTCTCTATAGTTTATTGTACTTACATTTTTTGACAAGTACATATACTGTTTTAAATTGCTTTTTTTGGGTACTAGCTCATCAAAAAAGATTATTTAGCTTATTAAATTGCAATACTTGTTTTTATATCAATATTTTATATTGATAATTTGTTTTTTATATCTGAACTTAAAAATTAAAAAAAAAAAAGTTATTTTAATATTTTTCTTGACGTCATTATGGTACATATGTACGTCATTATGGTACTCCGTTCAACATACAAAGCTAGTTAATTAGGATAAAATGACCTAATTCTGGCTGTTTCCTTATTCTAGCTGATTTTTAAAAAAATCTTTTATGCAGGAATGTATTGATTGCTTTGAAGTAAAAATACAATATTTAGACTTTATAATAAAGAAATATGCAGTTTAAAGTACTCATTGCTTCGTTATCTGCATTGAGAACTTTTTTTTAAAATTTGATAAATATTATATTCTGTAAACTCGATGCTTGGTATTTTCAAAGTTTTCCTAATTACATCCAAACATTTTGCGTTTGTAAATCTTTTAAAATGCTACTAGTAATATGATATAATATTGGTAAAACTGTGTATGCATTTATGTTTATTTTGTATAATGTTCAATAGATCCTTTTTTTTTTTTTTTGTATATTTTTGTATACAATCTTATAACATACTTTCTAGCCATTATCCTAAACCTAGCCATAATAAAATTTAATTCTGCCATGCATAAAATGCATAGTTTTTAAAACTAATCACTTAAACACAGGTATATATATGTATATATACATATATATATACCTGTGTTTAATCACTTAAACACAGGTATATATATGTATATTCTTATATATATATATATATATATATATATATATATATATATATATATATATATATATATATATATATATATATATATATATATATATATATATATATATCAAAATCGTTTTAAAAATTTTTTTATTTGCTCTGTTCTTTTAACAACATTGAGCTCTCTATTTTGTAGAATAAATTTTAAAGTTGCTTATAAATATATATATGTATATTTATTTGCATATATATATATATATATATATATATATATATATATATATATTTAAATATATATATTTATATATATATATATTTATATGCATATATATATATATATATGCATATATATACAAATATATATATATATATATATATATATATATATATATATATATATATATATATATATATATATATATATATATATATATATATACAGAGAGAGAAAGAGAATGACCAACTTAAATTACTATATACACGTATATGATACAATCATAGAAACAGACATTCATAATTGTAACCATAACCATTTTATAATTAACTTTCATGTTTTTTTTTTTTTTTTTTTGCATTTTTATTTAGAATGTAATAAAGTGATAAAACTAGAAAATACAAAATTTAACGAAAACTGAACAGAGAAGCAATCGCAGAAAACACTGTTTATGGAATGATGATTCGATGATAGTAATTGTCACTGTTAAAAATAGAGTTTCACAGCAAGTTGCATTTAAAGTTTTTGACATTCATGATGTTTGTTACAAGTTTGGTTTTCTGAGGTAACGGAAACGGGAGCCAAGCCTGGACATAAAACTCTTTTAGGAAGAAGAAGGAAAAAATTAATTGATTTTGCATATTATTGTGCAGCTTTGTAATCGAAATTGGTCGATTGCAATTTCTAAAATTGCAATCGACCAAATTCAAAGTGTCAAAATATTTTTCCATTCTAAAAAATGTATTAACGGAAAACAACCTATATCAGATACCGCAAAGCATTTAAAACATGGATGAGAACGGGGTACAGTATGATTACCGTCCTGGAAAAATCAAATGATGAAAAAGTATCAACAATGTCGTCAATCAGGTAACCGGAAACAATCAGAGTAATAGCTTGTGTAAATGCAATAGGTTACTCTTTTATTCCACATTTCATATTTAAAGGAAAAACTACTCTCTCGAAAAAGTCTCTCTTCAAAAAAGTCTCTCTCAAGTTTTCAAATTAAAAATGCCCAAGAAGAAAGTACATGGAGTATTTCAGACAGTGGTTGGACAAAGAATGGCATTGCATTTCTACGATTCACAAAGTCATTTTTTTCCGCAAAATTTGATTTTTAATAAATGTATATGAATTTGTTTACTACTAAAATATAAAAAAGCTCTCGTTCTTTAACTAAAGTATGATTTTTTTGGTTTTTACAAAAATTTCAATGCCTTTTTACCTATTTGCCTAAAATACGGCAAACGAGCATTGGAATTCTTACATATAGATTGGAATTTTATAAATGTGTATAAATTTGTTAACTCTGACAATATAAAAAAGCATTTGTTCTTTAACTAAAGTTAATTTTTATTCTTTTTACAGAAACTTAATAGTTACCTCCCCCCCTCCCCCGCAAATCGCCTGGATTCGGGGAATCTGACCTAAACTTTTGAAATATTTTTTAAAAATTTATAAATGTAAATGTATTTGTTCACTCTGACAGTATGAAAAATCTCTTTTTTTTAACTAAAGGTTATTTTTACGGTTTTAAAAGAGCTTTTTGTACTCTTGGCCTAATTTGCCCTAAAATGGGAAAACGTGGCCCAATTGTCCGTAATGGGGGAAACAAGCCCTAAGATTTTTACATATTTTTCTAATATTTATAAATGTAAATGAATTTGTTCACTCTGGCTGTTTGAAAAAGCTCTTTTTCTTTAACTTAATTAATTTTTACGGATTTAACAGAGCTTTTTGTACTCATGACCCAATTTGCCCCAAAATAGGAAAACGGGTCCTCAGTATTTCGACATATTTACCTAATATTGATAAATATAAATTAACTTGTTTATTCTGACAACTTAATTTAATTTTTATTGTTTTTACAGGGCTTTGATTGTTCTTATCCCTAATTGCCCTGAATGGGGAAAAAGGGCCCTAGATTTTTACGTATTTTTTTGATATTTATACATGTAAATGAATTCGCTCACTCTGACAGTTTGAAATAGCTACTTTTCTTTAACTAAAGTTATTTTTTACGGTTTTAACAAAGCTCATAAAGCTTTTAATATAATTTCCCCAAATGGGGCAAACAAGCTGTTGGATCCTTACCTAAGAGTCCCTAATATGAGAATAATAATTTGTAGAATTGAATGCTTTGATTTTTTAGTAAAAAAGAAAACAATAAAAATAACTTAGCATAAGAACTTCAAAAAACTCTTTCTCATTGATGGCATTTGAAAAATAAATTAATTATCAAAATTTGGCGCCATAAATTCTAAAGAAAAAATCAAAAAATCTTGACGCGTTATTGAGCCCAACATAAATTGTCATAACATGGGAACCAGTTATCCAAATTAAAAAAACGAACTCATTCTAAAAACGTCTTTGTTATCCGCGTACTTTGGTATTAATTATAAGCAGAGATATAGATAATAATAAAATCGTGTAAAGTATCTAGCTATATAAATACTAATAATAAAGGAAGAGTATTTCAAAATTTCTTAATTTTTACAAAAAAAAAGTTGATTTTCAAAAACTAATAATTTTTTCTAGATATAATTAATTTGGTGATTCATAATAATACAAAGATTAAATATGATCATTTCTATTAATAATTTGCTTATTTTAGATTTTACCCTACGGGCATTTGTTTTTAAAAGTTACCTTCTAAATGTATTTTGAATGTCTTTTGATCGTCTTCTAAACATTCTTTCGTAATGGATGTTTAAAAGACGTTTGAAAAAAGTTTAAAAGACATTTAGAAGGTAACTTTTAACAACAAATCCCCGTTGCTTAATAGTATTCATTTTATCAAACTGTTGTTTTGCTAAAGAATTATTTTAGTAGGTTGCATATAAACATTATTATTTTTTTTTATAGATTTATATATACGAACTAATTACAAATATTCAAATGTAAATGTAAAAATGTAATTATCAACAATTTCCATTTTTAATTATTTATCAACAATTAAAATCCAATTATTTAATAATTTCCCTTTGTCAACAACTTAAAGCATTTCTGTACTGTAAAGTAAGATTCCTTATTATATATTTCTATCAGCTAATCTTTGAATAGTATGTATTGAAAATTAAATTATATTCATTATGTACATATCCGTGGAAGTAGATAACAATGTTGGCTTGAATTTTGTTTGATATAAAAGTAGTACGCTTTGTTACTGTAAAAGTAAGGTTATCAAGGCTATTACATGTTGGCAGTAACAACATCATAGTGAATTTTATTTAACTTTAAAGTAAATGCCTTCTTCTTAACTTATGTCGCTTATTTAATCAGAGAAAAATCTTGGCTTCGAGCTATACCTATAACCAGGGGTGGCGCCAGCATTTTTTTGGTCTTCGAGATGTCTAACTTCCAGATATGAAGCGAGCTTCAAAAACTTATATAATTATATGTCACATAAGGATGCTTTGCAAAAAATTGCGATGAATGTAGCCTGGGAAAAAAAAATCCAAAATTTTAACCCTCCCCTGTCCCAAAAGTGAGAGCAACAAGTTGATGAAATATTTTTCAAACTATTTTTTAACTAGACTTATATTCATCGATATATTTTAACTTTTATAGTAAAATATAATAACGTTCAAAAAATATGACCATATAAAGTTTAAATCTCGCTTAATTTGAGAGAGTTGCAAATTTTAGTTGGTCATAATTTTTGAACGCTAAGAAGTTATACTATGAAATTAAAAACTTTTGGATAAATTGAATATGTATTTATTTCAAAGTTTTGAGGAGCTATGGCGCAATGGCTCCTCAAAACTCAAAAAATGAGTCTAGTTGAAAAGAGTACAAAATATATTTCATCAACTTGTTGCTCTCACGTTTGGGGTAGGAAGATGATTTCCAAAAATTTGAGGCTTTTTTGTTCACAAGCTCCAATCATCGCAATTTTTTGCAAAGCATCCTTATTTGACATAAGTATAAACATATAAATTCTCGGAGTTTGCTTCATGTCTGTAAGTTAAATATCTTGAAGAGCAAAAAAAGCTGGCTCCACCCCTGCGTATAACCATTCCGCCATGGCTCCTCAAAACTTTGAAATAAATACATTTTCAAATCATTAAATTGCACTATATTACCCTATATCATATGAGCCAAAGGTATTTTTTTTTGTAATTCACCTCTCCAAGGCCGAGACGGCTACGATAAATTAGGAAGCTTTTAAATGTCTTTTAAACGTCTTCGAAACATTTTTACGCAAAGAACGTTTGAAAGACGTTAAAAAAATTTTTAAAAGACATTTAAAACTTAACTTTCAAAAACAAATGCCCAAAGGGTTGTACTACCCTCTCTAAACTCTTTAATTCCGAAACACGAACCTTGACGAGCAAGGAAGCTGCGCGGAGAAACAAGTTGAACGCGGTACTACCAGGGACGTGATGGGAATCGAACTGGGACCCTCTCGCTTATGAAGCGAGCGCTCTATCACTACTGATATATTGCATACTATCACTATATTGATATATTGCATAAAATGAGAGCAGAACGTTAATTTTCTATTATGTTTCTGACAAAGAAGAATTTTATCTTTTTGCGATAATGTTTTTAACATTTTTTATAAAATTTTGAAAATTATCAAGATGATTAAATCACAAAAACACAAATACACTCAACGACTTGGTGAGGACATTCGTTCTTTTTAAAACATTGATGTACTTTAAATGGGAAAACAAAATTTATAAATAAACTAAACTTTTTAATTTTAATTTTGTTTCAAAAAGTTAGTCTTCATAAAATGCAGATCCAATTATTTTTATAATTTTTTTTTTTAATGTAAAAACTCATAAAAAAAAACCGAAAAAAATGATTTTAGAAATTTTTACCTGACGTAAAAATATCTAAAATCGTCTATATATTCTATTTCTTAAAAAAAATTAACTGAGAATTCTCAGTTCAGTTACTCTTTCTAGAAAGAGTCATAAAAAAAAACTTAAAAATAACTTTAAAAAACTAAAAAAGAATTTTTCTCTAATAACTTATTTGATATTACAAAATTACAAAATAATTACAAATATATTTAGCATTATTTAATATATTTAACATTACAAAATAGCAATAAATATATTCAAAAAGTAACTCAAAATTGATTCTTATTTAAAATTAGACGTTGATAAATGACGTCAAATTCGATTATAATATAAAGTTAAAATTTATTAGTTGGTCACTCGAAATTCAAAGATCGCGATAAAGGATTTTTATAACGAGTTTTAAAAATATTTTTCGATCTTTTAAAGAAAAGCATGATCTTATGAATGATAAATTAAAAAAAAGTAACATCTTTTGGAAAAAAAACTGTTTTTCGAATAAGCAATGTGAACCAATTCTATTACGATGTAATAGAAAAAGTTTTGAAGAGATCACAATCAGTTGTACATCGTATTACCCCACTTTAAGGTGTGGTTCAGAAAATGAGGATATTTATATTCCGAGCAAAGTTTACTGTTGTTGAAATATGAAAGGTTAATTAAGAACATTGACTGTATAAGGCAGTTCAATTGCGATCATGTGAATAACACTTTTTATTCCAACGTGGATTGTCCGGAAACTTCAGCCAAATAAAAATTTTAGAAATCATTTTATAATTTTTGTTGGATCTCAGTTTTCACAATTACTGCGCATGTTTTATTTATTTATTTATTAATAATAACTTTACCTCATACCTAAAAAAAGGTATTGAGCTTTCCGTACCTGTTTATATAATATAATTTATAAAGTGGAATGTAATTAATACAGCTAAATACTGTTTTCTATTATCTCTAACACTTGTTTGTTTAAGTAAGTTTAATTGCTCTATTGTTAAACATAGTTTAAGTATTAATTTCAAAAAATAGTAAAATATCAAACAATTATATTATGTAAAATACTATAAGTCACAGTTTTCAATGTTGCAGTTTTTTTTAAACACTTTTATAATTACTTAAGTTACATTGACCATACCTAACCTAAAAGCCAGGTTCAAACAAGTATTCTATTGTCATATTTTTTTACTTTATAATTTTGTATTATTTTTTCATAATACAAAACGTATCTTGCTGTATCATATGTGTAACAGGTGATGCGGAAGTTATCGGACAAAATAAAAACGTCAATAACTTATTTATAAATAAAAAAACAAGCTAATATTATATTTTTTTTAAATAAAGCATTTATCTTTTAATAAAAATATATTATTTTTTATATGAAAAAACACCACCATCTGCAATTGATCTCAATTTTGCTCTGACGCCTTTCATATGCGACTGTAAAAAGTTAAATCAATTTCTTGTAGGTTTAGTTTAATGCGATCAATCAAAACTTGCTCTGTTGAAGCTTGCCAATCTCCCTCGTAAACCTTCTGTGCCAAATGTCCCCAAAAATTTTCAATTGATCGTGCTTGAGGCACATTTGGGGGATTGGATTCTTTATCAACGTAATAGACATTTTGGTCCATCCAATTTAGAGAATCTTTAGAATAATGAGAACTTGCTAAATCTGGCCAAAATAAATAGTTAAAGTCTCCATGATACTTGTGAATAAATGGAAGAAGTCGTTTTTCTAAACATTCATTAATATAGATTGATGAATTGATCGCTACAGCCTTGGAAGTGCGAACCAATACAACGGACATACAACGGTCAGATATGGCTTTCCACATTAATAATTTTTTTGGAAATTTCTCTTTTCCTATAAAAAGAACACTTTCTGGGCATGTCTTTTTGTTGTTTGTGTAGTATCCAGAATTTCCAGGCATGTTGTCTCTTGCAAAACAAAAGTATTTTTCGTCATCGATGACTAGAAGCGATTTTTTGTTATAGAGTTGGTTAACTAGTTTCCTGCTTCTTTTCTTTGGCCTTATTTGTTGTTCTATAGTGTATTTAGGAATCTTTTCACGTTTTCTATATTTAATATTCATTTTTTTTAACTGACGACCAATTGTCGATTGATTTACACCGAATTTAATACCCATTTTCTCTGACTGACCCCTTTTCGATTTTTGACAAGTCTCGCTAATTCGGCTTTCTTTTCTCTAGTCCAGGATGTCAGACGACCAGGGTGCTTCCTATCAGAAAACGATTGAACAGTTTCAAGTCTTTTTAGGTTATCATATATTGTACTTCGAGCAATTCCTTCCTTTTCAAAATGATTTACGATTTTTTTTTTCAATATTAGGTTTATTTACAAAAAACATTTTCAGTCGCTTTCGAAAAGATTCTCGTTCAGCTGCATTTAACCTCATTTTAAATAATTGTGTTTCAAATAATAAAGTTTTTATTTTATAGAACGTTTATGTCTACGCATAAAACGACAAAAACTAATTATTATGCTCAAATAATGAAATTAGGATTTGTCCGATAACTTCCGCATCACCCGTTAATACCGTTAAATAAATCAAAAGATCTAGGTTATCGTGATATACTTAAATATCATCTTATTCAGTTTCATTATCAGTTAATTTATTTTTGTTCTTTTACTTTTAGTTTATTAACAGTTTTATTAACATTAATAAAGCAAATAAACTAAGTTTTAAGTAACTTGTTGAAATATCTTCTTTTTTCGTTTTTGTGAAACTTAAAGCAAAAAAACTCTACAGAAAAGATTTTTTCTTAATCAATAAAATAATTGTACAAAGCAAATATGCGTTTGCATAAAACTTTTTTGTTTTTTGTTTTTTGTTTTTTGTTTTTTAGCTTAAATAACTGTTTAACATGCTTAGTATCTTCAATATATAAAAAAGTTAAAATGCGAGAAAGTTGTTGTGAGTTTGTTACGATGCTTTGACGACGTTGTATAGTCAGGTTGTAGCTTAGCACTGGCAAAAATTGTTTGACTTTGCAGATTAAGTTTAAACGAAGCTAAATACTGAATATTAGTTAAACTTTGGTTACAAAGTTCATCGAGTATTTTGTACTCATAAAATTTTGTTCAATAAATGTACTACTTTCTATTCACTCCACTATTCGTTAAATAATTCGATCAACTGTTTGTTAAAACCCAGTTCAATGTTCAAGAATCTGAATTTAGTTTTTTAGTTAAGTTAGGTATATTATTAGCTATGTTATTTAAAACTTTTTTTATCTCCAAGACTTAATGATGATATGAAAAAATCAAAATTATGTTCACTAAGTCACCGAACCTGAATTATAATAAAAATAAAAAAATACTCCACAATAGGATATGTTTACTTTGATTACTTTAGAAAAATTTAATTTTAAGCATTCAACATTTAAAAACTAAATCTTAAAAAAGTATTAGTTATGTTGTTAAATATTTTTTGCTCTTTTAAAGACAAAATGACGATATGAATTAAGTAAAATCACCTAAACAAAATGTTTAGGTGATTTTACTGAACTCATATTACAAAATCACCCAGCCGAAATAACGTCTAGAAATATACTCCAAAAGAGGATATGTTTACATTGGGGAACAAATACCCATCGCAACTTTCTGCTGAGCAATATTTGGTATATTTGTACTACAAAGAATATGACAGGTAAGAATTATTTCAGCGTCGTTAAATGTATTGCGAAGTGGAACTTTTTTTTTTGTAGATACGCATTAAAAAAATTGAAAATTTATAAAATTAAAAAAAAAGTCGTTACAGTTCATCATGTTTTCTAATTAATTATTATTAATTTATCAAAATTTGTAGTTAAAAGGTTGTAATATAGTTAAGAAATTCATCTCACCTGCCAAACAATTATGGTATTTGTATGCTCAATTTTTCCCGCGTATATGTTGAAGCACTTTTAAGTTGATTTACTAAGGCGCAATCGCAGTGAAGTAAAAAATACATTGACATGATGGAAACAAAAACATATCAGAGGAAAAAAAAGCATGTCCTACATGGGTTATATTCGGGTACTGTGTGGGATTTATGGGAACCAATATGGAGCCCAAAGGAGGTTAGATATGAGTTTTTTTTTTCACTAGGATATCATAATAAATTCTTAGTTAAAAAACCCTTTATACAAAAAGAGTTAGAAGAGAACAGTGTGGTCAAAATTTATACATGGATTTGAAAAGTTACAACTTTATGTACCACATATATAATATTATATTATATTTATAATAAAGTTTAATATATTATTAACTGTTTAACATTATTTTATAATATTTTATCTATTTTAATTTTTAATTTTGCAAGTTTTTATCTGAAATGAAATGATATGAAGCAATTTTTTTTAAATCTCTATAAAGAATACACTGCACCATCATCTTCAAAGCAAGGTTCCAAACAAGCAAAATGTTGTTATTGTTCCTGGCAAGAATCGTTTTTTAAAAGAAGTTTTATTTTGAAGAAAATGGTATGTTTGTTTTAAATCTTTTTTTGTATCATACTAGATAATGAGTGTTCCGTTTAGAACAATTCCATAATAATATGATGATTTAATACTTTTTGCCAATAATTTTTTGTGTCATTCTTTTAAATATTTCAACATACATTTAATTTCCTAATGTTGGATTGTGTTTTTGAGGGTTCGGGTTAAAGGTTTTCACTACAAGAACTTTGTATACAAATTTTATATTATAATTTTAACATAAAAATATATAACATTTTTTTTAGTTCTTATATTATTTTTAGAAAAGAAATTAAGAAAATTTGTTAAACACTGGAAAAATACAAACTTAAAGATAGCCACGAATATATTTGAAATGATGTATCATGAGAACACTCATTATATATCTTTGTCTTATCATTGTCATATTATGTTGAATAGTATAATAAAATATTATGTAATTTATATGTGAATGAATTTTTATAATTAAAAATTGTAGTAATAAAGTATTTGTGTCAAATTTACCCCTAATGGAGATATATTGATAAAGTATTAACTACTTTTTTAATATTAAATTTACATTTATTGATATTGTTTTACTTTTTATCTGATTTATCTTTTCAATTTTAAATATTATGACCAAAATAGTTTTTACGTCCAATATGATAGGCATATATGTTTATAACTACGTTAATTATATATCCTTTTAATTTTATGGCTAGAAACTTTTTTTAAAAGTATATTTAAAACATATTTATTAAAGTTTTGAACACAGACGATGCTTTTATATACTAAAAGATTTTTAAAGTTTAATATTAGTTTGTAAAAATGTCCCATGGGTGGGTTACCTTAATACAGAAAAATTTTTAATTCTTGATACAATACAAATTTCAAGTTTTACTTTGAACAGTCTCGCAAGTTCAACCTGTTACCCTAGTAGCAAGCTACATTGACGCAATGTGGGTACAATTTTAATTTACAATATTGGCTATACATAAGCTGCAATATAACGCCAACATATATATATATTTTTTCACAATCATATAATGAAAGCATGAAGTATAATACAAGTTATTTTAAAACGCATACACTAAATGCGTATAAATATCTATACAGTTGTGCATATACATAAATATGAACAGGCACATACAACAGTACGCGCATCAATAAAAAGTAAAAGATTCGGCGCAATAAATTTATTAAAAATATCATTTTGTTGTTTATTTCTCTCCTCCGGCGTCTGCCTTGTAGAGATATTAATAATGAATACAATGGCATTAATTACAAGACGGTCCACTGTTCCACTACTAAGTCACATATAAAACTCACAAGAGTTAAATACCTAATATAAAAAAATGAAGACCTCACATACACAAAAAAGAAGAAACGAAAATGAAATAAAATCAAAAAACAAAACAAACAAAAAAAAACAAGAAAAACATGAAAAGTAAGATTCGAAAATAATCGAAAAAGTTCCAAAAATAATCTGGGCATTTTAGTTTAGAAAAAGATTGTTGTTTATATCTATTTTAATTTTGTTATCTTCGCTCCAGATTTTTTCACATTGTAAAAGAAAAAACTCTTTACTGTTTGATATTTTTGAAATTTCGAATTCTTCATACAAAATCTTTTTGATTTTGTTTTGGAATTCCTCTAACAAACTCACTTTAGCAAACATTGACTTTTCATGGAACGACCTCATTCTATTACAATATAATTTATATAAAGGTTCGTTAAGAAGTAAATTTCCAATATAAAAACTATTTAAAGGTGTTAAAGGAAAAAGTAAAGTTTTGAATGTATTTTTAAGAGGTGGATGATGTGGATAGATTTTATGAATAAGAGCGAGTGTGTATTTTATGAGTGATTGTGCTTTTCCACATCTAAACATCATATGGGGAAGGTTTTCCGTTTTTTTCATACATTGAGGGCAGAGATCGTCTGTTACAAAGCCTCTTTTTTTAAAAATCGAGTTGGTTGGAATCGCAAAGTGTATTAGTTTGTATTTAATTTCGTCTGCTTTATTGTTGATGTTACTTTTGTGGATGTAGTTAAATAATTGGGACCAGTCTTTTGTTGTTATGTTTCTCATGCTATATTTATAGTAGTCTGCCTATCTGTAAAATTTTCCTGTTAGGTTTATTTCTGCATCATTTTTGGAGATAGTGTATACATTTTTTGGTTTGAGGTTTATAAATTTGAGAGAGGGTGAGTTTTTTAGATAAATAGATGTTAGTGCTTTGTTGTGGTCGTAATTTTGGCTTTGAGAATTTATGAGGTGTTTCCATTTCGGTGGTAGTGAATTTATTATTTTTGTTATAAAGCAACACCTTTATACCTCGGTATAAAGGTGTTGCTTTATACCGAGGAGTTGACTCTCTAGAAAGCCGTTAGCAAATACTTTTGAAATGTCGCCTATCTTGATTATGCTGTTGTTTGTGGATTCTGGTGATGGTTTAAGGATTTTACGCTCGTGTCTTATATATGGATTGTAGAATATGGGTTGGTTTAGTACTTCCTCGATGGTAAGATTTTTGTGGTTGTTGAATTTTCTATAGAGATGACTCCACGTTTTTATTGTTTGACGGTAGTAGGGGGGTAGAGTTTTTAATGAGTTTGAAGAATGTGTGGTGAGAAATATAAGATTTCCTTGATTTGCATGTCGGTAATTATTAAAAATATGAAGGGCTGAATCTTTCCACGCTCCCTGTTTGTTGTCATCAAAATATTTGGAAATCCAACTTAGTTGAATCGATTGCAGTTTTTTTTTCACGTCGATAATGTTTAAACCGCCTTTATTGATAGGGAGTTTGGAAATTTGTTCAGGTGTTTTTATGGAGCTATTATTCCAAAGGAAGTTGTCGATTTTTCGTTCTAATAGTTTTATGGTTTTGTCACATGGTATAGGTAGGGTGAAAGCAAGATGCCATAGGCCACTTGATAGTGTTTGGTTGATTATTAGAGCATTTCCTTTAATCGATAATTTAAATCTTTCCCACTTTTCTATCTTTTTGTCCAATTTTTCTATGCTTTCGTTCCATTGTCGGTTGATATATTGATTAGAATTAGAGAAATTAACACCTAGACTCCTAAGAGTAGAATCATGCCATACGAAATTTAGAAAACTGTCTTTTATCATAGATCTGTTTCGTCTAAGCCACAGACCTTGGCATTTGGAAATGTTCAACTTTGTTCCTGTACCTCGTTTGTATATGTTTAGAGCGTTGCCTAAAGCTATTATTGAGTTGTCATTCGATAGGAAAAAGACAGTGTCATCCGCATAATGTTGCAGTTTGGTTTCTTTACTGTCGATTGTGATTCCTTTAATTTCTGCATTTCTCCTAATAAATCCTGCAAAAACCTCTGCCTTAATTATATATAGTAGCATGGAAAGGGGACATCCTTGCCTAACTCCTCTGTATATATTTATTTTGTTTGATAAACAACCGTTTATTTTAAGATATGCACTGATGTCATAATATAATGTTTTAATTACATTGATAAAGACAACACTAAAACCAAATTTAAATAAGCAATCATATAAAAAATTCCTGTCCACACGGTCAAAGGCTTTTATTTGGTCTATTGACACAATGGAGGCATCTAAATTAATTTTGTTAGCTATATAAATTATGTCTCTTGTATATGCAAGATTTTGATATATCGTTTGGTGGGGAACACTTGCTGTTTGGTTTTCGTGTATGATTGTTGGGAGTATTTTTGCTAGTCGGTTTGCTATGATTTTGGTGAGTATTTTGTAATCTGTGTTTAATAGAGATATCGGTCTCCAATTGGAAATGTCAGTTTTTTCGCCTTTTTAAAATAAACATGTTATGATGGCTTGTTTTTGTGTTTCCGACATCTCGTGTTTTTTTATGATATCATTTAGAATATTAACTAAAATTTCACCAATATTATCAAAGTTTGATTTGTAAAATTCGACTGTTAAACCATCATTCCCGGGTAGTTTGTTATTTTTCATATTCGTTAATGCGTTTTTGACTTCAGATAATGTTATTGGTTCGTCCAATGATCGTTGTTGTTGTTTAGATATTTTTTTAATATCCGAATTATCTAGTATGAATTTTTGGAGTGTGATATCATTTTTAGTGTCTTTGTATAGTTTTTGGTAGAAATGTTCAAAAGCTTTAGTGATGTCTTTGGTGTTATTTTTTTCAATTTCGTCTTTGTCTTTTATTAATGTTATGACTTGTTTAGGAACTTTTGATTTTTCCAGGTGGAAGAAGAATTTGCTCGATTTTTCACCCTCTGTTCGCCATTTAACCTTTGCTCTGATTTCAGCACCTTTGGCCCTATTTTTTTCATACATTTCAAGTTTTGTTTTTAATGCATCACTCAAGTTTTTCATTTTTGGGTTGTTATGGGCTTTTTTTAACGAGTTTTTTAATTGTTTTTTTAATCTGTATTCTTGAATTCGAGTTACTTTAGCTTCCGTTTTGCAGAATTTTTGTGAAAATATTTTTATTTGTTTTTTTAGATGGTCCCAGTCAGTAGTTTTATTTTTGGATTGATCAATTATTGAGGCGTGTGTTTTAATAATTTGGGAAATGTTTTCAATGTATTCTATTTTATTTAAATTTTTATTATTTAAAATCCAAATTTCTTTTCCAATATCAATGTTATTTATAGAAATCGCCGCACATACGGCATTGTGATGATCAGTAAATGTCATTGGTTCGTGCTTAATGGTGGTAAATTGGCGCATGTGTTTACTTATATATATCCTGTCAAGTCGAAGGATGTTATGTTGTTTGTTGATTTATAGGTGTATTCTTGGGCATGTGGATTAAAAATACGCCAAGTGTCTTCGATGTTTAAAGTTTTTAATAAAGTTTTAAAATCATTTGTTGACAAACATTTTTTTCTGTTTATTTGTGGATATCGATCAATATCATCTAGGACCATATTAAAATCACCTCCAAATATGATAGACATATTATTTAAATTTTTTGTTTTGATTGTTTTTGTTATTTCTTTAAATAAATTTTTCCTTTTGATTTGGTCAGCATAACTTGAACCGGATTTTCCGTAAACGTTTATTATTAAAAAACTGTGGTAATCGTTTCCTACAAGTATGTAATTAAAGTGACTTTCGTGGTCTTCGTAATGGTCAATTATTTTTAGATTATGCTTTGTTTTATTAATTAATGTTATAGTACCTCCTGTGTGTGACGTACTGTTAGAATAGTAGCCAGGATTATTCCAAAGTTTTATACAATTTTCTGCGTTTTGTGCATTAAGATGCGTTTCTTGCAATAAGAAAAAATCAAAATTCATTTTTTTTAATTTTTCTATAATTATGTTTTGCTTGTTTATGCAAGTCCACAAATATTTACGGAGAATATTTTAACGGTTTCCATTTTTGTTTTATTACGTTTTATGATATGTTTGTGGTTTGTGGTGATATAATTATTGGTATGACAGTAAGAGTAATTAAATGCGTAAAGGAATGGAATGTCAGATGTTTTACATTTACAAAAAAGTTTTCTTGTAAAAAAATAAAATAAAAAGGTTAAACCAGATAAATTAGAGAAAAAAATAACAATAAGAATAATATAGTATAAAAATATCTCATACCGCTTTTTTTCTTGGTAATCTCTTCGGGTCAATTTTTTGAGGAGTCGGTGGTGGGGCATTTCTTTTATAAATGTTTTTATCGTTTTGCCGTATTTCGCCTTCTTCCATTTCTGATTCTATATCGCTAAACTCATTTTGTTCGTTTATGGTCTTCTTTCCCTTTCTTTCCTCTTTTTTTTGACTTTTACTTTTCACAATTTCAAATGCTGGTTCAGTAGGAGCAATTTTGGTTACTTTGCTTTCGGATAATTTTGGTATTGTGGTTTATTCTCCTCCGGCTAGTTGCCATACAGAGACCACCATACCAAGGCACGCAAAGACATGTTCAGCCCCCCAAGAAGGAGCGTCATAACCGCTTTACGGCCGAGAGTAAAGTGAGTTTTGCAAGAACGAAGTTATCTCAGAGCAAAAGATGGAAGTAATAATGTTAGAAAGACAGAATAGAGAAAGCGGACAGGATTGCACGTGATGTTAGATTGTGCAAATATAATTCAGCTATTTCATTAGAAACAGGAATTATTTGAGATCGGATAATTTTGATGTCAATTCATTATTATTTTCAGCTAGTTGATAACTAGATACGAAATCATTCGATTCGTTTTTGTCTTTATTATGGTGTTTATTTGGAATAGTTTCTGCAGTTGGTTTTTCCGTTGGTTTTCGAGCAATACACCGTTGTTGAGGCGGATGAGAATACTGGCATGTAGAACAAAGAAAGGATTTACCGGCATAGTGTAAAGCTATTTTGATACCACCAATTTCAATGGTATGAGGGATCTCCTCTAATTTTACTTTTGGATTAATTCGAAATAGTCGTCGGCTGTCTTTTAAATTACGGTCAAATTTATATGTTGTGTGTGTTATTGAATATACTTCCCTAATAAATGGATCCAATTCTGAAAGAATATCATGGTCTTCGACTAATGGCTCGCATTTAACCGTAATTAGTAGCCCTATGTCAGAAAGTATTTTTAAATTGATGTTTTGGTTACTTCCAGATAATTGAATGGTTGATTCGCTAACATGTATAGCGTCTTCTTTTCTTTTTAGTTCCATCACCCAATTTCCTTTTTTGTTGTAAGTTAAACTATTGATTTTATTTTTCCCGATAAGTAATGATACTTTCTCGTAAATTTCTTGAGCTCTGTTTTCTTGATATTTTTTATTGAAGCTTTCGGTCGGATCCATATAAACATGTAAGTCTAAAATGCATTCAAGTCGGTTAGATTTTGAAGATGTAACACTAGCGTAACTTGCCATATGACGACAACAATAAGCAAAACTAGCAGTGTCTTAATAAATTTTCACGATCTCTAAATAAACTTCAGCCAAACTGAATAAGGCATCATATGCCTTATTTACACAAATAAAACTGTTAGTTTTTTGTGTTTCTTAAGTTTTATTAAAAAAATTAGCAAATATAGTAAGGAGTTGTAGTCAATTAACGTTACTAATGCGATTTAAGACGACAGTTGTTGAAATTTCATTTATATTTTTACTTGTGGTTTTATAATAACTTAAAAAAGCAAAAACTTGACCGAGTAAAACTAAAACAAAATGTAACGCAACTAAGATTACAAAATTTTTTATATTTTTTTAAATTACTGATTTAATATGGTTTAAAACCTAAGGAATTCTATAAAAAGATTTCTCAGAGTAATTACTGTAGTTAAAAATCTAATAAAAACCCATAGTGGGCTCGAATTTTCTTTCCGTGGCCAAAAGTCCCAAATAACTCAAATCTTCTTAACTTTTTTTACTTTATTATTATTAAAACATAGGTGCTTTACTCTACTCAAAAATGTATCCGTTTAATTACTAGAGATGAAGGCAATCTTGCTAGAATGACTTTAAAATTGCGCAAATTTTTTTTTTTCAAAAGTACTTAACCTCAAATTCTACATAACTTTTTTCAATTAAAAAAAGCTATTGAACTATTTTTATTTTAAATAAACATATTAACTTAGTGCTTATAAAAAGTATATGTTTTAGTTATATATTTGTATTTAATTTATTTAAAATGTCTTAAAATTGTTGGTATTTTAAAGGTGTTTTTCAAAATTTCCTCATCTTCCTTTTTCTAAATGCCACCCGAAGATAAAGATATAGAACGCGCGCACAGAAGATATAGAACGCGCGCACAGAACGGGGAAGAAAGAAAACGAAGACGGCAACATTACAAGAAGAACTTTTGTAGTTAAATTTCTAGATTATAAAGATCGTGAAAATATACTAGAAAATTATAAAAAGCTAAAAGTGTGGAACGAAAAGATTTACATCAATGAAGATTTTAGTGAACGAACAACCATCATAAGAAATTATTTATTAAAGTCAAAGAAATACGTTCGTCAGGTAATTTTGCCAAAGTGGTATATAATAAATTAATCACCAAGTCTTTCGAAAAGGCTATCTGATTATCAAAAAAAAAAAAAAAAAAAAAATCAAATTTGACATTTTTATGTATATATGTATGTAATATGTACACATTTATGTGTGCATACATATATAGTGATGCATACAAAAACTTTTGAATATTTTTGAAATAACAAAAACATACAAAATGGATTCAACTTATCAGAATGATTTTGAAAAAATATCGAATTTATTTCAAACCAATACTCTCAAATTAGACTATGAATCTGATCCAGATATTAATTATTATAATGAGATAAATGGATCAAAATTCGAACCCTCTTACTTTTAGATAAAGATAAAATTAAAAGCATATTAAAAAATGATAATCGTGATTATTTTAATCACGAATATCAGTTAATCACAAAATCAGAAGTTTAAAAAAGAATTTTGATAGCTTTTTAAATATGATTTGTCAAACGGAATATTTTTTTTAACGTTATTTGTTTAACTGAAACTTGGTGGGCAGAAGAAGATTTTAAATCAAACTCTAATCTCCATCTTACAGAGTTTAATACAGTGTTTTTAAAGCGTAATTTTAATAAACGCGGAGGAGGAGTTACTTTTTACAAAAAAGAAAACATTGCAAATAATATTAAAAGCGAAATGAGTCTTACTGATAAAAATATTGAGATTTTAACGGTTGAAATATTAAACAAAAAATTTAAAAATATTTTATTAAACTGCAGCTATCGGCCACCAACTGGAAGAACTGAGTACCTAAGCAATTATCTTGATCATAATATAATAGAAAAAGCTAGTCATGAAAAGAAAAAAAATTATATACTAGGGGATATCAACCTAGACTGTTTCCAGTACAATGAAAAACAAAACATTACAAAGTTTTATAACCATTTATTTGAAACGGGAACAGTACCTATTATAAATAAACCCACCAGAATTATAGAGTTCTCATTCTCCTTAATTGACAACGTTCTTACCAATGACTGTTTCAATATAACGCTCAAAAAAGGTATTGTAAAAACTGATGTTTCGGATCATTTTCCAATTTTTTTCTGCTTAAGAAGTAATGTAGAAATTTGGGTTAGAGACTTTAAATACATTGGAGATTCTATTCATGTTTTTAGATCATACTACACAATTGGGAGCGTAGACACTGAATGTTTACCTATTTTGTGTGTAGACGAAGCAAAAAATAAATTCAAAGATCGCGATAAAGGATTTTTATAATGAGTTTTAAAAATATTTTTCGATCTTTTAAAGAAAAGCATGATCTTATGAATGATAAATTAAAAAAAAGTAACATCTTTTGGAAAAAAAACTGTTTTTCGAATAAGCAATGTGAACCAATTCTATTACGATGTAATAGAAAAAGTTTTGAAGAGATCACAATCAGTTGTACATCGTATTACCCCACTTTAAGGTGCGGTTCAGAAAATGAGGATATTTATATTCCGAGCAAAGTTTACTGTTGTTGAAATATGAAAGGTTAATTAAGAACATTGACTGTATAAGGCAGTTCAATTGCGATCATGTGAATAACACTTTTTATTCCAACGTGGATTGTCCGGAAACTTCGGCCAAATAAAAATTTTAGAAATCATTTTATAATTTTTGTTGGATCTCAGTTTTCACAATTACTGCGCATGTTTTATTTATTTATTTATTAATAATAACTTTACCTCATACCTAAAAAAAGGTATTGAGCTTTCCGTACCTGTTTATATAATATAATTCATAAAGTGGAATGTAATTAATACAGCTAAATACTGTTTTCTATTATCTCTAACACTTGTTTGTTTAAGTAAGTTTAATTGCTCTATTGTTAAACATAGTTTAAGTATTAATTTCAAAAAATAGTAAAATATCAAACAATTATATTATGTAAAATACTATAAGTCACAGTTTTCAATGTTGCAGTTTTTTTTAAACACTTTTATAATTACTTAAGTTACATTGACCATACCTAACCTAAAAGCCAGGTTCAAACAAGTATTCTATTGTCATATTTTTTTACTTTATAATTTTGTATTATTTTTTCATAATACAAAACGTATCTTGCTGAATCATATGTGTAACAGGTGATGCGGAAGTTATCGGACAAAATAAAAACGTCAATAACTTATTTATAAATAAAAAAACAAACTAATATTATATTTTTTTTAAATAAAGCATTTATCTTTTAATAAAAATATATTATTTTTTATATGAAAAAACACCACTATCTGCAATTGATCTCAATTTTGCTCTGACGCCTTTCATATGCGACTGTAAAAAGTTTAAATCAATTTCGTGTAGGTTTAGTTTAATGCGATCAATCAAAACTTGCTCTGTTGAAGCTTGCCAATCTCCCTCGTAAACCTTCTGTGCCAAATGTCCCCAAAAATTTTCAATTGATCGTGCTTGAGGCACATTTGGGGGATTGGATTCTTTATCAACGTAATAGACATTTTGGTCCATCCAATTTAGAGAATCTTTAGAATAATGAGAACTTGCTAAATCTGGCCAAAATAAATAGTTAAAGTCTCCATGATACTTGTGAATAAATGGAAGAAGTCGTTTTTCTAAACATTCATTAATATAGATTGATGAATTGATCGCTACAGCCTTGGAAGTGCGAATCAATACAACGGACATACAACGGTCAGATATGGCTTTCCACATTAATAATTTTTTTAGAAATTTCTCTTCTCCTATAAAAAGAACACTTTCTGGGCATGTCTTTTTGTTGTTTGTGTAGTATCCAGAATTTCCAGGCATGTTGTCCCTTGCAAAACAAAAGTATTTTTCGTCATCGATGACTAGAAGCGATTTTTTGTTATAGAGTTGGTTAACTAGTTTCCTGCTTCTTTTCTTTGGCCTTATTTGTTGTTCTATAGTGTATTTAGGAATCTTTTCACGTTTTCTATATTTAATATTCATTTTTTTTAACTGACGACCAATTGTCGATTGATTTACACCGAATTTAATACCCATTTTTCTCTGACTGACCCCTTTTCGATTTTTGACAAGTCTCGCTAATTCGGCTTTCTTTTCTCTAGTCCAGGATGTCAGACGACCAGGGTGCTTCCTATCAGAAAACGATTGAACAGTTTCAAGTCTTTTTAGGTTATCATATATTGTACTTCGAGCAATTCCTTCCTTTTCAAAATGATTTACGATTTTTTTTTTCAATATTAGGTTTATTTACAAAAAACATTTTTAGTCGCTTTCGAAAAGATTCTCGTTCAGCTGCATTTAACCTCATTTTAAATAATTGTGTTTCAAATAATAAAGTTTATATTTTATAGAACGTTTATGTCTACGCATAAAACGACAAAAACTAATTATTATGCTCAAATAATGAAATTAGGATTTGTCCGATAACTTCCGCATCACCCGTTAATACCGTTAAATAAATCAAAAGATCTAGGTTATCGTGATATACTTAAATATCATCTTATTCAGTTTCATTATCAGTTAATTTATTTTTGTTCTTTTACTTTTAGTTTATTAACAGTTTTATTAACATTAATAAAGCAAATAAACTAAGTTTTAAGTAACTTGTTGAAATATCTTCTTTTTTTGTTTTTGTGAAACTTAAAGCAAAAAAACTCTACAGAAAAGATTTTTTCTTAATCAATAAAATAATTGTACAAAGCAAATATGCGTTTGCATAAAACTTTTTTGTTTTTTGTTTTTTGTTTTTTGTTTTTTAGCTTAAATAACTGTTTAACATGCTTAGTATCTTCAATATATAAAAAAGTTAAAATGCGAGAAAGTTGTTGTGAGTTTGTTACGATGCTTTGACGACGTTGTATGGTCAGGTTGTAGCTTAGCACTGGCAAAAATTGTTTGACTTTGCAGATTAAGTTTAAACGAAGCTAAATACTGAATATTAGTTAAACTTTGGTTACAAAGTTCATCGAGTATTTTGTACTCATAAAATTTTGTTCAATAAATGTACTACTTTCTATTCACTCCACTATTCGTTAAATAATTCGATCAACTGTTTGTTAAAACCCAGTTCAATGTTCAAGAATCTGAATTTAGTTTTTTAGTTAAGTTAGGTATATTATTAGCTATGTTATTTAAAACTTTTTTTATCTCCAAGACTTAATGATGATATGAAAAAATCAAAATTATGTTCACTAAGTCACCGAACCTGAATTATAATAAAAATAAAAAAATACTCCACAATAGGATATGTTTACTTTGATTACTTTAGAAAAATTTAATTTTAAGCATTCAACATTTAAAAACTAAATCTTAAAAAAGTATTAGTTATGTTGTTAAATATTTTTTGCTCTTTTAAAGACAAAATGACGATATGAATTAAGTAAAATCACCTAAACAAAATGTTTAGGTGATTTTACTGAACTCATATTACAAAATCACCCAGCCGAAATAACGTCTAGAAATATACTCCAAAAGAGGATATGTTTACATTGGGGAACAAATACCCATCGCAACTTTCTGCTGAGCAATATTTGGTATATTTGTACTACAAAGAATATGACAGGTAAGAATTATTTCAGCGTCGTTAAATGTATTGCGAAGTGGAACTTTTTTTTTTGTAGATACGCATTAAAAAAATTGAAAATTTATAAAATTAAAAAAAAAGTCGTTACAGTTCATCATGTTTTCTAATTAATTATTATTAATTTATCAAAATTTGTAGTTAAAAGGTTGTAATATAGTTAAGAAATTCATCTCACCTGCCAAACAATTATGGTATTTGTATGCTCAATTTTTCCCGCGTATATGTTGAAGCACTTTTAAGTTGATTTACTAAGGCGCAATCGCAGTGAAGTAAAAAATACATTGACATGATGGAAACAAAAACATATCAGAGGAAAAAAAAGCATGTCCTACATGGGTTATATTCGGGTACTGTGTGGGATTTATGGGAACCAATATGGAGCCCAAAGGAGGTTAGATATGAGTTTTTTTTTTCACTAGGATATCATAATAAATTCTTAGTTAAAAAACCCTTTATACAAAAAGAGTTAGAAGAGAACAGTGTGGTCAAAATTTATACATGGATTTGAAAAGTTACAACTTTATGTACCACATATATAATATTATATTATATTTATAATAAAGTTTAATATATTATTAACTGTTTAACATTATTTTATAATATTTTATCTATTTTAATTTTTAATTTTGCAAGTTTTTATCTGAAATGAAATGATATGAAGCAATTTTTTTTAAATCTCTATAAAGAATACACAATACTGCACCATCATCTTCAAAGCAAGGTTCCAAACAAGCAAAATGTTGTTATTGTTCCTGGCAAGAATCGTTTTTTAAAAGAAGTTTTATTTTGAAGAAAATGGTATGTTTGTTTTAAATCTTTTTTTGTATCATACTAGATAATGAGTGTTCCGTTTAGAACAATTCCATAATAATATGATGATTTAATACTTTTTGCCAATAATTTTTTGTGTCATTCTTTTAAATATTTCAACATACATTTAATTTCCTAATGTTGGATTGTGTTTTTGAGGGTTCGGGTTAAAGGTTTTCACTACAAGAACTTTGTATACAAATTTTATATTATAATTTTAACATAAAAATATATAACATTTTTTTTAGTTCTTATATTATTTTTAGAAAAGAAATTAAGAAAATTTTTTAAACACTGGAAAAATACAAACTTAAAGATAGCCACGAATATATTTGAAATGATGTATCATGAGAACACTCATTATATATCTTTGTCTTATCATTGTCATATTATGTTGAATAGTATAATAAAATATTATGTAATTTATATGTGAATGAATTTTTATAATTAAAAATTGTAGTAATAAAGTATTTGTCTCAAATTTACCCCTAATGGAGATATATTGATAAAGTATTAACTACTTTTTTAATATTAAATTTACATTTATTGATATTGTTTTACTTTTTATCTGATTTATCTTTTCAATTTTAAATATTATGACCAAAATAGTTTTTACGTCCAATATGATAGGCATATATGTTTATAACTACGTTAATTATATATCCTTTTAATTTTATGGCTAGAAACTTTTTTTAAAAGTATATTTAAAAACATATTTATTAAAGTTTTGAACACAGACGATGCTTTTATATACTAAAAGATTTTTAAAGTTTAATATTAGTTTGTAAAAATGTCCCATGGGTGGGTTACCTTAATACAGAAAAATTTTTAATTCTTGATACAATACAAATTTCAAGTTTTACTTTGAACAGTCTCGCAAGTTCAACCTGTTACCCTAGTAGCAAGCTACATTGACGCAATGTGGGTACAATTTTGATTTACAATATTGGCTATACATAAGCTGCAATATAACGCCAACATATATATATATTTTTTCACAATCATATAATGAAAGCATGAAGTATAATACAAGTTATTTTAAAACGCATACACTAAATGCGTATAAATATCTATACAGGTGTGCATATACATAAATATGAACAGGCACATACAACAGTACGCGCATCAATAAAAAGTAAAAGATTCGGCGCAATAAATTTATTAAAAATATCATTTTGTTGTTTATTTCTCTCCTCCGGCGTCTGCCTTGTAGAGATATTAATAATGAATACAATGGCATTAATTACAAGACGGTCCACTGTTCCACTACTAAGTCACATATAAAACTCACAAGAGTTAAATACCTAATATAAAAAAATGAAGACCTCACATACACAAAAAAGAAGAAACGAAAATGAAATAAAATCAAAAAACAAAACAAACAAAAAAAAACAAGAAAAACATGAAAAGTAAGATTCGAAAATAATCGAAAAAGTTCCAAAAATAATCTGGGCATTTTAGTTTAGAAAAAGATTGTTGTTTATATCTATTTTAATTTTGTTATCTTCGCTCCAGATTTTTTCACATTGTAAAAGAAAAAACTCTTTACTGTTTGATATTTTTGAAATTTCGAATTCTTCATACAAAATCTTTTTGATTTTGTTTTGGAATTCCTCTAACAAACTCACTTTAGCAAACATTGACTTTTCATGGAACGACCTCATTCTATTACAATATAATTTATATAAAGGTTCGTTAAGAAGTAAATTTCCAATATAAAAACTATTTAAAGGTGTTAAAGGAAAAAGTAAAGTTTTGAATGTTTTTTTAAGAGGTGGATGATGTGGATAGATTTTATGAATAAGAGCGAGTGTGTATTTTATGAGTGATTGTGCTTTTCCACATCTAAACATCATATGGGGAAGGTTTTCCGTTTTTTTCATACATTGAGGGCAGAGATCGTCTGTTACAAAGCCTCTTTTTTTAAAAATCGAGTTGGTTGGAATCGCAAAGTGTATTAGTTTGTATTTAATTTCGTCTGCTTTATTGTTGATGTTACTTTTGTGGATGTAGTTAAATAATTGGGACCAGTCTTTTGTTGTTATGTTTCTCATGCTATATTTATAGTAGTCTGCCCATCTGTAAAATTTTCCTGTTAGGTTTATTTCTGCATCATTTTTGGAGATAGTGTATACATTTTTTGGTTTGAGGTTTATAAATTTGAGAGAGGGTGAGTTTTTTAGATAAATAGATGTTAGTGCTTTGTTGTGGTCGTAATTTTGGCTTTGAGAATTTATGAGGTGTTTCCATTTCGGTGGTAGTGAATTTATTATTTTTGTTATAAAGCAACACCTTTATACCTCGGTATAAAGGTGTTGCTTTATACCGAGGAGTTGACTCTCTAGAAAGCCGTTAGCAAATACTTTTGAAATGTCGCCTATCTTGATTATGCTGTTGTTTGTGGATTCTGGTGATGGTTTAAGGATTTTACGCTCGTGTCTTATATATGGATTGTAGAATATGGGTTGGTTTAGTACTTCCTCGATGGTAAGATTTTTGTGGTTGTTGAATTTTCTATAGAGATGACTCCACGTTTTTATTGTTTGACGGTAGTAGGGGGGTAGAGTTTTTCATGAGTTTGAAGAATGTGTGGTGAGAAATATAAGATTTCCTTGATTTGCATGTCGGTAACTATTAAAAATATGAAGGGCTGAATCTTTCCACGCTCCCTGTTTGTTGTCATCAAAATATTTGGAAATCCAACTTAGTTGAATCGATTGCAGTTTTTTTTTCACGTCGATAATGTTTAAACCGCCTTTATTGATAGGGAGTTTGGAAATTTGTTCAGGTGTTTTTATGGAGCTATTATTCCAAAGGAAGTTGTCGATTTTTCGTTCTAATAGTTTTATGGTTTTGTCACATGGTATAGGTAGGGTGAAAGCAAGATGCCATAGGCCACTTAGTAGTGTTTGGTTGATTATTAGAGCATTTCCTTTAATCGATAATTTAAATCTTTCCCACTTTTCTATCTTTTTGTCCAATTTTTCTATGCTTTCGTTCCATTGTCGGTTGATATATTGATTAGAATTAGAGAAATTAACACCTAGACTCTTAAGAGTAGAATCATGCCATACGAAATTTAGAAAACTGTCTTTTATCATAGATCTGTTTCGTCCAAGCCACAGACCTTGGCATTTGGAAATGTTCAACTTTGTTCCTGTACCTCGTTTGTATATGTTTAGAGCGTTGCCTAAAGCTATTATTGAGTTGTCATTCGATAGGAAAAAGACAGTGTCATCCGCATAATGTTGCAGTTTGGTTTCTTTACTGTCGATTGTGATTCCTTTAATTTCTGGATTTCTCCTAATAAATCCTGCAAAAACCTCTGCCTGAATTATATATAGTAGCATGGAAAGGGGACATCCTTGCCTAACTCCTCTGTATATATTTATTTTGTTTGATAAACAACCGTTTATTTTAAGATATGCACTGATGTCATAATATAATGTTTTAATTACATTGATAAAGACAACACTAAAACCAAATTTAAATAAGCAATCATATAAAAAATTCCAGTCCACACGGTCAAAGGCTTTTATTTGGTCTATTGACACAATGGAGGCATCTAAATTAATTTTGTTAGCTATATAAATTATGTCTCTTGTATATGCAAGATTTTGATATATCGTTCGGTGGGGAACACTTGCTGTTTGGTTTTCGTGTATGATTGTTGGGAGTATTTTTGCTAGTCGGTTTGCTATGATTTTGGTGAGTATTTTGTAATCTGTGTTTAATAGAGATATCGGTCTCCAATTGGAAATGTCAGTTTTTTCGCCTTTTTAAAATAAACATGTTATGATGGCTTGTTTTTGTGTTTCCGACATCTCGTGTTTTTTTATGATATCATTTAGAATATTAACTAAAATTTCACCAATATTATCAAAGTTTGATTTGTAAAATTCGACTGTTAAACCATCATTCCCGGGTAGTTTGTTATTTTTCATATTCGTTAATGCGTTTTTGACTTCAGATAATGTTATTGGTTCGTCCAATGATCGTTGTTGTTGTTTAGATATTTTTTTAATATCCGAATTATCTAGTATGAATTTTTGGAGTGTGATATCATTTTTAGTGTCTTTGTATAGTTTTTGGTAGAAATGTTCAAAAGCTTTAGTGATGTCTTTGGTGTTATTTTTTTCAATTTCGTCTTTGTCTTTTATTAATGTTATGACTTGTTTAGGAACTTTTGATTTTTCCAGGTGGAAGAAGAATTTGCTCGATTTTTCACCCTCTGTTCGCCATTTAACCTTTACTCTGATTTCAGCACCTTTGGCTCTATTTTTTTCATACATTTCAAGTTTTGTTTTTAATGCATCACTCAAGTTTTTCATTTTTGGGTTGTTATGGGCTTTTTTTAACGAGTTTTTTAATTGTTTTTTTAATCTGTATTCTTGAATTCGAGTTACTTTAGCTTCCGTTTTGCAGAATTTTTGTGAAAATATTTTTATTTGTTTTTTTAGATGGTCCCAGTCAGTAGTTTTATTTTTGGATTGATCAATTATTGAGGCGTGTGTTTTAATAATTTGGGAAATGTTTTCAATGTATTCTATTTTATTTAAATTTTTATTATTTAAAATCCAAATTTCTTTTCCAATATCAATGTTATTTATAGAAATCGCCGCACATACGGCATTGTGATGATCAGTAAATGTCATTGGTTCGTGCTTAATGGTGGTAAATTGGCGCATGTGTTTACTTATATATATCCTGTCAAGTCGAAGGATGTTATGTTGTTTGTTGATTTATAGGTGTATTCTTGGGCATGTGGATTAAAAATACGCCAAGTGTCTTCGATGTTTAAAGTTTTTAATAAAGTTTTAAAATCATTTGTTGACAAACATTTTTTTCTGTTTATTTGTGGATATCGATCAATATCATCTAGGACCATATTAAAATCACCTCCAAATATGATTGACATATTATTTAAATTTTTTGTTTTGATTGTTTTTGTTATTTCTTTAAATAAATTTTTCCTTTTGATTTGGTCAGCATAACTTGAACCGGATTTTCCGTAAACGTTTATTATTAAAAAACTGTGGTAATCGTTTCCTACAAGTATGTAATTAAAGTGACTTTCGTGGTCTTCGTAATGGTCAATTATTTTTAGATTATGCTTTGTTTTATTAATTAATGTTATAGTACCTCCTGTGTGTGACGTACTGTTAGAATAGTAGCCAGGATTATTCCAAAGTTTTATAAAATTTTCTGCGTTGTGCATTAAGATGCGTTTCTTGCAATAAGAAAAAATCAAAATTCATTTTTTTTAATTTTTCTATAATTATGTTTTGCTTGTTTATGTTAGCAAGTCCACAAATATTTACGGAGAATATTTTAACGGTTTCCATTTTTGTTTTATTACGTTTTATGATATGTTTGTGGTTTGTGGTGATATAATTATTGGTATGACAGTAAGAGTAATTAAATGCGTAAAGGAATGGAATGTCAGATGTTTTACATTTACAAAAAAGTTTTCTTGTAAAAAAATAAAATAAAAAGATTAAACCAGATAAATTAGAGAAAAAAATAACAATAACAATAATATAGTATAAAAATATCTCATACCGCTTTTTTTCTTGGTAATCTCTTCGGGTCAATTTTTTGAGGAGTCGGTGGTGGGGCATTTCTTTTATAAATGTTTTTATCGTTTTGCCGTATTTCGCCTTCTTCCATTTCTGATTCTATATCGCTAAACTCATTTTGTTCGTTTATGGTCTTCTTTCCCTTTCTTTCCTCTTTTTTTTGACTTTTACTTTTCACAATTTCAAATGCTGGTTCAGTAGGAGCAATTTTGGTTACTTTGCTTTCGGATAATTTTGGTATTGTGGTTTATTCTCCTCCGGCTAGTTGCCATACAGAGACCACCATACCAAGGCACGCAAAGACATGTTCAGCCCCCCAAGAAGGAGCGTCATAACCGCTTTACGGCCGAGAGTAAAGTGAGTTTTGGAAGAACGAAGTTATCTCAGAGCAAAAGATGGAAGTAATAATGTTAGAAAGACAGAATAGAGAAAGCGGACAGGATTGCACGTGATGTTAGATTGTGCAAATATAATTCAGCTATTTCATTAGAAACAGGAATTATTTGAGATCGGATAATTTTGATGTCAATTCATTATTATTTTCAGCTAGTTGATAACTAGATACGAAATCATTCGATTCGTTTTTGTCTTTATTATGGTGTTTATTTGGAATAGTTTCTGCAGTTGGTTTTTCCGTTGGTTTTCGAGCAATACACCGTTGTTGAGGTGGATGAGAATACTGGCATGTAGAACAAAGAAAGGATTTACCGGCATAGTGTAAAGCTATTTTGATACCACCAATTTCAATGGTATGAGGGATCTCCTCTAATTTTACTTTTGGATTAATTCGAAATTGTCGTCGGCTGTCTTTTAAATTACGGTCAAATTTATATGTTGTGTGTGTTATTGAATATACTTCCCTAATAAATGGATCCAATTCTGAAAGAATATCATGGTCTTCGACTAATGGCTCGCATTTAACCGTAATTAGTAGCCCTATGTCAGAAAGTATTTTTAAATTGATGTTTTGGTTACTTCCAGATAATTGAATGGTTGATTCGCTAACATGTATAGCGTCTTCTTTTCTTTTTAGTTCCATCACCCAATTTCCTTTTTTGTTGTAAGTTAAACTATTGGTTTTATTTTTCCCGATAAGTAATGATACTTTCTCGTAAATTTCTTGAGCTCTGTTTTCTTGATATTTTTTATTGAAGCTGTCGGATCCATATAAACATGTAAGTCTAAAATGCATTCAAGTCGGTTAGATTTTGAAGATGTAACACTCGCGTAACTTGCCATATGACGACAACAATAAGCAAAACTAGCAGTGTCTTAATAAATTTTCACGATCTCTAAATAAACTTCAGCCAAACTGAATAAGGCATCATACCTTATTAACACAAATAAAACTGTTAGTTTTTTGTGTTTTTTAAGTTTTATTAAAAAAATTAGCAAATATAGTAAGGAGTTGTAGTTAATTGACGTTATATAGGCGATAAACGACGACAGTTGTTGAAATTTCATTTATATTTTTACTTGTGGTTTTATAATAACTTAAAAAAGCAAAAACTTGACCGAGTAAAACTAAAACAAAATGTAACGCAACTAAGATTACAAAATTTTTTATATTTTTTTAAATTACTGATTTAATATGGTTTAAAACCTAAGGAATTCTATAAAAAGATTTCTCAGAGTAATTACTGTAGTTAAAAATCTAATAAAAACCCATAGTGGGCTCGAATTTTCTTTCCGTGGCCAAAAGTCCCAAATAACTCAAATCTTCTTAACTTTTTTTACTTTATTATTATTAAAACATAGGTGCTTTACTCTACTCAAAAATGTATCCGTTTAATTACTAGAGATGAAGGCAATCTTGCTAGAATGACTTTAAAATTGCGCAAATTTTTTTTTTTCAAAAGTACTTAACCTCAAATTCTACATAACTTTTTTCAATTAAAAAAAGCTATTGAACTATTTTTATTTTAAATAAACATATTAACTTAGTGCTTATAAAAAGTATATGTTTTAGTTATATATTTGTATTTAATTTATTTAAAATGTCTTAAAATTGTTGGTATTTTAAAGGTGTTTTTCAAAATTTCCTCATCTTCCTTTTTCTAAATGCCACCCGAAGATAAAGATATAGAACGCGCGCACAGAAGATATAGAACGCGCGCACAGAACGGGGAAGAAAGAAAACGAAGACGGCAACATTACAAGAAGAACTTTTGTAGTTAAATTTCTAGATTATAAAGATCGTGAAAATATACTAGAAAATTATAAAAAGCTAAAAGTGTGGAACGAAAAGATTTACATCAATGAAGATTTTAGTGAACGAACAACCATCATAAGAAATTATTTATTAAAGTCAAAGAAATACGTTCGTCAGGTAATTTTGCCAAAGTGGTATATAATAAATTAATCACCAAGTCTTTCGAAAAGGCTATCTGATTATCAAAAAAAAAAAAAAAAAAAAATCAAATTTGACATTTTTATGTATATATGTATGTAATATGTACACATTTATGTGTGCATACATATATAGTGATGCATACAAAAACTTTTGAATATTTTTGAAATAACAAAAACATACAAAATGGATTCAACTTATCAGAATGATTTTGAAAAAATATCGAATTTATTTCAAACCAATACTCTCAAATTAGACTATGAATCTGATCCAGATATTAATTATTATAATGAGATAAATGGATCAAAATTCGAACCCTCTTACTTTTAGATAAAGATAAAATTAAAAGCATATTAAAAAATGATAATCGTGATTATTTTAATCACGAATATCAGTTAATCACAAAATCAGAAGTTTAAAAAAGAATTTTGATAGCTTTTTAAATATGATTTGTCAAACGGAATATTTTTTTTAACGTTATTTGTTTAACTGAAACTTGGTGGGCAGAAGAAGATTTTAAATCAAACTCTAATCTCCATCTTACAGAGTTTAATACAGTGTTTTTAAAGCGTAATTTTAATAAACGCGGAGGAGGAGTTACTTTTTACAAAAAAGAAAACATTGCAAATAATATTAAAAGCGAAATGAGTCTTACTGATAAAAATATTGAGATTTTAACGGTTGAAATATTAAACAAAAAATTTAAAAATATTTTATTAAACTGCAGCTATCGGCCACCAACTGGAAGAACTGAGTACCTAAGCAATTATCTTGATCATAATATAATAGAAAAAGCTAGTCATGAAAAGAAAAAAAATTATATACTAGGGGATATCAACCTAGACTGTTTCCAGTACAATGAAAAACAAAACATTACAAAGTTTTATAACCATTTATTTGAAACGGGAACAGTACCTATTATAAATAAACCCACCAGAATTATAGAGTTCTCATTCTCCTTAATTGACAACGTTCTTACCAATGACTGTTTCAATATAACGCTCAAAAAAGGTATTGTAAAAACTGATGTTTCGGATCATTTTCCAATTTTTTTCTGCTTAGGCGCTGACCTCAAAACAAATACGCACGGAAAAGTAACATTAAAAAAACGTATTTATAACAACAATAACCTAAATTTATTTAAACAGCAACTTCTACATCAAGACTGGAGCTATATAAACTTTAATGAGGATATAAACATCATCTATAAATCTTTTTTTAATATATTTTATAAAATCTACGAAGCAAATTTTCCGTTACGAGAAATTATTCTTAACCCCAAAGACATTTCTTGTCTTTGAATAACTAAAGGAATAAAAATCCTCAAAAATAAAACAAAAACTCTACGTTAAATATCTTAAAAATAAATCAGACAAACATAAAAATAACTACACAGCTTATAAAAATCTATTTGAAAAACTCCGCAAAAAAGCCAAACAAATTTACTAATCTGACTTGCTTATGAAACACAAACATAATTCAAGGCGGGTTTGGCAAATAATGAAAGAAATTACTGACAAACATAAAACAAGCACAAATTCGATGCCGAATGCTATAAAAGTAGAAAATAAATTAGTTACCGATTCAAGTGAAATCGCTGCTGAATTCAATAAGTTTTTTTCAACAACAGGAAATAACCTATCAAATAAGATTCCTTATGTAGACAACAACTCTGTTGACGAATTTATATCGTCACCAAATTCAACTATAAATTTTTCAAATCTAAGTTATTATGAATTTGAAATAGCATTTAAATCATTAAAAAGGAATATTTTGTATTACTTTGTATTAAAATACTTTGTTGTATTGAATACTTGTTGTATTGAATACTTTGTATTAAAAGCCTAGATAAACTTAAAAAGAAGTTGTACGAAGAGCGATGGGAAGATGTCTATTCCTCAGCAGACCCCAATAGCGCGTTCGACAATTTTTTGAATACTTTTCAAAATGTTTATGACAATGTCTGCCCAAAATTAACCACTGAAATAAAAAATAAACAACTTAAAAACCCATGGATGACAAATAATTTGATAAAATCATCAAAAAGAAAACAAAAGCTTTATATAAAATTTCTAAAATCTAAAAAGGAAATTGACGAAAATGCGTACAAATCATATAAAAAGTTTTATCAAAATAACTTAAAACAAGCTAAAATAAAGTACTATTCTAATCAGCTGGATAAAAACAAGTTTGATATCAAGAAAACTTGGTCTATTTTAAATGAAGTAACTGGAAGAGAGAAAAAGAAACTCTCTTGCTTACCAAAACAAGTAATTATTAACAACAAAACTATAACAAGTGAAAAAAATATATGTCAAGAATTTAACAAATATTTTGTTAATGTAGGCGCCTCTCTTGCATCTAATATTGTTCAGTCGACTAAAATGTTTGATGAATACTTGGGAGATAAACCCGCGACTAGCATATCTAATGAAAAAATAAATAAAAACGAGTTTAACAAAGCACTATTTGAACTAAAGCGTAACAAGTCATGTGGATATGACGACATTACTAGTAATGAAGCTATCTATCTTATGGATAGTATAATAAAACCATTATTTTATTTAATAGCATTTTCATTTGAGAATAGTATATTTCCTGATAAATTAAAATTAGCTAAAATTCACCCAGTTTCTAAAAATGGTGATTGTTCTTCTGTTTCCAATTACCGCCCTATATCACTACTCCCTGTCTTTTCAAAAATATTTGAAAGGGTAATTTTTAATAGAATTTATGATTACTTGACATTAAATACGCTTTTATACAAAAATCAATTTGGATTTCAGAGATACTGCTCTACTGAACACGCTATTATTGAACTTTCTAATAAAATATCTATGTGCTTTGATAAAGGGGAACAAGTACTTGGAGTATTTATCGATCTCTCTAAGGCATTCGATACCGTTGATCACGGAATTTTGCTTTCAAAGTTAAAGCATTACGGCATTAAAGGCCTAACATATAAGTGGGTTAAAAGTTATCTTTTTAATAGAAAACAGTTTGTTGTCCTGGAGGAGTCAGGAGCTCTTGATATTGATTGCGGTGTCCCACAGGGATCGATCTTGGGACCTTTATTATTTTTAATATATGTTAATGATATGAATAAAGCTTCTCATAAAATATCGTCAATTGTGTATGCAGACGATACAAATTTATTCTACAGCAATTCTGATGTAAAAATATTGTTCGAAACAATGAACGATGAACTGGAAAGCTTTAACCAATGGTTTATAGCTAATAAGGTATCATTAAATTGTAAAAAAACAAGTTTTACTCTCTTCCATAAAATAAGACAATCAACTAATCTTCCGTTAAAGTTGCCAAAATTGTCAATTTATAAAAATGAAATAAATCGAGTAAATTATACAAGGTTTTTGGGAGTAATATTTGATGAGAACCTATCATGGAAAAAACATATTAGTCTTATTGAAGCAAAAATATCTTCTGCTATAAGTGTATTATATAAATCTAGGGCCTTTTTTGATTATAAATCACGCAAAATGCTTTACTTCAGTCTTGTTCATTGTCATCTCTCTTACGCTAATATTGTTTGGGCTAACACACACAAAACTAAATTAATAAGATTACAGAGGCTACAAAACCACGCATGTAAAGCGGTTAACTATTTAAAAAGATTAGAAAACCCTTCCCCTGTAATGAAATACATGAATGTGTTAAATAAATCAAAACTTAATTCGCTTCAAATACTAATATTTATGTATAAATATAAGAATAACTTGCTGCCAAAAGTATTTTCTGATATTTTTACATTGGCGTTTTCACAAAAATACAATCTACGATCAAATAGCAACCATAACTATCAATTGAGCAGAGTAAAATCGCAAGTGTCAAAATTCTCAATTATTAACCAAGGTCCGTCATTATGGAATCAGTTAAAAAAGAACAATATAAAAGATTTGAAAAGCACTTCCTCTTTTAAACAACAAATGAAATTGCATCTCCTTAACTTCTGATATTTATGCGTGTATGTTTATATATGTGTGTGTAAGTATGTTTGCATATGTGTTTGTGTATGTGTATGTGTATATATGAGGATGTATATATGAGTTTTTATTCTACACCTAGTATTTTTCAGAAAAAATATTTTATTGTAAATTTACTAAAGGCTTGTGGGCTTTAAATGTTATTAAATGTTATTGTAAATTATGTTATTGAGTTTTATTCTTCACGTAGTGTTTTTCAGAAAAAATGTTTTATTGTAAATTTACTAAAGCCATGTGGGCTTTAAATGTTATTGTAAAGGGGCTCTATGAAAAGATTGTGGTGACACCAGTCATCCGTATCTTCTTTGAGCTCCTGTCTGTCTTATATATATTCTTTGTGTAACGTAAAAGTTTCATTGTAATTTTATTATTTTATTTTATATAAACACAAAAAAAAAAAAAAAAAAAAAAAAAAAAAGAATAAAGCAGTTGGGCCTGATGATATAAATGGAAATATTATAATTGACTCTTTTAATGTGATCAAAGATATCCTCTTCAAAGTCTTTGAAGCATCTATTACTCATGGATCATTTCCAGATAGTTTGAAAATAGCAAAAATAATTCCAATCTTTAAAACTGGTGATCATACAAATATAACATACTATCGTCCTATCTCAGTTCTACCAGTCTTTTCAAAAATATTAGAAAAAATAATGTATAACAAAATATGCGCTCATCTTATTGATAATAAACTCCTCTATAAAAATCAATTTGATTTTCAAAAAAACAATTCTACCGAACACGTTATTCTCCAAGTAGCGCGCAGTATTGCCGACTCATTTAAGAATTCTCAATTCACACAAGGCGTATTCATTGACTTGTCAAAGGCTTTTGATACTGTTAATCATCCTATTTTAATTAAAAAGATGGAGAGCTATGGTGTAATAGATAAAACCCTAAATTGGTTCAAAAGCTACCTAAGTAATCGCAAACAATTTGATTATAACAAAGAATCCTCATTGCAAATAATAATGAATATAACATGTGGTGTTCCCTAAGGGTCCATACTTGGGCCACTGTTATTTTTATTATACATAAATGATCTTTACAAAGCTTCCAACTTAACGAACGTAAATTTTGCGGATGATACGATTTTATTTCAGTCGCACGAAGACATAGATATACTTTTTAATAAAATGAATAATGAACTAAAAAGAATATCATATTGGTTTAGAAAAAATAAATTATCTTTGAATACGGATAAAACAAAATTTTTACTTTTTCACCCAACCTCTAAAAAAAAGAGAATTCAAAATATCTTGCTTGACTTATTAATTGACAATACAATCATAAAAAGAGAAAAAGCTATAAAATTCTTAGGAGTATGATACACGAAAACTTATCTTAGAATCAACAAATTGATAATATTTCCATGAAAGTTGCTAAAAGCATTGGAATTCTATATAAAGCTAGATATATACTAAATAAACACCAACTAACTCAACTATATTATTCATTTATTCATTGCCATGTAAACTATGCTAATATTATATGGGGAAGCGCTCACAAAACCAAACTTAAATCTCTCTATCGGCATCAGAAACACGCAGCTTGCATAATTAATTTTGCAAATCGTTTTTCAAGCTCAACATCACTTCTTATAGAAATGAAAGTTTTAAATATATACGAACTGAATATTTTTAATATTTTATGTTTTATGTTTAAATGTAAAGAAAATCTCCTAGTGTATTTATAAATCTCTATAATTTGAAACCCAAAAACAAATATGAACTTCGTTGTAGTAAAACTATTCAAGAGTCATTTTGCAAAACAAAAATATACCAGTTTTTTATTTCTTATCGTGGTCCGTTTCTCAGGAATAAAATAGTATTACCTAACTTTGATTTTTCTTTCAAGTGGTCTTTTTCTTCCTTTAAAAAGAAATTTAAAAAAATGATATTTTCAACACAAAATATATTCATCTATTTTTAGTATTTCAAGTTAATATGATTTAATACATTATTTTTGTTTACTGTATGAAGAATATAATTTATACAACATATATTGAATACTTTATATTCTAATATTCAATATTGAGAATGTTATATACCTATATTATAAAATATTATGTTAAAACTTGCTTAACATCTAAAGAGTATTATAACGCATATGTAATTTTTTAATGTACGACCTTTTTTTCATATAGATTGTAAAGGGCTTCATAATAAGATCATGTGATCTTCTGGAAGTCCTACCAGTAATATATTCATTGTAAATTTACCTTGTTCATATTATTCTGGAAAATAAATTTCAAAAAATAAAAAAAATAAAAAATAGATTGTTTGATTTTTTGATTTTTGCATTTACTAAACGGCAGTTATTGTTCAAAAAAAAACCCAGCTGCGACCATGTATTCTTTATGATATATTTTTTAGTTCAAAATTGACGACTTTTTTTGCTTTTATACAAAGACCAGTTTAAAGTTAAGATATTTGCTTAAAAAATATATATATATATTTAATTTTATTTAACACATCAAACTGTTATTGTTTAAAATAAACTTTTTTGTTATTATTTTAAAGTATTCAAAAAAGGAAAAAAAAAAAAGGAAAATCATTTCGCTATAAATACATAAAAATCAAATATTTAAGTATTCGATTCCAACCAAATGCCTCTTGAAATTAGAATTAATGATATTTAAGAAGTATGAAGGTTGTTTAATACTATTAATTAAAATCAGCTGCGACTAGTTATAATTTAAACTTAAAATCGATTTTTAAAGTTCAAGATTTTAGACTAATTTAATTTTTACTATACAATGCATTGTGACGTGAAAAAAATTATTTGTCTGGAAATTTGAAGTTTATGTATTATATGATTATATGAAGCCTAATTAGTTGATAATTGCAGCGATTTGATTGCAATTATGTTCTGAAAATAATAAAATTATTTGTGTAAATTTACACTAAATTATATATTTATAAGTAGGGGAAAGGCGCCTATGATGGCATAGCGCCTATGATGGCATACCGGTCATATTTCCATTAAAATTGGTTTTGGTAAAAAAATGATTAGACCTTCATGACTATACTGACTTTACATTATTTTTGGTGAAAAAACGTCCCTTGTGCACAAGTATTGTTTTTATAATCAACAAAAATCGATTTTGGGATGTGCTGTTGTAGTTTTATTTCCTTCATATATTTAAGATTGTGATTTTACTATTAACTGTGCAGAAATGAAATTTTCATGCATTTTATATTCAAGTTTTGTGCATTTAGTGGAATAGTTACTTTAATTTTATCTTTTGAACAAAGCAGACACAGCTTGTTTTAATGAAAATGATGAATTTTACCCATGATGGCATACTGACGAGTTTAGGGTGTTGAAATATTGACGAGTTGGGAAAACCTTTTTTTTTATAAGAAAAACTTATTTTTAAGTAAAGTTAAAAGAAAGCGATGCTCCAAAATTATTTTTGGTCCAAAAAATACATAAAACGCATATATATATTCTATGCGCATGCGCAAAATTTTACAATGCTGGTGTGTAGCATGAAATGGTAAATTAGGATGGTTTCGAGTAATTTCTGGCTTTTCTGAGGGAAGACTCTAAGTTTAAATGAAATCATTAAGTTACCCTCGATCCTAACTAGCCCCATCCTCCCCTATGCCATCATAGGAGCAGTGGTTGCCTATGATGGTATACTTGTGCTTTTTTTTACAATAAGAATAACTTATAAAAAAAATAAAACTGATAAAAACTCTTAGGATCTATTATTGTTCTAGATGTAACAAGGAATGTATCCATATCAAAACTTTTATTATTGGTCTTCAGGATACTGAATAACGAAGCTTCAAAGTTAAGTATGCCATCATAGGCGCCTTTCCCCTAGCATTATTAAAACTCTTATCTTATAAATAATCAAGTTATCTTATAAAAATGTTTAATAACATAACTCGACTTGGAGTATTTGAAAAAATTAAAGACAAAATTTCATCACAACTTACGTCAAGACAAATCGTAGATCAGTATAATAGTATGCTCAAAAATTAAAGACAATATTTCATCACAACTTACGTCAAGAAATAAATTAAACGTCATTAATTTAAATGATTTTTACTCGTTTTGAAAAAGTTTTTCTCGAATTTGTTTGTAAATGCCGATCAAAACTTAGCAAAAAATATTTTAGAAATAAGAGCAAATTTTTAAGTGGCGAGTCATTTTGGCCTAATAATAAAATTTTGCCTTTAATTATTCAGGCAAACCTAGCGAACAATCATCACAAACCGTCGATTTAAATGTTTGGGAGACCATGTCAGAAATACGAAGATATGCCCTACCGAAGTAATCGTCGGCACGCATTCATATTTTTAGTAAATCACGACCATGATAAAATCTTACAAGCAGCAGAAATGGGTCTAAAAAAAAAAAGCGATATAGTTTACTGTACGTAAAATAATGTTTATCAAATACAGATTCGGCAAATGAAATAAAATGTTTTATTCAGGACAAAAACAAGCAAATTGAACCAAATACGCTATTAGAGGTATTAGCATTAACGACAGCTATGAATTTATCGAAGACGCTATATCAAGTTATGAGAAATAACTCAATTAAGTGTAATGCGAATTTATATACTACATATAACAACATTTGCGACGAAAAAATAAGTGTTATCCTGACGGTATTTATATAGCTGAAAATGGAATGAGAGGCGAAGTTCCACTGAAAGAATTGTTACACCATGCAGTTCATAGAATGCTGCAAATAACTACTGTTAAAAATAAAATATCTCAACTTGATTTCATTGAATCCTGTATAGGAATGACTTGTATTGCAAATAGGGCTTCGACGGTGTAAGTAGCCAAAAGCAGTATAAAAAAAGATTTTCTGTCCAAAAAGGAAACAATAATGAATATAATGATTTAATGTCTGATCAAAGTTTGTTTTTTACTTGCCTAGTGCCACTTAAGTTATCGTATGGTGATATGACAATTTGGGAAAATCAAGTGCCTTCTTCAACGCGATTCTGCTGCCCACTAAGAATTCAGTATATTGCTGAAAACCCTTTAGTTTTAAGAGAAGAAAAAAAATACTTTGACAAGCAAATCAATTTGCTTGAGGAGAGTGCAATGATTATTGATGTAGAAATAATGGAACCAGAAGCTGAAAAGAGCTTGTAATTGAAATAAGCTTCAATCTTAAGATTACAATGATTGATGGAAAAGCATTTAATGCAACTTGTGACTACAAATCGGCTCAAATTTGTAATATTTGCAAATGTACTCCAAGATTAATGAGTAACTTAGATAAAGCTCTGATCCGTTCAACGGATTCACAAGATTAGAGCTTGGATTATTGTCATTACATGCATGGATTCGATGTTTCGAGTGTATTTTACATATAAGTTATAGACTTGATATTAAAGAGTGGCAAATACGTGAACCTGAAAATATAAAATTAGCAGCTGTAAAAAAAAAGTTTGTTCAGCGTGAGTTTGCATAAATTGGCCTTTTGGTCACATGCCTCTTCAAAGCGGATCTGGGACAACAAATGATGGCAATACTGCTCGTCGTGCTTTTTCTCAGCATGCAGAGTTTCGTAAATACAAAAATCAAACAATCTTCGGGTGGCATTTAGAAAAAGGAAGGTGAGGAAACTTAGAAAAACACTTTTAAAATACCAACAATTCTAAGACATTTTGAATAACTTAAATACAAATATACAACTAAAACATATACTTTTTATAAGCACTAAGTTGATATGTTTATTTAAAATAAAAATAGTCCGAAGCTTTTTAATTGAAAAAAGTTATGTAGATTTTGAGGATAAGTATTTTTGAAAAAAAAAAAATTGCGAAAATTTGACAATTTTAAAGCCATTATGAATGGTTCTAGCAAGCTTGTCTTTATCTCTAATAATAAATAGGATACATTTTTGAGTAAATTAAAGCACCAATGTTTCAATAATAAAGTAAAAAAAAATTTAGAAGAATTTTTTGGGACTTCTCGCCACGGAATGTAAGTAAATTTAAAAAATGTTTATTTCATGTCTATTTTGTTAAAAGAAATGAGCGAAGAAAGCATAACGAATCAATAGTTTCATCATTTAAGAATGTTCTTAATTTAGTTACAAAAAGCCCTGCCGCACTATAACATTTTTCACCTTTGACAAACGATGGTGGAATAGTTAACAAAGCATTGTACGTTTATTCAAATAAATGACTTCAACTTCTTTTGTTAATTTTTTCAAAAATGCTCATTTCTTTTTTAATAGATGAAACGTTATTTTGAAAATTTATTACAATTGAAACATTGGTGTTTTTCTTTGACAAACAGCGATTCAATTCTTCTTTTTTTGTTATATTTTCAGTACATTCATGTTTAGCCTCATTTTCTTGATTTAAACTATTTTCATTACCATTCTGATCAATGAGAAATAAACGATGAACAATTTCTTTAATTGTTAGAGCAATTTCATTTCTAGGTCGTTTTAATATTACATTTTTTTGTGTAAGTGCTTTTAGGTAAGTGTTAGGATCATCTAAATATTCTAACAAGTCTTCTACATTAATAATTCTACGTTCAAATATTCTTTTATTTACTGCTTCATAGAATTTTATACCAGTTTCACTTGATTGAGCTTTCAATTTAGAAAGTAAAAATTCAAATATTTTTAAAGCATCAATTATATTGCAATCTCGCCTTCCCAATGCAAGTGAACTTACCTGAATGATTTCTAATGATTTTACAACTTCCTCAACCTGCCTAATTTCACAATTTGTTGGATATAAATGAATAACTGACAAATTTATTAGTACTGATTTTATTATTTCTTTCAACTCCAAGAACCACTTTAACATTGCCAACATTGAATTCCAGCGTGTACGTACATCAATTATCATCACTTTTTCCTTTCTCAGTTTTTCTTGACACTATCTTTGCAGAAAACTCAACTTTGTCCGTCGCTTTTTTCAAAATCTTTCTCATCATCATCACATTCGCCATTTATTGAAGAGTTATCAAGTTCCATTTCAAAATATTCGTCATCAGGTTCTACTAAATTTCAATGATTAGCATATAAAACATCTACCACAGCCAAATGTATGCCATGACTATGACAAATTTAATGATAAGTACCCATCAATCGTCCCATTTTTTTCATTAAAGACAAATTATCTGTTATAACAGCGATTATGTGGTTTTTGAGCTGCAAACCGAACTCGCCTAGTTTTTTAATAACAATCTCAACTGCCTTGATAGCTGGCATTGTGTATTTTACTCTTATCATACCAATACTAATCACATTTCCGTTTTTCATATGGGTATTCATACACATATAACGTCTATTTTTTTTGGAGCTCCACTCGTCTAATGATAATGAAAATCTCTCATCATCTTCTATTTTCTTTTTTACATCACTTTTTAATTTTTCTCTAATCTGGTCAGCATACTCAAGTTTAATACTTTTAATTCCTTGTCTTTTGATGGCATTTTTAAACCTTGAGCTTTCCATCCTTTCATAATTTCTTCACTATTTGCTAAAGTTGAAAACGGTATTTTATCTAAAGCTGTTAACTTTGCAAGAGTTAATCCAGGACAAGAATTTCGTTTTTGAAAGTAGGATGAAACTATCTTATTAGAATTACTTTATGCAACTAATGAGCTTGCTGAAGCAGGCTCTAATAGAATGTCGTTTTTGTGTTGCATGTGGTACATTAAGGATGTAGTTGATAAATGCGATTTAAATTTGGTGTTACAATGCTTGCATTTAAAAGTTCGTGAATTGTTTTTATTTTCTAATAAATGAACCCAAACCTTAGTTGTTTTTTTTTTTGGCTGCACCCATATATCATTGCTGTTGCATATGTGTAATAAATCCTAAAATTATAATATAATTTATAAAAATCTTTGCAAGTACACCATAATTCAAAACAGAACACACATTTCCACGAAAATACACTCAGAGAGATTATTATCAACAATACCATTATGAAGTAAAACACGAGGATTAAAGTTTTTTTAAAGTAATAAATGTTCAATATTCAATATTCAAGATATTCTTGAAAATTATGGCTTATTCAGTTAGTTTCCGTGGTTTAACATGAAACAGTTACTAAATCCAGTGTCGACGATCCGGTGCATAAAGGCGGAAAAACTCTAAAGCGCTTAATTTTATATATAAAACCTAATCCTAATATAAAACGTCGATTAATCGTTCTTATTTTTCGAATAATCAATTAATTAATCAAATAAAAAAATAAACGATTAATCATTTAATCGATAACAGCCCTATTATTTACTTAACAAATTTAGTTAAGTACGCGTATAACTACAAAGATATGTCAATATTAAAAAGCTAATGAGACAAAATTGGCATATCAATATTTGCCGGTATGAGCATGGCAATACTTTGTAGTTCTATATAGAAGCAATATCAGCATGCATATACTTTCCAATATTGGTATGTCTCAATAATAGTAAAAGTATTGGCGCAATACTTTTACCATTATTGGCGCAATATTGTATATCATGTCTGATATTCACCAAGATATTGCACCATTATTGCACCAATATATCTTTGTACTAGGGTATGTTTTGGTAGTTTATAAATTTAGTTTTGTAGGTAGTATTTATTCAACGAATTAAACCAATCAACCAATATTTCTTTATTTCAGGCCACTAAAAACTTGAAAAATGCAATTAATTTAAAACACCACAAAATTTCTAAAACAATTAAATTAGTAGGTGTTATGAGCCTATTTCCTCATTTTGTATTAGTGCGTCGCTCTAATACAAAATGAGGGAAAAGGTTTATAAATAAAGATGCATTCAATATTTAAATGATTCCAACACTTACCTATATATATATTTTTTAACAATTTCATTTAGGTTACCCAAGAAGTCCTTAAGGTTTTATCACAGAGCACCGCGAATGAGCATTTAATTGGAAGTTCACGCCTCCTTCCTATCCGATGTCGCAAAACTCGCCTAGAGGTGGGGTTTGAACTATGGATCCTTTGTTTCTGAGGCAAGTGCGCTACCGCTGAGACTCGGCTGCTCAGAATTTATTTTCAGAATATTGAGCTGATATTTTCACAAGACATTGAATTTTCGTTTTTATTTAAAAAAAACTCTTATTCAAAATTTCAAACATTTACATAATTGCAAAAATTTCACAATTAGTATTGACTTGACCATCTCAAATACAAAATTAAAATTAACATCCCAGCCAACATTGACAGGCGGGTACCGTATGGTTTTTGTCTGGGCTTACGGGAACGGGATTTTGACGGGTAACTGTTTTGGTTTCCGGACGGGTCGAATATGCTAAATTAATCAAGCAAATTTGCTTGATTGGGTTTTATCTGGTTTTTATCAGGGTCGAAGGATCTGGGGATATGACGGGTTTCCCAAAAGGTTTCAACTGATAAAAAAGTTATAACACAATTTACTCGATGGCTGCCTTTAATAATTTGTATTGTGAAATAAATTTAAAAATTTAAATTTTATGCATTATACTTTTTGTATAAATTATATTTACATTGTAATCAAAGAGAAATTTTTTTTTACAACAATTAGACAAAAAGTCATGTCGTTTTTAGTACCAAAAATTTGTTATGTGGATTCGTTGAAGAAATTGTGGTCAAAATGTAGTTTTTCTTTACCTATATTGTTATAACTCGGCTAATTATTATAGAAATGCCTACAACTTGGTATCAAAAGATAGGTGTAACAGTGGGCTACAAAATTAAAATGGCCTCTGCTCACTGGACCTATCCAGGGGCTAGAAGGGGTGCAGAACTACTACCTATACCACCCAAAAAAACATTTTTTTTCCATAATAGAGCGTCTTTTTGTGAAATTAGTCATTTCAATATAATTTTTATTATAATTTGCTCCTACACCACCACCACATAAAAAGGTGTATTTTTGTGTTAGGGTGGATATGAAAGAGATAGTCAATACACCCTATTATCAAAAACAATTCTTTCTTATAAATATTTTTATCTTTATAATAAAATGGAAATCTATTAATATAAATAAAAACCATATTTATTACTTTACAATATATACTAGTGATGAATACATTGATTTAGGAAAAAGAGTATGTGGCATCCCCCTCCAACCTAAATGAAGTAAAAAAAAGGCATAAAATGTCATTATGTATAGAATTTTATATAAAAAATAATTAAAACTAATATAAGAAATTAACATAAAAAAATATCTTACCACATTTCAAGACTCTAGATATAAGCTAAACATATTTTACCGCATTAAAAGACTCTAACTGCAGGTAGTATCCAGGGGGCTAGAGGGGTACCGATTTTCCATACTCGCTGCCAAAAATGGTTTGCCCATTGTAGAGCATCTTTTTTGTGAAATTATTCATTTCTATATACAAAATCTTATTCAAATTTTGATAAAATTAATATATAATAAAATTTTTTATTGACATCTAACCACTTGATGTGTTAAGGAGGCTAAATGGGGCCAAAAAGAGCGCAAAAAAAGATTAAAAAAATTGAAAGGGCTATTTAAAATGATACGAAGTAATGTAAAAACATATGCACCACATTTCTAGACAAGTAAGTGTATCCTTTTCTTCATAGCATTATTAGTCATTTGAGTCTTGGCTTTTAGTGAATGATTGTAAATTTAAATTCCATTAATGAAACTTAATAACAATTATTTTTAACGATAGACACGACGAGAACGTAAGCCAGAGCCGTCTATCAAATATATTGCAAGTCACACCACTTGCAGTTTTTTTTGCAAGTCACACCACTTGCAGTACGTTTTTTTGCAAGTCACACCATTTGCGGTAGTTTTTTTGCAAGTCACACCACTTGCAGTACTTTTTTGCAAGTCACACCACTCGCTGTACTTTTTTGCAAGTCGCACTTTTTTTATATCATAATTGTCAAATTATGAAAAAATCAACTCTCCTGATACGACATCAGCAGCAAGCTGAAACTTTTTCATGCAATAGTCAACTGCTTCTGAATCATTTTCATCTTTTTCTAGTAAGAAATAGTATAAATTCTGTCTTCTTTTATTTTATTTACTTTTTCTACTTGTCCATCATACATGACAGACTTATCAGTTACAAACCATTCATGGCAGAGTTCCCTACCAACAATTCTTTCTGACATTATGTCACCTAAGTCTTCAAGATGTTTGGTAGATAAGTGCTTGTATAAATTTTTCATACCATTAAAAGATAGTTGACGCAGGTCTCGTTCAAGCTTTCTTTTTTAACGCAGTATGATTTAACTGATTGTTTAGCCATTTTTTCGAGCTGCTTGCATTGACCACTTAACTACATTTTCTCTAAATACTTGGTCAAGACTATCTAAATAATCCATAGTCTTATTCTTTTTTGATCTTATTTTGCAATATATATAAGATATTGTTGCATTATGAAATCTACATTTAGCTTCACTAAACATACCCATTAACTCTTCACTATCTATGTTGTTAAGCCTTGCACTAGCTGTCTCCTCTTTGAGTGTCACTGTAATGGAAAGGGAGAAATATCTCTCATACTGACGTTTCAAAACATCCATTACCGCAATAAGACAAGCTTTAATCATGTCAATAAGCTGCTCATCAAAGGAGCATAAATTATTTATAGGTTCTAATACATTTGGTTTAAGAGGATTTCCAAAAAAATCATTTTTTTTTTAACAATGCACTTGGATTAGAAATGCAACTTTTAATTGTTTGCAAAACATCTTTAACTACCCGGATACCGGCAATATGATCAAAACTTGCTTGTCAGCTGATACATAAAATGTTTTCATCCAGGGTCCGGTGAGTAGTTTGGAAAATATTGCTAGCACGCACATTTCTTTTATGGCAGTTGTATTGCAAAACGCTAATTGCACTACAATGCTTTTAAAAGTCTTTAAAAGCATTATAGTGTTTTGTAAAGATGAAACAAGTACGAAAAAGAATGTGAAAACGATTGCCACGATATCTTGGAATTAAATCTCGTGGCAGTTTTTTATTGTATAAAAAGTTAACAAAGCCTTCAGGATCACCCTTGCCATCTTTAAACCTCAATTTGTTATTGCTAAAACAACTTTAACGGCCATACAATCGTATCCAAATAATTGGCAAGTTTCTAATTCCAGAGACTGTAATGCCGAACAACAGGAAATAGCTATTGTGTCAAGTGGGTGCAAATGATAGTTTAGCTCATTCAAACTCTTACTCCAGGTTTCACAAATTTTGGTTACAGTAATATGGTTTGCTGCAACTCTGTCTGTCATTGTGTTTGATATATTTGAAATAATTGACTTACGACATTCGTCAAATGAAAACGAGTAATAATCTGAATAAATTACCGCCATATAATCCACTGCATTACATATGTGTTTTTGATAATCATCTGATGTACCTCCAAGTAATTGGTCCAAAGCAATGACTTGACATATATCCTTTGATGTCAAGTGAATGCTGTTGATATGGACACCTTCTTGTGTTGTTGCATCAAACCCAAGACTCAGATTTTTGTTACAGAATACCCATTCTGCTGCTTGTAGATCAGATATACTGCCAAGCTCACGAGCCATTTGCTATTACCTATTATTATTGCAAGTTAGTTCTTTTGTTAAATAAATAAAGTTTCGTATAGGATCTATTGTTAGACTACAAATCACATAATGATCATGTTGTATCAACACTGTTTACAAGTCTATTTATCTGAAACGTAACTATTTACATCAAATATTGCCCATTAAGTTGGTTCAATGTTTAAATTAAATTTTTTTTGCCAAGCTAAACTGGTTAGAATAGGTATGCTGAAATCGCGGTTTACGGCACCAATAAATGTGCTAAAATTCTGTGCCACGCTTTTTAATGTTTGCTTTTTGTTAGTGAGGTAGGAACGTTTATTGTTGCCACAATTTTAAAATTTGTTATTGACATAGATGTTTTTTAAAAATTATTAAGGTTAAACTTGAATAATTTTTGTCTTTTGATTACAATAATTAATTTTATAAGTGGACTTATTGATGTTAAAAATATTGTTTCATTTCAAGCATTCTGCAAACATAGCAATTATGTTCGTTCTTTTTTCTATCCATATCTTTCACCTAAGTTTACACATTTTCTATGCACCTGCCAAATTTTATTGAAAAATAAACATGCCAGCTTTCCCTATTTTCCCCCCCAAATTTGGTACCTCAATTCCATTTTTTGAACTTGTTTCCGAGGCATAAAGGGGGGCGACGGTTTTGAAAAATGTAAAATGTTTTTGGTTATATTAAATGCAGACTACATAATAATAATTATTATAATTTGGTTTTATTTTTAAACTTTTTCACAAACTTTTTAATAATGTAATAAAATAAATTGATTTAGATAAAAATGAATATTCCAATCAGTGTTATTGAGACAATAATTTGAACAAGTAAGGACTAAAAACTTTTAAATTGAATACACTAAAATAAATTTATTCTTGACCTTGTTTATCTTATTATTTTTTAATAATTATATATATATATGTATATAAATATATATATATATATATATATATATATATATATATATATATATATATATATATATATACATATATATATATATATATATTTATATATATATATATATATATATACATATACATATATATATATATATATATATATATATATATATATATATATATATATATATATATATATATATATATATATATAATGTATATATATATATATTTAATATATATATATATATATTATATATATATGTATACAATTATATATATATATATATTATATATATATATATATATATATATATATATATATATATATAAATATATATATATATATATATATATATATATATATATATATATATATATATATATATATATATATATATAATATATAATACAATGTGTAAATATTTTTTAAAACTTTTAACATTGTTTAGGTGCAGATGGATGTAGAATTGGTCAGTATTTTTTTGAAGACATTATTATTTCACTTTTTCGATCATTCATATACTTTTTATTTATAATTTTTAATGAATAATTTGAGATAAAAAAAAACTGTAATACATAAAATGTATTATTGATGTAGTATTGTTAAACATTAATTTTATGTAAATGTTTTATAATTTATATAATTTATAAATTATTACGGTCTTCAAAAATCAAAGAAAAAAAATTCTTTTTTTAGAATTCACTTTGGTTTTTTAATGATAATTTTTAGTGGGGTCAAAAGCTTTTGGCATTTACAATTTAATATAATTTTCGTTAAGTAATATTACATGATAAGCCAACTTGTATTTTGAGTGACTGTTTTAATAATGTTTAAAAATTTTTTACTTTTAGAAAAATTAGAAAAATCTGTGTGTAGGTTCTTATTTTAAATTATTGATTTGCATGATTAAAAAATAAATCAGTTCACATGATCTGCTATTGCTAAACTGTCTTTTAACACTTGTATTGAATTCTACATTTAGTTTGAATATTTTATAAATTTCAGCTGTAACATTTCTTACTTTTATTTCTTTAACTGTATTAATGAAACAAGTGACATAGTTCATGAGTAAGAAATTAAAACTAGTAGTTTTTTAAATAAACTTGTTTTATCTAAAAAAATTTCAAAAACCTTTATTTATATTTTTTTTATTAAAAATGTTTTTAATTAAAGCTTATTACCCTTTTTCTGTATTATTCTTTAGTGGCATCTAAATCTCCGTCGATAGGTTTGTAATTTTCTATTTAATTGTTTACCAAGCTTTTAAATAGGATTTCATTTAGATAAAATATTAACTTTGCAAGTTTCTAGTTTTTGTACTAATGTAAATTTAGTGGCCTCTACATCTGGTACTTCTCCATTACCATGTCCTCGAAATGTGGTAAAAAGTACTGAAAATGGTATGTATTATAGATTCGTATAAAAATGTAATTTTAAAACTATAGTAAATATTGAAAAAGTCTGTTTGTTTTACCTTGTAATCTTTATCCAAGTATTTTTTATTATTTGTATCAAATAATTATTATATTCAAATATATATCATTAGTTTTTTTCAGGAATTACTTTTTGTCGATTATAGAAGTTTTAGGTACAACCACGCAGGGCCGTATACCAACAGATCTTTTCAAAAATGGTTCCATTATGGGGGTGAGGACAGACCATCTTTTAAATGGCCTGCCGAGTTTCCATGCAAAGGTGGTTGGAACGGAAAAGAGGTGGTAGAGGAGGAAGGGTTAGTAGGGGCAAGGAAGGTAATAATAAAAAAATTGTAAATAATATGTAAAAATTATATATGTGTAATTGCATCAAAATCAAATTTGGTGTTTCATTTTTGAATCGTTATTTAATAGTTAAATCTTACTCGCAATTTAATATTAATTAATTTTAAATTAATATTGCATAAAAACATATCACATCATTTTTATATTTATAAAGATTGCATTGATTAGATTATTATCAATTATTTATTTAATATTTTGTTAAAGAACTAAAACTTTTTTAGTGGAAATAGTGGTATCTCTTTTTTTTAAGTATCACTGTTGCTTATTTAATGTATATGCCGTTCAATACAAACAAGATTTGTATATCGTCAGGCTTATTTTGAAATCTTTTTATTAAACATTTTTTTATAACAAAATAATTTTTAATGATTTATTTTAGATTTGTTGAAAAAAAAATTATTTAAGTATGTAACTGTGTTAATGTTTAATTTTTTATTCATGTTTATTTTTCTCTTTAGATAATTTAAATATTTACGGACAATATGAAAATTAGTAAATGAAATGGAAATTGTTTAAACTTGAAAATTGTGTACCACAGTTGTTGTCAAATGTTTTTAGCTATGTTTGTTTATTGAACGGCTAGACAAAAGTAATTCCAGGATCCTAAAACTTTTTTTGTAAAGATGATTTTAATTTTTATACAATTTCTTATTATGAAATTGTAATTTATATTGTGGTATTTCAGAATTATTCTGTCAATTTTCATTCATTTGTTATTGATAAAACACTTATTTTGTATAATGAAACAGATATTTAAGGATATATGAAAGTTGTGTAACTTTAAAACCTTATTTTTAATTGTGTTTGTTTTATTTTGTTGCTTATTGCAAAGGTTATTTACAATCACTGTAGTTTAATAACTGTAAAATGTGTTCTTTATTAAAACTTAATTTTAATCTTTATTAATTTTAATCTAAGGTATAATATGCTAAAAAAAAAGTATATTACAAAGGTATTTTTTGGAGTATTCAAGGAATATTTAGTAGATAACTTTACTTTGTCATCAGGATCAAACGTTGCGTGTACCAATGGGCATATACTTTTACTTTTTACTCTCAATGGAGAGTTATATAAAAAAACTGTTGCCAAAGTGAATGAATGTTTCAATATTACCACCAACTCAAATCAATTTAAAAATCTGGTAAAATTAGCCAAAAAATGGGCAAAATATTTTAAAGTTAAAAAATAAAGTTTGATTTCATTTTGCAACAAGCCTTTTCCATGCAATAAAACTTTGACACATGCATTGCAGCCTACCTCCAGTAGTATTTACAATGTTGCATGTTCTTCCTTTGGGGAATCACCAGAAAACATTAGTTTTACATCTCTGATAAGTAATGAACCTAATGGCAGTAGTAAAAATTCAAAAACTAGGCTAACTTCAAAAGAAATATTAAGTCCTAGAAAACAAAAATTAAAAGCCAGGTTGTCTTATATGTCTTGTAAATTAGCTAGTTCATCCATAGATAATCGTAAGAAGATAGCTTTTGTGAAAGCTAAACTACTCAGCTTTCCATATAAATTGAAAGTTTTCAGAAAAAGTGCTCAATGAAAAGAACAGATAAATAAAACTTTAAGTACTGCCAATAGAGACTTGAAAATTAAATTACGAACCTACTATTAAAGTAGGCAAATTCGCAATTTTATTGCTAGAAAAAAGGTAATGATACTTAAAGAAAGAGATGGGTTTAAAAATTGACTATTAAACATTATGCTGATATTAAAATAAATATAAATGCGTTTAATAGTTTAGAAAATGATATGACCCAGCTGGAGAATGGCACTATAAATAATACAATTACATTAGATGATAAAACTTATCCATTAAAAAAAAGGATGATAATTTACAGCATGATATTGTCCGACGCCCCAACAGCAAATATTCTATTTTTAGTGGACAAAATTGCCAAATATTTAGGTATTTTATTTTCTCACATTCCTCACCGTAGTACTGTTGACCAAAAGGCTCGTGAGCTCGGCAGTTTTGCGGACCTCCAAGTGTCAGAATGGACCATCAATAATAATTATCTTACTCTTGGGTTTGATGCAACAACACAAGAAGGTGTTCATGTCAACAGTATTCACTTAACGACCAAAAATAAATGCCAGGTTATAATAAATGCTATAGACCAAACACCGGGTGGGACAGCTGTTGATTATGCAACAACATATGTAATGAAGTTAATCATACTGCTTAAGTTTATTCAGACTTTCATTTAAAGCCCTAGATGAATCTCATTGTTTGATCATTTCAAATATATGACACACAATGTCTGATAGAGTTTCGGTTACCCATCTTACAATTACAAAAGTTAATAAAATCTGGGCTAAAAATCTTAATGAGCTAAACTGCCATTTGCACCCTCTCGACACAATTGCTACTTCATGTCGTTTAGCAATGAAGTCACTGGAAATTGAAACGTGCCAACTATTTGGGTATGATTGTATGGCAGTCAAAGTTGTTTTGACTATGAGTAAGATGAGGTTTAAAGACGTTAAAAGCGATCGACAAGGATTTGTGAATTTTTTAGACATTAATAAAATACCACGAGGTATTATTCCAAGGTATCGTGGAAACCGTCTTCATATTCTGTTCCATACTTGTTTTGCTTTTGTAAAACACTATACAAAATTTATGAGTTTTTTGACAATTGGAGCAGTCAAGCAAAAAACTTTACAAAAAATTTTGCGGGAAGCATTTTGTAATACAACAGCTGTAAAACAAATGTGCGTGCTTATATTATTTGGAAAAATTCTTACAGGACCCTGGATGACAACGTTTTATGTATCATCTGAGAGTGCAACTTTTGATCATGTTGGTGGTATTGCAATACTTAAAAAACTTGTGCAAACAATTGAAGATTGCAAATGTAATCCAGCTGCAATCTTTTGCAGAGAAACAGACTTTTTCGGAAATACTCTCCTTCCAAATATTTAAGAACCAATAACAAAAATATGTACAATTGATGCCCAGGTTATTGCTATAACTAAGGCTTGTCTCATTGCAATAAATGAGGTTTTGAATAGGCAGTATAAGCGTTACTTTTCCATTACAATTACACAGGCACTTCTAGTGGAAACAGCAAGTGCACGACTTCATAACATACACAGTGAGGAGTTAATGATAATGTTCAGTGCTGCTAAAGAAAGATCTCCTAATACAACAATTGACAATATATATGTTGCAAGTTAAGAACCAAGAAGAATAGGACTGTGGATTATCTTGACAATCATGATGACTTTTCTAGAGAAAAGGTTATTAATGGGCTTTCAGGCAACACGAAAAAATCGAATAAAAAATCGACTCTAACATGCAGAAATTAGAACTGAAATTTCTAAAAGACAGACTGATAAACGAAAAAATATGGATGAAAAAGAAAAGCAACAATTAGAGCGACACTTATCGTTACTAACTATCAGTGAAATTCTGAATTTGTTTCAAAACATGTCTACTAAGCGAATTCATGATTTAAATGATGTTATGTGTGAAAAGATTGTTGAAAGAAATCTATGTCATGAATGGTACGATATGAATTCAGCAATGACAGTCTCGTATGATGGCAGATTGGAAAAACATAAAAAACACAGAACAACATCATTTACACTATTTCATACTGGACTAAAGATGAAACTGATTCTGAAACTATTGACTACTGTATACAAAAGTTCCAGCTGGTTGCTGATGTTGTGTCGGGCGAATTAATATTTTCATAATTTAAATGTTGCCATATGTCATAATACTTATGCAATAGCATACTAGGCACCTAAAGTCAAAACATGGAAAAATGTTTATTAGCTGGGTCATATCACTTTCAATTCAATTTTAAAAAGTATCGCAAGTAGTGGAACTTGCAACATCAAAAAAGTACCGCAAGTAGTGGAACTTGCAAAAAGGTACAGCAAGTAGTGGAACTTGCAAAATGGTACAGCAAGTAGTGGAACTTGCAACAAAAAAAGTACTGCAAGAAGTGGAACTTGCAAGAAGTACAGCAAGTAGTGGAACTTGCACAAAAAAAAGTACCGCAAGTAGTGGAACTTGCAAAAAGGTACAACAAGTAGTGGAACTTGCAACAAAAAAAGTACCGCAAATAGTGGAACTTGCAAAAAGGTACAGCAAGTAGTGGAACTTGCAACAAAAAAAGTACCGCAAGTAGTGAAACTTGCAAAAAGGTACAGCAAGTAGTGGAACTTGCAACAAAAAAAGTACCGCAAGTAGTGGAACTTGCAAAAAGGTACAGCAAGTAGTGGAACTTGCAAAAAGGTACAGCAAGTAGTGGAACTTGCAAAAAGGTACAGCAAGTAGTGGAACTTGCAAAAAGGTACAGCAAGAAGTGGAACTTGCAAAAAAAAGTACCGCAAGTAACCGGTGATGCGGAAGTTATCGGACAAAATAAAAACGTCAATAACTTAAATAAATAAAAAAACAAACTGCTATTATATTATTTTTAAATAAAGCATTTATCTTTTAATAAAAATATATTACTTTTTATAAGAAAAAACACCACCATCTGCAATTGATCTCAATTTCGCTCTGACGCCTTTCATATGCGACTGTAAAAAGTTTAAATCAATTTCTTGTAGTTTTAGTTTAATGTGATCAATCAAAACTTGCTCTGTTAAAGCTTGCCAATCTCCCTCGTACACCTTCTGTGCCAAAGTCCCTAAAAATTTTCAATTGGTCGTGCTTAAGGCACATTTTGGGGGTTGGATTCTTTATCAACGTAATAGGCATTTTGGTCCATCCAATTTAGAGAATCTTTAGAATAATGAGAACTTGCTAAATCTGGCCAAAATAAATAGTTAAAGTCTCCATGATACTTGATAATAAAGGGAAGAAGTCGTTTTTCTAAACATTCATTAATATAGATTGATGAATTGATCGCTACAGCCTTGGAAGTGCGAAACAATGGCTCGGACATACCACGGTCAGATATGGCTATCTACATTAAAAATTTTTTTGGAAATTTTTCTTTTCCTATAAAACTTACACTATCTTGGCATGTCTTTTTGTTGTTTGTGTAGTATCCAGAATTTCCAGGCATGTTGTCCCCTGCAAAACAAAAGTATGTTTCGTCATCGATGACTAGAAGCAATTTTTTGTTATAGAGTTGGTTAACTAGTTTCCTGCTTCTTTTCTTTGCCTTTATTTGTTGTTCTATGGTGTATTTTGGAGTCTTTTTACGTTTTCTATATTTAATATTCATTTTTTTTAATTGAAGACCAATTGTCGATTGATTTACACCGAATTTAATACCTATTTTTCTCTGACTGACCCCTTTTCGATTGTTGAAAAGTCTCGTTAATTCGGCTTTCTTTTCTCTAGTCCATGATGTCGGACGACCGGGGTGCTTTCTATCAGAAAACGATTGAACAGTTTCAAGTCTTTTTAGGTTATCATGTATTGTACTTCGAGCAAATCCTTCCTTTTCAAAATGATTTACGATTTTTTTTTTTTATATATATATTAGGTTTATTTACAAAAACATTTTAAATCGCTTTCGAAAAGATTCTCGTTCAGCTGCATTTAATCTCATTTTAAGTAATTGTGTTTCAAATAATAAAGTTTATATTTTATAGAACGTTTATGTCTACGCATAAAACCACAAAAACTAATTATTATGCTCAAAAAATGTATTTAGGATTTGTCCGACAACTTCCGCATCACCCGTTAGTGGAACTTGCAAGAAGGTACAGCAAGTAGTAAAACTTGCACAAAAAAATGTACTGCAAGTAGTGGAACTTGCAAAAAGGTACAGCAAGCAGTGGAACTTGCTCAAAAAAAAGTACCGCAAATAGTGAAACTTGCACGAAGTACAGCAAGTAGTGGAACTTGCAATTTTTCGTCGTGTCTATTGTTAATAATAGTTTTTATTTAGTTTCATTATTGGAATTAAATATCTTAATCATTAACTAAAAGCCAAGACAAAATTGAATTAAAATAATTTTTTGAATTATTTTTTAAAATTCATTCTAATATTTTTATGAACATCTTTGATAAATATAAAATCAAAGATGTTCCTCTCGTATTTGGTGGAAGGAAAATTTTAATTATCCTGGAAGGAAATTAAAACAACTACTTTCATATGAAAATTAATTATTATATACACTTTTAATAATGTATTTATGTTTTTTTAGGTTTGAGGTGGAGGGATACAACCTGCCCCTGATTCGATGTGCGCAGCTAGTATATGTTTTAATTTAGTATATAATAATACAATTTGTTGTAATCTAGTATATAATAATATCATTATAATCTAGTACATAATAATATAATTTGTATTTTTTATACTAGATTTAATTTTTTTAAATAAATAAAAAAATAATATTTTTTAATTATAGGGTGTTTAACCCTATAACCCACCCCTTACCATATACACCCATTTTTTAGGTTAGTCCCACCTTTTCTCTAAAAAATTCCTATAATTTAAAAAAAAATTATTAATAGGGTGTTTTAAATAATAGGGTGTTTACCCCCCCCCATACACCCTGACTTAAAAATCAACCTCATATTTGTTAAAATAGAAAGAAATTAAAGCAACTACTAGCATATAAAAATTAGCAAATTCAATAATAAATACTCTTTTATAGATGAATTATTGATATTATGACAGTAAAGGTGAAGGTTGGGTGGCCCCTCTAGTCCACCAGATACAGCCTGAGGGTGTCGGCTAGTGTTAATGTGTAGATTATTCTTATATCTAACTATTGACACCAAGTTTTAAGCATTTAAACAAGAATTGACAAAGTTATAATAATTTTAGTTAAAAAAAACTTTATTTTGACCACAGTTTCATCAACAAATCCATACATCCAAAAATCGTTACTAAAAACGTCATAACTTCTTGTGGAATCGCTCGATTTTGATAATTTTTTCACTTTTAAAATATTCAATTGAAGCTCTTTCTAATGATTTATAACAACCTAGAATTTATTTAATTTAAAAATTTCATGTAGCATACCTAGTTAGAGAAACTTAAAACTTAATTTATTGAAACAACGGCAGTTGAAGAATGCTAAATATTGATAGAAAAAAACTGATAGAAATGTTGGTTTGATAGAAAAGGAAATATATTAAATATATGTATATTATTGTAGAGATTATTTGAATAATTTTGCTTTATTTTATTATCTTTTTGTTGTAATAATCTTAACTTTTCTTTAATATAATTTGAGTGTTATTAACACATTTATCTTTTATATTCTTATAGTTTAACAGGAATAATATTAAGATAAAATCTTCTTTATAAATATAGCTTAAGAATATTATTGTGTTATGCAATGTTGTTGAAATCAAAAAATGGGTACCTAAGTATTATTAACAGGGTTTCCCACTCGGCATGCAAAGCATGCAATTGTTTACATAGGCATGCAAAGCATGTAAAAGCATGCATTTTTGTTAATTAAGCATGCAAAAACAAAAATAATCAATTTTCAAATTAAATTTCTTGAAATTCATTTTTTTTTAAATACATTACAGTGTAGTTTTTGTATAAAATTTGAAAAGAAAATGTCTATTATTAACAATGTTTTGATATTATTTACATTTTATCAATCATTTTATACTATTAAATTTATTTAAAACTGCTTTTTGTTTGAAATATTTTAGTTAATTTAGATTTTCTAGATTTAATACAAACTAAAATATATAAATGGGCAAGACCATTTACCAAAAATCTTGGAAAAGTAGATTCAAATGGGTGACAGGTGTTAACAACAGTTTAAGTTTAGTTCATTGCATTTGTTGTAAGACATCTTTCAGTATATCTGCCAGTGACATTAGTCAACTTGTGAAGCACAATAAAGGTAAAAAACATGTCAGAAAACATCCTTGTAAAATATCAAACAACCAAAAGCAGTTCAATGAATCAGTTAGACTTTCAAATGTTAGATGTTCGAATGTCCGTGTAGATGATTAGATCTCTCATGCAAAAATTATGCAAGCTTTACATGTTGTCAATTGTAATTATATTTTCAAGTCAACAGAAAATGATAACACAAGGTTTACGTCTATGTTTCCTGATTCTGTTGTGGCAAAGCGTTACAAGCAAGGTGAATAAAAAATTAAATATCAAATACAATTTGGAATTGCCCCTTATGTTAAAAGTATGTTAAAATCTGATATTAAAAAAACTACATTTACTTTTAAGTTTGATGAGACAACAACTAAGCAAGTAAAAAAACAGTATGATGGATATCTCCAGTATTGGTCAGACAAAAAAGGAGAAATTGTAACGTCATATTGTGGTTCTCTGTTTATTGGTCATTGTGACCACAACCAACTAGTTGATCATTATTTTAAATTTAAAACTGACTTGGAGTTGGATTCTGCATATCTTTTACATGTTGGGATGGATGGGCCAAATGTTAACAAAGCCTTTGAAATGAAGTTATCACTGGATTTGAAGAAAAAGTCTGAAAATATTTTTATTGAGCTCAGTACATGTAACCTTCATAAAGTCCATACTGCTTTTAGAAAAGGCATTAAAAAGCTTTCTTTTGATTTAGATGAACTTTTTATTGATATTCACTTTTTTTTTAAGTTGTCTAGTGCCAGATGTGAAGATTATGCTAATTTAGTTGATTTAACTAATTTGGTTGCTGAGTTTGCCAATAAACATATAGAAACGCAATGGCTTTCTATGAAATATGTTGCTGTTAGGATTTTGGAACAATGGGTGAAACTTAAAGAATATTTTTTAACATTTCTTCCAAAACAAAAAAACTTTAGCGCTTTGTTTAAAACAGATTAGATACAAAAGAATTTGTAAAGCTCTGCGCAATGATATTCAGACTCAAGGGTATTTAGGTTTTTGTGCTTTCTCAGCACAAGATTTTGAAGCATTTTTAGTACAATTTCAAACAGAATTTCCAATGATTCACATGCTTTATCCTGCGATGTGTAAACTATTAAACTCTTTACTTCAAAAATTTATTCTTTCAAAAAAGTTAAAAAATGATAATGGAGAGTTCAAGTCACAGCCTGAAATTTTAATGATTGATTTCTGCAAAATCAAAAACCATAGCAAATTAAGTTCAATTGAATTAGAAACAAAAGTCAAATTGCTGTTGCATGGAGCTGCTCTACCTAATTCAGTAGATGAAAAATTTAGGACCGAGTGCAAAGAGCTTTATATTGCTTCTGCATCATATTTACAAGAAAACTTACCTTTTGTTTCACTTTTAAAGCATGCTCAATTTCTTCATCCAAAAAAACGTATTGCTTCAGGTGCAACAAGTGCAATATCTAATTTAATATTGAGTCGCTTCAGTTTTAGAAAAACAATTTAGCCCGGTTTTTCATCTAAATGATATTTCTTCAACCAAAGAATCTCTGTGTGATAAAGTTAGAGATCAATGGTTGTCTTATCAGAATGAGGTCATCTTAGAACACTTTTATATAAATTCACAACTACCTACTCCATGTGTCGCTCAACAGCAAACATTATATTGGTCTTATGCTTTTAGTACTTGTTATTTAAATAATATAAGCAAACAATCCAAATATAAGCGAATAGATAATTATTGGAGTCAAGTGGGCACTATATATGATGAAGCAGGCAATTTAAAATTCCCTCAGCTGCTTGCACTTGTTAAGCGTGTTTTAACTCTTAGTCATGGCAACAGTTCACCCGAAAGAGAATTTTCTATAAATAAGAACTTTATAGAAGCTCACAGTACCAACTTAAAAGAAGACACCATACCACAAGAGGACACCATTGTTGCATTGAGATTAGGTATGGCCTAAATAACAATATTTTTATCTTTTTCTTTTTTAGTAATATCAAAATATTTTATGATAAATAGTTTGATTTATTGCAACATTTTTTTTAGTTAAAGATGAACTTAATCAAGTAGGTGGAGTTATGAACTTTCCAATAACAACTAACCTAATTAAATGTTGTAAAGAGTCTCATCAAAGATATAAAGTTTATTTGGCTGAGAAAACTAAATTAGTAAAGGCTGAATCAGAAAAAGTAAAGCAAACAGAGTTGCTGACAAAATCTTTACAACGGCAAAAAACAGATCTCGAACTTATTGAAGCAGATATAAGGTATATTGTTTACCATTGTTTTAATAAAATTTGTGTACTTTCTTTATTTTATTGTTTGAATTTTGTCATAAAAACTTTATTTTATTGAACAAAATATTTAAATTTTATTACATAAAAGGTATGCAAAGCTGGCATCGAGGTTGCAGAAACTGCTATTGATAAAGGTAATGGAAAACTTCAGCAAGCACTACTTAAAGTAAAGTTAGATAAAACTGTATGCCAAACTTCACAAGCTATGATTGACATGGGAATAAAGCGTAAAAGGGAATTACAAATAAATCTTGACAATTTAGAAAAAAAGAAAAAATTAGTGAAATAATATTCTAATGAAAAAACATTTTTTACTTAACTTTTTATGTTTTTTTTTATTTAATAAAATATCAAACTTTATAAATTTTGGAACATATAATATATTATTAAATTATATTAATATACTATAATACTAAGTACATTTGTTTTGAGTCTAATATATAAAAGAAACCTGTTTTAATGCAAGATAATTATCAAAACTAAATGTAAACTTTAATAGTAAATGTTGTTAACATGAGTTTGTGTTGAGTGTTATGTGTTGACTAAAATTTTGTTGTCTTTGTTATATAAATATATATAGATGTATGTATATATATATATATATATATATATATATATATATATATATATATATATATATATATATATATATATATATATGCCAATAAAAATTTACATTATATTTTAAAAATAATAAAAATTTACATTAAATTTATAAATGATGGCTGGGAACCCTGTATTAACATATGTGGCATTAGATAGGAAAAGTTATCAAGTCTTTATATCTAGATTTGGGCATATAAGTGTTTTTAGCAAAATAGTCTGAAAAATTTGTTGTGGACTTTATTTATTTTTATTTTTTTCTTGGAGTTTAATCAACATTTAATATTTTTATCTAAATAAATTTGGTAATTTGTTTACTTATAAATACAATAAATAAATATAAATAAACCAACAAAGTTGTGATACACATTATTAGTGAATAGTCTGACAAAAGTAGATGACTTTACGAGCTTTTCACAGTTTAGTATTTATTTATCGTAGAGTGTTAAAAATATAATTAAGTTTTTCGTTTTCTCAACTTCTAGTTATAAATGGTTTCATTTGTCGGCTATTCTATTTATGAAAAATTTATGTTGGCTTTTTAGATTGTTGTTTATATATTATTTATTGCTGTCTTTTTTAATAGAATTTTCTATAAAGATTTGAGCATTATACCAATTTATTACATCCAAGTCATTAATAATTCTGTATAGTTGTATCACATCACCTCTTGATCTTCTAATTTTTAATGTGGAGAGAAAGGTTTATCAGTGAGTTTTTATATAATAAATTTTTTAAACTATATGTTGGAGTTGTTTAATCATAATAACATGTTTCTGTATATGTAAACTCCTTAATGGGTTCAATATTCAAAGTGAGGTCTAAATAATGATGTAAGTAATAATGTTATTTCTTTTATCTAATTATTTCAAGAAGTATTTGATTCGGCCTAATGTCAAACTTCCAAAGTCATTTTTTCTCTATAATTTCATTTTTAAAACGCTTTCATTAATCGTTATAAAGAATTACCAATAATACTTTTTCTTATTTTGGTATTTTATATGAAAACACCTCAAATCTAATAATTTCAATTATTAGATTTAATAGTATTGATGTTTTGTTTTTAGAGATTGTTTGTGATGGTCAATTTGCCACCACATAAAAGTAGCAAATAATAATGAAGCTATGGCAATAAACATGTTGAAACAAAATGCCAAATCTCAAGTTAAATGGTTCATCTAAATCTGGTAAATTTACACTTAATCAAATAAGTTATTAATATTTCTGTTTTCAGTGTTTAAGTGAAGGAAAAGTTTTGTTCCCTTATTTTTAATATTACTAATGACTAGGTTTTCTGTGTTTTATAAAATAGCTTCTGTATATAAAAATATTTAGGAAGATTGAGAGGCAATTAATTTTTTTCTTTTTCTTTTTATTTATTCAAAACAGGTTTTACGATAAAAGCATAAATAAAGTACATAAAATACATACAATAGGAATTACAAATTTTGTTAACTTTACAATAAGTATGCAGATGCTCGCAGAAGATCATCCGATCTTATCATCTAGAACCGCCTTGACAGTTTTTAAATAAAAAATAATTGTTTAATGATACATATGTAAATATTCACCCATACAGACATAAATAATTATTCACTCACATATAAATATGCAAACATATTAGTATATATACTTGCACATACACACACCTATACATGTATATGTCTAAATTTGCACAATTGTCTTATTTATTCAAATTTGATTAATTTTTTATCAATGTAGTTTTCAAGTCTCCTAACATTTTTAGCGCTCCTTAACACCTTATACCTACCAGATACAAGTAGTAAATTAAATCTTTTTCAGTTCCCTTGCTGACAAGTTTGTGTTGCAGTTAGATAAACAGATTTCATCTGGATATTGTCAATAATGAAAAACGTTTTATTAGGATTTCAATTTAAATACTTTAAATATATTTTAATAATGCTAAATAATATACGTTCAATCTTAAAAATTTTAATAGTATAATGATAATGTGCATCTTTCTTAAAATGTTTAAGATGCTTTGAATTGTAATCATATTGTGGCAAAATTTTTAAGTCATAGATATTTACAAATAGATATTTATAATAAAATGATAAATTAATTTTTTCACAGCGTGTTATATACTTTATTTAGAATCTGCTGTAAAGTAAATTAAATATTCAATCATAAATTGTCAAATCTCAAGACATGAAATTGTTAATGGAGTTTTGGTCCATAATAATCCAAGTAACACATGTTTTAATAAATATATTTGTAAGTATCCTGCGTTTTTTTGTAATTGTAAATTTTCATTGCGATATTCATTACATTTTAGTTCACAAAGTTATAAAAAGATCCTTTACTCAAGTCTATGAAACTATGGTTTGATGTTAATGGATTAAACTTTTTCGTCGATAATAAAAACAATTGTTATTGTAACATGATAACCATGTTGTTTATATGATGTGACCATTTTGTATATATGTTGTTACTATGTTGTATTAGTATATATGTAATAAATTATTAAGTTTTGTTTATGTTTATTTTTATTTTATTAAAGTTAAAACGGATTTAACCACTAAAAAAGAAATTAACGTTACAAATTGAAGCAGAAATTTATAACGAATCATGTTGACGATTGAATATGAATCGCAGAAAAGCACCATTGACGAATGGTTGTAAATCAAATCTTTGTATAATAATTGCTTTTTGTCGCGTAAATATATAAGTCTGTTTTAAGAAATTTAAGCCTGTTTTTTAAATTTATTCATAGCAGTTAAAATTGTCAATAATTTGTTTAATTCATTTCATTGTCCTTAAACTAATGAAAAATACGCCAATTTTTAACCAAAAAATTACAGTCGATTCTGCTAAAGATAACTTTAAATAATTAGGAAGTCTAAATATAAAGGAAAATATAGGGACTTCAAATAGGATTGCCCGAAGAAAATCTATAACAATCCCATGCGCGACTTAGTTACGAAAGACAAAATCACGATGGTACGATGTAGAACTGGCTAATCGTTGTTCTGCCAGTTCTTGTCCTCCACTGGCTAGCCACAGCTGGTCCATGAAAATCCTTAGAGCAAAACGGAGCTTCGCCAACAATGGCAGCCACAGCCGGTGTAGCGCGGCAGCCTATACAGGACCAGTGCGGGACCATTATATCCTTGCTGTCTGGGTATTTATATTTCTAATTAATAGAATACAATTGCGTAAAACTATTTAATTTAATTAAACATAATAAATAGTATCAGCTTAACTAAATAATAAACTAAATGATTTCACTGAAATTGAAGTGTACTTTCTGTCGATTTTTAGACCTTTGTTTTTATACGATTCCTAATAAACATAAAATTCTCTATTATATTCAGCAATAAAAAGAAAAAAAAGGGAGGGGGGGGGGAGAGAAACTGAAGTAGCGCCCATTGTTTTAAACAATTTTATTTACAAACATACGTTTTTTTTGTTTATAATCAAAGCTAAAAGTGCTAGTTAAAGAATCATTAACTTATTGAATAAGTTAGTAAATGAGAACTCAAATTAATAATAATGATAATAGCAAGAATAATAATAACAACAACAATAATAACAATATTCCTTTATTATAATGTTCCTATAATAAATAATTTTAATTTCTCTAATAACTATTCTTTTCTTGAAATAAGTTTCTGCCAATCCTGATGCATATTTTTTATCCTAATGCATATTTTTTAAATGGCGGTCATTTTTCCTTTAAATCATTTCGTCCTAAGTTAGAAAAAAAAAATTCTGTTCTAACAAATCTATAAAAGACATCTTATAGACATCAAAGTTTAGATTGAAAAAAAATTATCTATGCACGAGTCTACTTTATGCATCTAATATGCATCTAAAATAGAACAAAAATCCTCCTGGTTCATAGGCTATACCCTTTTTTTCAAAATTATTGTAACCTGGTAACATGTTTAATTTTTCAAAAACTAACACTGAAGCTTTCATACTAATATTAAAATTTGCTAACGCATTGCACACATCAAATATCAAATTATCAAGTGACACAAACATGGTGTTTTGTAATCCGTCCCAAATCATATTGTTGAACGATTCATTAGCGTCCCACGTATTCTAACTTATTAACTTGAATGCCAGGGTAAGTGTCAATGACACAAATGAAACTTTTAATGTCCCCTGTCCTAAAAAAATCACATTTGTACTTATCAGTAGATCTTCAAAATGCACATTTTGCACTAGTGGTCTCCATACCGCTTGCAGATCCTTTGTTATTATTTTTCCAAATATGAGAGTTCAACCATTGGGCATAGGCTGTAGGTTTTGTTTCTAAAATATCTTTCTTTAAAAGCAACAGTTGCAAAACCTGCACATTGGTTCCACATCAAAAACTTTTCAAGTGTCCATTGATAATGCAGAAAAGACACCGTTTAATGATGAAAAGTCTCTTCTCTGCCAAGTTCCACCACAAAACACACTAATATTAAAAGCTTATTTTTTTGCAATTCTGCTACTGCATCAAACATTTAATGCGATTTTTGGATTCAGCTTGCTCGATAATCCGTACATAATAAAGTCATTTTAAATTCGTCATTAAAAATTAATGATCATGTGTTTTTTAAAAGTTTGAGTTTAATAAGCTTTTTTTCGTTGATAATTATTATAATTTAATTTAATTTAATTAGTTTTTAACAGAAAGCTAAATAAAAGAAGCCAAACCTGAAAGCTGAACAGAAAGCTGAAAGCTGAATAAAAGAAGCCAAACCTGAAAGCTGAACAGAAACAGAAAGCTGAATAAAAGAAGCCAAAATACAAAATTGGAATAAAACTGCAATAACAGTCTTTTAAAAACAAAACAGTCTATAATAATAAACTTTCAAATAAGTGAACTAAATAACATCAACAGTTTTTTACATTTACAATCAAAAGTTAGTAAAGCCATCGGCATGATGTACCGAGTTCGTCCTTATGTTAATATTATATGTCTTAAATTAATTTACTTCTCTTTAATTCATTGTTATATCAGTTATGCCAATATTACATGGGGCAGCACGCAAACTACTAAACTTAAAAATATACTTAGTGTTCAAAAACATGCGTGTAGAATTATATACGGAAAAAAAAGAAGGGAGCACACGAAACCCTTAATGCTTGACATGAAAATGATGAATATTTATGAAATAAATATTTATCAACACCTAATTTTTATGTATAAGTTTACAAATAACCTAACTCCAGTAAATTTTAATTGTAAGTTTAAAAAAAATATAAATGAAAAGTATTTCCTTAGAACAAACCAATCAAATTTCTTTAAATTGCCTAAGAAACTAAACAAGTTTACAGAGTGTTTAATAGCATTTCGCGGACCAAAAATATGGAACTATTTTAAAAAAAAAGAAGCTAAAAAAGATAGTATGGTAAAATCATTAAACTCATTTAAGTTGCTAGCAAAAAAACACATTTTTAATTCGGAGGAATTACAAGAACTCCGTTAAGTTTTATCAAAATAGTTTTACTTTTTTATTCTTTGAAAATTTAATTGTACATATCTTTTGTAGTTATTTATGCAATGGTGTATATATTTTAAATCCTTGAGTATTTAAATTTGAAGTTTTTACATCTTACTTTTATCTGCAGTTTATTTGAACATTTTGACGACATTTTATTTTTTCAAGGGGCTCTATGAAAAGATTGTGGTGGTATTGTATCACCCATATCTTCTTTGAGTCCCGGTCTGTTTTTTAAATTGTGTTATTTGTTTATATATTTTATTACGTGATAATCTTATGTAACTTATTTTATTAAACAGCAAAATAAAAAAAAAACTAAACTAAAACTAAACTAAAAAAAACAAAAAAACAGTTATAAAAAAAAAATAAAAAGTAAAAGTAATTAACATAAAAAAAATTGATAACTTTTTATAACTTCAACGCTTATTTTAATTTATTTAACATAACAAAGAAATATTTTTTCTAAAATAACATACTAAAACAGAATAAAAAAGCATAAATAACAAAGATTTTGAATAATTTTATTTTTTTAAACATATAAATAAAATGGTTTAAAAAAATTATCCATAAAAATATACATTTAAAAAAATACAAGATTTAATTTTAAATTTATTTAAATACGACCAAGCAAATACAAGACGTCTTTAAGACCATTTTAATTAGGTCTTTAAATAGTCTTTTCTTCAATATCTGGTTTTTATAAATCATTTTTATCGGCGCTTGTCTTAAACCTATTATTGACGTCTTAAAGACGCCTTTGAAAAGACAAATAAAATATTTTGTGGTTTCGTATGACGTCTTTGGTACGTCAATTTTTTACTTTAGTTGAAGTATTTTAAATAGCCCTTTTTAAAACGTCTTGAAAACGTCTTAAAAAAGACTGTGTCAATGTGAAAATTGTTTGTGTTTAAACACGTTCACTGCTGAGCTATTTTAAATATGCTTTATTTCTTTGCCGAGCCATAATGTCTGCAATGATTAATTTTTGTTGAGGCTTTGTTTTGCGCGGTTTCATTCTTATTGCTAATGTTAGGTATCAACATTTTAATAAATAAAATATTTTTAGTTTAAAGTAATTCTATGGTATTTTTTACTCTCAACATAACTGACAAAAAATGAGCAATACGAGTATACTCGTACTTTGGCTATGGAAAAGAAAGTTTTTTCCTTAATTGCCGAGAACAATGTACAAGTTTACTTGTAACACGTACATACTCTATGTACAAGTTTACTCGTAACACCGTAATGAGTTATACTCATTGCGGTGACTAGTGTTCTAGCTTATTTTATAATAATAATATAGTTAAGCTTTAACCATTGTTTTACCAATTTACAGAACACAATAACAGTAGAGGTTGTGTTGTGACAGTGGAACACAATAACAGAAGAGATTGTGTTGTGACAGCTCTACTGTTACTTAATTCAAGCGTATCATTTGATGCATAGTTGTATAAATATTGTTTCAATTTTCTTTCACATGCACACGCACATTGGCAGTTATCATGAGTTAAAAAGGTTATTTATATATTTTTTTTCTTAATTCTAAGTTGTTGTGTTTTTTTAGACTAGAAGCTAAAATATATTTGATAACTACATTATACTGCATTTTATTGAAAATGTAAAAAAAATTTGAAGTACAAAATAAAACGTTTTTTAATATATTAAAAAACATTTTAATATGCATTTTGAATTTTTTAAACATTATACTAGTTAATGTGTTTTTAGATAAGTAATTTCTCTCTTATAAATAGATAATTTATAAATTTACCAATCTCATATTAGGTCAACACAGATATTCCACATTTGAATCAGCACATATGATTATGCAAGATATTTAGGATAGTGAAGATAATGATATTGAAGATTCAGATTCATTTTTCGCTTATACTACCACTTCTTCGAGCTTGACTGCATCAGAATCAGGTTTTGAAAAAAATAACACTGAAGAAAGTGATGACGATCAGTTAACAGACGTTCATCTAGCAGCCACTGCAGAAGATTTTTTAATGCCGCCGAAAAGAGCTAGAACAACAGGTGGTCTAGCTTATAGACAAGTTGAAAACAAAGCTCAACTAGTAGATCTTATAAGTAATATTTTGCATGACAAAACAACTTCTAAAACAAATCCATCTGGAAATTTAAACCAATGGAAAGATGAGCCGAATATTGAAAAACAAATTCAATTTACTGTCGATCCTGGTTTGAAGGTAAACATGGAGAGCAAAAAACTATTAGATTTCTTTAAACTAGTTGTTACAGCAGAGCTCGTAAATACTATGGTAATTGAAACTAATCACTACACAACGCAATAAATAAATAAATAAGCAGTGTCCCCTCAGAAGAAGCTCACGTTTTAAAGATTGGAAATCAATAAACTCAGAAGATATGCGGCAGTTCCTTGGAGTTCTTCTTCATATGGGGGGTGTCAAAATGCCAATTTTAGAACACTATTGGTCTATGAACAGTTTCTAAAGATTTCCCTTATTTTCTTGAATAATGCCACAAAATAAATTCCTACTAATGTTACGGTTTTGGCATTTTATTAACAATGAAGATTTTGGTAGTGGCCGCTTGTGTAAAATTATTGGACTTCTCGATCACTTAAATAATACAATGGATAACATCTACTGTCTCAATAAAAATATATCAATCAATGATACTTTCAAAGGAATGTATTGTATTCAGGCAGTATGTGAAAAACAAAAGACATAAGTATGGTATCAAGTTCTATGAGCTTTGCGAATCAGATGGTATTGTACTAAAAGTAAAAATCTACTCTAGCGAGGCAACTCTCGATAAAGATTTATTGGGTCAAACAGTAGCTATTGTTTTAGATTTAATGGAAAAATTTTTGGAAAAGGTTATCACCTTCAAATAAAAGGTTATCACCTGTAAACCGATAACTTTTACAATTCCTTTGAATTAACAAAGCACATGATAAATCAAAAAAACACACATTTGTGTTACTTTAAAAAACTGACCGAAAGTCAAATCCAAAAGAATGTACAAAAGCAAAACTAAAACAGGGAGACGTTAAAAGCAGCAGCAGAGAGGGTGTAGTGGTTGCTAAATGGAAAGACGAAAAAGACATGCTAATGATTATCAACTTGCATTCGTTGCAAATGATTGAAGTGACAAACACGAGAGGAGAGAAGAAAATGAAACCCAATATTATTAAGGATTACAACCGATGTATGTCAGGAGTAGACAAAGATTTAAAATGTATCATTTAAAAGAATAGGTTTACACTTTAATTTTTATAAAATAAAATTAAAATAATACAAATATATTACTTTTATCTGTTTTAAGCTATTTCTTTCTTTATCCGCATTTAAATTAGGTTTCCTGGATTTTTAAAACAAAAACTTGAACGTAATACTTTTTGAAATCAAATGTAAAACTAAGAAAAAAAAAATAAACAGACAAAGCCAGTCATGCATAAATATTATTTAAAATAAGTTAGTATAGCTACGAGTTTACTCGTAGTTGGCAAATTCATGACGCCGGCTTACTACGAATATTCTCGTAGTTAGCAAATATAAAAGTCCCGCTTTATACGAGTATACTCGTAGTTGGCAAATAAATGATGCCAACTTACTACGAGTATACTCGTAGTTGGCAGCAAACAGGTTAAGATGCTAACTTTTATCTAAACTATATACCTAAAAGTCGTCAAAAATAAGAATAAAAAACGTCTCGAATAAAACGTCTTTAGTGCGCTTGAATAAGATATTTTTAATCTGTCTAGAGTAAGAGAACTTTAGGCGATCTTAAGTAAAATATCTTCTCGACTGACAACGTAGATCTTTTTAAGACATCTTTAAGACGTCTTGAACAAAACGGTTTTGGCCGTTTATATAAGACGTTTTAAATCAGTCTTTAGTAAGACGTCTTTAGGCAATCTTGCGTTAGACCTCTTTTCGACGGACAAGGTTGACCTTTTTAAGATATCTTTAAGAAGATTTTTTTAATCTTGGAAAGACATCTTTAAGACAGGTAAAAGATTTCTGTTCGTTTGCTGGGGAGTGGTATTACGTAGTATTATCAAAAGGAATGTAAAAAAAATTTCTAATTTGAAAATGCGGCAATTCTTTTATTACCACACCGATTAAAATTACTTAATCAATAGCATTTTTCAACTTTTGATATGTTGTTTGCTCACAGAGTGTAATATCATTGGTGCTATCAACTGATGGTGAAAAGAATACTGAGTTATTTGCCTCTTCTGAAATACGTTTCTTGACTATCTGTGTCATAGTATGAATTAGCTTTTTTTGTGTATAATTAGAAAGAGGCGTAATTCAGGCACCCCCTCCAGCAGATTGTTTTTGAGTACTGCAAACATTTGAAAGTTTTTCATTCAACACCTCATTATACTGACTGAGTAAATTTAACAACTTTAAAAATTTACCCGCGCCACATTGAAAGATTTCACACAGAGTCATTGTAAAAGTTGGCTTCTTCATTTCCGCGTAAAGAAATACTCTCTGCGATCAAAAACCAAATAGCATCAATAACTCGTATTAGGTATTGATGTAGTTTCTCCGCTTCTTTACGTTTTTTATTTAGATGTCTCATGGTTTCAATATTTTATCAATTGTGGATTCCGATAATGCATAGATTCAGCAGCATTTCGATGGTTTTTCTGGGTACAATGCTTTGTTATGATGTGACTTAAGTTTGACCAATTATCAAACCAATCACATAAAGATTTTGTGTCTCTTGATCCAAAGCATAAACAAACAATAGTAGAGAGTAAATTAGTCATAACTTTTTCTGCAAAACTTCAATGTCATTAACTTTTACCGGTTCAGTGTAATACTTAGATAACCTTACATTAAATTGCTTTTTATTAATCGTCTTTGCATTTTCATTGATATTTACAACGTTGTCTGGTTGCTTCTAAATAATCTTTTCTGCTAGAGTTAGGTCCGCCGTTGCAGTTACAGGCACTTCATAGTTACCCATTTCTACAGGCACTCTCTCAGTTTCAGTAATGTTTCGGTTTCAGAATGTGTCTGAATATTGTAGTTCTGCTCCTTTATCTGTTGCAACTATGACATCTTGATCATTGTCTGTTTCTTGCTCAGATGATTAGTCACTAATCTCTGTTATTGGCTCTGTTTCAATAATAGGCTTACTTGTGATATTTATAATGGATGTTGTTGTTAGTTCAACATTCCGTGTTGCTGTAAATGATGTTCCAGCTTTTGTCTGTATTTGTAGCACTTGCACTGACGCGAGACCTGCCTTTAACTTTAATTGTTTTGGATAATTACCAGCTGCTTTCAATTCATGTTGTCGTTTTTAAATATTTTTTTCAGCATCAGATTTGTATTCCCATGTTGATTTTTTTTTTGTTCCTTCATTTCACCTGAAACATAAATAAATATAGAATTAACACTAGTCCTATGATAGAAACCATGACATTGTTTCTTTCGTTTGAGTTATTACTACTATTGGTCTATGGGATTTATACATAGTAGTGCTTTTAAAATTCCATGGACCGATAGGGAGTGGACTGGAGCATATTGAGTAGCAAAAATATTGATAACAATTTTTTAATTGATAACACAAATTCATTAAACACACAATATTATTTATCAAAAATACATTAAACGTAATATCTATCAACGCAGAGCAGATGAATTCATGCATTTTATATATTTATTGTTTTGAACTTTTTAATAACAATTTTCTTTTTTTTCTGTTGATGGGATGGTTAATTTCAGATAAATAGGAGACATTGTTTAATCGTTCATCGCTTCAATGCTTGTTTTCGGTATTTTTTTTGTTTAGCAATACGTCTGCCTCTACCTTTGCTCTTTGTTCAGCTAATTCATTTAATCTTGCTCGAAATTTCCGTTCACTTTCTCGAGCAAGACGATCGATCATTTTTAATCGACAAATCGATCATTTTTAGTTTCCAGCTTTCTTTTTTATATTTACCTTTCTTCTTAATATTTCTACGTTGACAAGATTTTTTTTTTTTACTTATTCCCTTAAAACACTTTTATTATTATTTTTAATTTCTATTTATAAGTAAAATATTAAAAACGTTACTTCATTTTTTACAGTATAAAGCGCTGTATAAAATGTTGTAAAAAATGCCCTGATAGAAACTTATAGAACTAAAATAAATTTTTTCTATTTGAGGATTGGGTTCCCAGTTTCCTGAGCTAGATTAAGGGCCCAGTACAAGTCCTCGTACCCTCTTACATGTAAGAGGGTACGAGGACTTGTTGAGGACACATACACACATACATATATATATACATATTGCCTCGTATTGTCATTTTTATGATAAAATAAATAAAATTCTATCCACAACAACATAAAATATATAAAACTTTAGTTTTTTGGTTGTTAACATGTTAAAGTTGTCTAAGTTAATTTATCATTATAAATTTATATTGATAACTTCTAAAAAATGCTGGCAATATTTAGAATTTTCAAATCTATATTTAAAAAATGATATTTTAAATAAGCTTTGAATTTTGGAAGTGTTTGTCTTTTATCATGAAAATAATAAAAAACAATAAATAACAAAAAATAATAAACAACTGTTTAAAACTTTTCCATAAAAAATGTCGCCGATACTGAATCGAATACATAAATTTAGATTAAATTTTAGAGTTACAAAATTGTTTTCGGAAAATCTGGTGGGGTGTTTATGGTTTATTTTACTGAAACATTGATTAAATATTGTTGGAAATATAATCCGGTCAAAAAAGACAAAAAAATAGTGGTAGATTTGCAATAATTCGCATAGAGCTGAAAATTTGTACATACCTTGAGCACATTATTACAAATAAAGTATTAAAAGTCCCCATCGATCCCATATCTGCAAAAAAAGTTATTCAAGGTTTAAGGTATAAAAAAAAGTTGTTTTTTTTTAAAAAAAAGGGAATGTTTTATCATAAAAATAGATCAAACAAAAGCGAACAGCATTTAAACGCATTTTTGAATAAACTGTTTCATCGGCTTTTCTTTGAAATAAGAACAGTGAAAAATGCTTTTTTCAAATAATTTTTTCAACTGATTTTTCTCGTCTCGATTCCCCAAAATTCTTGGAACAAAGTTACGAACGATGAAATACTTTTAGCGTTGAACGTTACATTGCAGTTAAGAGTATCGAGCAGTATTTTTTCATTACTATTGGAACCGTTTAATACTTTTATTAAAATGTGACCTCGCAACGATGTTTTAAGATGTAGTAAACTTATAATAGCAAGTGAAACTGTTGTTGTTGATCGTGGAATGAAGACTTTGATTGATACAAGTGTTAAAAGAAGTGACGGGTTTTTAAGAATACCTGAAAGATCTGAAGTCTATGACGATTCATGTGGTGTGCCGTAAAAAGTATAGTACGGAACAGTACTATTGTTGCATTTAAAAAACAGCAAGATATGGATCAAGTCAGCACATCTGAAAATAGTCCACCTCGTACCAGAGCGCGCGTAAGTGAATAACTTTTTTGTTTAAAAAAACGTTGCTTATTTTGCGTCGATGAACCAAACAAGGTGGCCGAGAAGAAGAAAGCGAAGAAAATTCGGCATAAAATTCAAAAAGTTCCGACCCTTGAATTTAAAGAATCAATTCTGAAGGTAGCATGGAGTCGTTCTGACAAGGAAGCAAAAAAGATAACTGCACGCATTGAATATGAATTTGATTTAGTTGCTGTTGAGGTTAAAAATCATAATACCTGTTATAATTCTTTCTTGAGACCATCCAATGGATGTAAAATCGGTCGTCCTTTAGATAAATCTACAAATGTTAAGATGGAAGAAATATTTAAATACTTTGAAAATAGCGATGACTGCCAGTTTTCATTAGAAGAACTAAAAAATATTTGCAAAAATCCACAATTAGATAACAGAACAATTAAGACACGATTAAAGTTAAAGTTCGGTAATAATATTATTATTACTGAAAAACCGGGAAAATTGACGTTTATCTGTTTTTTTGACATTCATAGCAATATTCTTAACCAAGCTTGGTATGAGAAGAAAAGCCAAAATGAAGAATAAGAACGATTTCGAATTTTAAAAAATGCGGCAGCAATCATTCGAGAGGACATTCAATCACTGGTATTTGATAATACCAATTATCCCTTGCCAAGTCAAATGTTTGAAGATATTAACAGCGATATTCCGGAGCCATTGACTTATTTTTTAGAGCAAGTTATTTTGAAAAATAAACGATCTAAATTAGAACATTTAAAATTAGTTTGTACAAGTATCAGCCACATAATTATGTCTGTTGTTAGGCCTAGGTCTTTTAAATCAAAATTGCAATTGGGTCTCTCAGTATTTTTCCATCGACGGTTTGGTTCCAAACTTCTTATACAAATCTTTTTGTCTTCTGGTCTATGCGCATCCTACAATGACACTTTGATATATGAGACAGCAGCAGTTCTTCACCATCCGTCTTTTATCTTACCACCACAAACTGGCACATTTATTCAATACGTTGCGGACAATATTGATATAAACGTAAATAGTTTAGATGGTAATAACTCGCTTCACATAATGGGTTTAATTCAAATTTTTACTCCAAAAAGTTCAGTTTCACAAGAGGATCATATACCACGAATAGAGGAAATCCCTTTCTGCAAAAGATATTTCAGCAAAAGCTCATGTGCCAATTCAAATCTATCAAAATGATGGTGTAGTCGGTTATAGTAAAATAAGTGTGCAAAATTTAGCTTATAAAAGTGAAGCACCCATATCTTTAATCCAAAAAGTTGAAGCAATATGGTTCTATTGTAAATGCAAGAATTTATCGTTACCCGTTTGGAATGGTTATATCGAACGTTTAACAAGTAGAATTCAGAATTTTTATAAGTCTAAAATTTTATTCTTACCGTTTATTCACCAACCAGCAAGTAACTACAGTATTATATACACGACTTAATTTTGTGCTTTAGAAAACGTGAAACATTACGACCACGAAGTATGCATTATTACTTTCGATCAACCTCTGTATGCAAAAGCTCGAGAAATTATATCTGCAGCACCTGATGGATCTGAATTATCAAAGATCATAATAAGACTTGGAGAATTTCATTTACTAATGTCATATTTGGGATCAATTGGTTATATTATGCAAGGAAGTGGCTTACAAGAGGCACTTTCGTTAATTTATGCACCTAAGTTGTTGGAAAAAATGCTCAATGGTCATGCTTACGCTATAGCTGTTAGAGCCCATACATTACTTCAGCTCACATTAGCTATAATAATTTCAAAAGATCTTGCTACTGATGAAGAGATGGTAGCAAATCTTGATATTACCATTACGAACGTTATAAATTACAATGTTTCATATAGTGATATTGAAAGTGGCAATGATAATGAAATGTGAAATGCATTACTTTATAAGTTCAATAAAAAACTAAAAGAATTTGAAAAACGAGGACCTACATCAAAACTATAAATACAATATCTTAATATGGTGTCGATTGCAAAAGAGTTTATCAGAGCTTAACGCATGGGAGACTGGCAAGGTTATTTGAACAGCATTAAAGAAATGCTTCCTTATTTCCACGCAACGGGACATTTTCCTTATGCTAAGTCTGCGCACTTATATCTACAGGATATGCTACAATTAGAGAAGTTAAAGTGTTTATCAACGGTTTATCGAAGGATTTTTCACTGTTAGACGTTCTGATAAACTCAATTGTGGTAATTCAACGGATATGGTGATTGAGCAATCAATGATGAAATCAATGAAGACATATGAAGGTATTTCTCAAGGAAGAAGTACTAAAGAGAGTGTTATAAGTAAATGGGTTTATGGCATGCATGCAATAAACACTGTATGTGAAGGATTGGAAAATCTTGCTGATATTAAAACGTATACAACAGATCAGCATGCAGATGCAAGTGATTCACGAATAAAGAAAGATGATAAAGATATTGAAAAACTTCAGCAGTGGTTATTATCAAATGATCCTTTTCCTAAAATTAAAGAAATCATTTTAATTACTAGTGGAATTGTTGGTGATAATAAAATCAACTGTCATAAAGCTAGTGAAGTTGGGATTGCTGCTATGTCTAAAATGACAGGTGCCACATTTAATATCAAATTAAAACGCGCTGATAAAGTTCTTCCTCTTCTAACCATGAGTAGTACCATAAAAGTTCATGATGAGAAAGTACCGAAAGATTTACAGCTGCAAATATCATAGTGAAGCAAGCGGGTAATGACGCTGATGTCCTTATAATTGAAACAGCCATAGAACAATCCAATGCAACAAATAATTCTATTGTTGTCGGTGAAGATGTTGACTTTATTAGTATTACTGACTGCACGAACTCCAATTGATAAGATTATTTACTTTTTAAAACCCGGGAGAGCTCATCAACCAACAGAAACATATTCATCAAAAAGTTTGTCTGCTTATCCAAAATATCAAAATCATATCTTATTTTTACATGCAATTACTGGCTGCGATACTACATCAACATTTTTCCAAAAGGGTAAAACAACCGCATTTAAATTGTTTAAAAAACGTGATTTAATTAATTGCGCCGTTGTGTTTCATAAGATAGACTCTTTACCACAAGACATTGTTACAAACGGAATTTTTTTTCTTCTTGCTCTATATGGAGCTTCAAATAAAATTAATTGCTTAGACGAGTATGGATACCTAACTTTGGTAAAAAACACCCGGAACAATAAAAGAGTGCAGTTATCTTGTCTTCCTCCAACATCTGCTTCTTCAAGTCAACACTTGTATCGAGTATATTATCAAGTTCAAGTATGGCTAGGCAATCAACTGGACCCATCTGATTGGGATTGGAAATTAGTAGATAATACATTAGAGCCGATTGACACTTTACTTCCACTAGCTCCGGAAAGGCTTCTCAACACCATCTTCTGCAATTGCAAAAAGGGTTGTAATGCAAAATGTATCTGTAAAAAAGTCGGGTTGTTATGTTCATCGGTGTGTACTAATTGCCGAGGCAAGTATTGCTCCAATGTTGAATCAAATTCAATAAATGATGATTTTGATGATATCAATGAGGAGACAGTTAATGTATCTTTTTCACATATCCAGCTTGAAAAAGAAGATGACTACGAAGAAGAAGAAATGCGAAGAAAATTCTAATATATAATATATCACAATAATACGAATATATAATACATAATATGCATTTAATAATAAATAATATATGCAAATATTATGTATATATTATTTATATGTATATTAATTTCGTAATATTTTTATTATATTATATGAATATTAATTTCGTAATTTCACAAGAATCGCAATGTCTTTTCTAGCAATATATTTTATATAAAATCGCATTATACTTAATATATTTTCGCTATATATTTTCTCGCAATATATTCTTGCAATATCTTCTCGTAATATATTTTTGCAAGCATTGCAATATCTCAGGAATAACGATTCTTATAAAAATGTATAAAGGCAATTTTATTAAATACTTTCATGATGTAATACTTTTGTATGATAAAACTAATCATTAATTGGAAAAAAAGAAAAAACAATTTTTTTTAACCTTTAATAACTTTTTTTGCATATATGGGATGTAGTGGGGGGTTTTCAACATTGTATTTGGTATCCTAGGAATCACCATTTTAGGCTTATGCGAATTACGGAAATTGAAATGTTTATTTTGACCGGATTATAATTCGCATTTTATTTTATACATGAATTTTAAGACTAACTATATATTAATTTTGTACCCGTTTAATGATCCAAGCTTACTTAGAAGTGGCTAGCAAAGCAAATTTCTTGTTGCTCCAAATACAATTCTGCAAGCATGCTTTTGTTTTGAATAAATTTTTTTCAACTTTGTGTAATTTGTGCTTGCCCATACAATATTTCTGTAAGTTATATATCTATGTATAAAAGAAAAATATAATTTTTTTTAAAGACCTAGTGTTAAAGAATGGTTTTGCTTTATACATTACTGCAATATTTCTTGAAAGTTTTCCTTCTAGAGAGCTTATATGAGTCTTCCAATACAAACTTTTATCTAAAATAACACCTAAGAAGTTTACTGATGTTTATTTAGTAATATTTATTTTATTTATATTCAGATCAGGTAATTTCAGGGGAAGAATATCTGTTTTATTTTGTTTATAAAATAGTATATATTTAGTTTTTGTTACGATAAGCGATAGGTTATTACATGTAAACCATTCGTTTACTTTGTTTAACTCTTCATTAACCACTGTAAAAAGCGTTTTAATATCCTTTTGTGAAGTTGGAGTCATCCACAAGTAAAATAAAATTTAATAAGTTTGATGTAAAAGATAAATCATTTGTTTAAAGTGAAAATATTGGTGGTCCTAAAAACGAGCCTTGAGGAACTCCGAATGTCAATATATTTTTGGACGTTTTACCTGTTCCATATTATATAAACTGTTTTCTGCTTGATAAATATTTTTTAAACCAGAGTTAGTTATTGTTTTCTTTTCCATAATTTTCAAGTTTTTTAAAAAGAATGACATGGTTGACGGTGTCAAAGGCTTTAGATAGATTAATAAAAGCTCGAATATCAAACAATCACGATTGAAGGAATTTGTTACATTGGTTACTAGCTCGGTCAAAGCGTGATCGGTTGAGTGATTTTTTTAAAAACCAAATTGCTTGTTGAACAACATGTTGTTTTTCGTTAAGTAGCTGTAAAGCCGATTTTACATTACGCGTTCGAGTAACTTAGAAAAGCATGACAGAACAAATATTGATATGTAATTTGAAGTACTTGTATCATCACTAGATTTAAAAATAGGTGAGACTCGTGCAATTTTTAGTTTTTCTGGATCAGTACCTGATTTAATAGAAAGATCAAAAATGTGATATAGAGAGGATTCTATAATATTAAAAACTGATTTTACAACATGCACGCTAATTTGATCAAAACCTGCATTAGTGTTATTTTTAAGACTATTTTTTCAGCTATGTTAGGTCTAATATTAAGAAAAAAGCAGTTCAAATTTTCGGCAATTATTGTTTGTTGTATATAAAATTACCATCTACTAAAATTTTATTAGGCAGATTATTTTTTTCATAATTCTTTGAAATGCCAATAATTTCTCTAATTGCCTTCCACGTCTTCATAGTGTTTCCGAGTGTCTTTTCTAATAACTTTGAGTTATCAAGTTTTATGGCGTTTTTTTTAGTTTTTTTAAACATGTTTTTATAATGTTAAAAGTTGGTTTAATTTTTATAAGTTTTATTTTTTAAGAACTTTCATACAACTTTTTTTTTCTTTAAGGATTTTAGTAGGCCCTTATATATCCAAGGATATAGGAGTGACTTGGTATTTATAAACAATTTTTTCTCAGAAAACGCATTTTCATATTGATTACAAAAATGATGAAGAAATAGTTCGTAGGCATTGTTTGCCTCACTTGATTTCAGTATGTGGTCTCAATCAATCTTATATTTTAAAAGGTCTTGGAATTGTTGGAAGGAGTTTTTATTGATCTGCCTTTTGTATATAATAGTTTTTGAAGGCTTATTGTTAATTATAATATTTTTAGTAATAAGCAAAGTAGCAAAATGATAAGTTAAGTCTGTCTTAATTATACCAGTATAAATAGGGTTTTTAAAAAAATTGTTGGTGAATATATTATCTAGTAATGTAGAAGAATTTTTAGTTATACTGGTCAGCGTATTTATTGTTGAAATAACATTATGTTAAAGAAGAGTATCTATAAAATATTTAACGTTATTTAAAGCATGTCTATAAAATCTTTAACGTTATTTAAAGCATGTCTCATCAAGTTTAAATTGATATCCCAGACTATGTATACATGCTTTCGTCCTTTATTGACTAATATACAATTAAAAAAGTAACATTAATTATTAAATATCTTATTTGGTAAGGGTGAAAACTTTATATTATCATAACTTTTGAATTTCAAAACCTGTCGACTTTAATTTAGTGTAAAAAATTAAAACAAAAAAAAGCGATAAATTTGTTGCCCTTACATTTTTTTATATTAGTTATATAAAAATTAAAATATAATTTTTTTAAATTAGTTACTTTTTCAGGTAAATATAAATTACTGTTTAAGAAAGAAAAAAAAGTAGTTAATTTTATTTTATAATGTAATTAAAAAAAAAATTACATTATAAAACGTAAAAGTCGTTTCAAAAAAGTTTTCGATTATATTTACTGTATATACCAATTAAGGAACCGATGGCGAGCATTCAATTAGAACATCTCAAATGATGGCAAGTTTTAATAAAAATGCCGCAATAATAAAAACTATAATATAAATAACAAAAAACAACAACAAAAAAAAGAATTCAAAAGTGTACTTATGCTAACAATACTGAAAAAGAAAATAATCTTGTGAAAACAAATAAGTATAACACATTAGTACAACTATAGCTAAGAGTTCAGATTGGCTTTCAACCGTTGAAGTTAAAATATTTAGAAAAATATGACTATAATCACAAAAAGCAACAACACACGTGAAATCAAAGTAAAAAGTATTATTTTTAACTAATAAAGGAAATAAATAACCTAATATTAAAACCTATATGCAACCTAAAAAAAAATAAGGGAAATATATATATATAAAAAAAGCTTATTTAATACAAAACCTAAAAAACCATTTCGACAATCACTATAAAAACTGTAATATGATAAACTTGTGTTTAAGCACAAAAACTTTTAAAGTATTTGTGTAGCTAATGCGTATTTTAGGCTTTTTTAAATTAAATTAATGCTTGAAAACATTGTTGCGCCATAACTAAGGTTATGTTGTCACCAAATAAAAAAGTATGCTATAAAATTCCATGATTCTGTGTTGCATTAAGTATCTTATTGATATGCGAGTATTATTCTTTTCTCAATAAAGACAAAATTTAACAATGCTATTGAATTGTTAAATTTTATCTCATTCTCTCAGAAAAAGACTCAACCATGAACGATGTTGCCGATTTTAATTATTGCTGTTAATAAAGTTTTTATACTTTCCTGTCTTAACTTGACATGTAAACTGATCGCAATATACTTTTCAAAAAAGTTAAAAAAATGAGAAAAATAGCACAGTTATATCATAATTACCATAATTATCAAAATCTAATATAATGTGTTTCGAACATTAGTAGTCTAAACATGATATCGGATTTCCTTACTAAATCAAAAAATAGTTATGTTAGTTATGATGGTCATCTAATGGACCGTAATTTGTAAAACTGCGACTGTTTCAAAACTGTTAAAAAACGTTTATATCGAAACAGTTTCCGTAGCTTTAATTATAAAGTGAAACTTTTGTTTCACCTTACCACGAGTTAAAACTAAACAGATAAACTGATCATAAAAGGTAAAAAAAAATTAAAATTCTTACATGTTGAGATTTTTTTTTAATTTGCAATTGATTTAAAGAAAAAACAGTTATAAAAAAAGCGATTTTAACATAAATTGCATTCGACTTTGTTTAGAGTTTTTGTTTTAACTTCAATTATGGCGAACAAAATTATTCTACATTCGTTTTTAATTTCTTTACTACATCAGATATCTGCAAACGTAATCCGACGAGATATTTTATTATGTAATTTTAAATTTTTTTGTTTTCATTTTGCTTCACAGTTCTACATTTAGAAACATGTAATACGTAGCTCAAAACACTTTATTCATAGTTTCGCTAGAAGATTCTAAATCAGAAAACACCTTTGATCAATCATCAGCCGATGGAGAACTACAACCGACAATATTTCTTGCTACAAGCACAATGCCTTCAGAAAATATTTTACCAGAAAGTTTTTCAGTCGAAAAGATTCAGCTGCAAATATCTTCAAACGAACCCGTAATGACAGAACCATTTACTGTTCCGAATCAAGTTGAATTAATAGTGTCAAACCAAGTTTTACCAGAGTCACTACAACCAGCATCAAGTTGCAATGTTGCCAAATGTCTTTTACCTTCATGTAGATGCGCGGGAACAGATATACCTGGAGGATTGTCAAAAGTTAACACCCCGCAAATGATTTTATTAACCATGGATGATGGGGTAACACCAGAAAACTACCAGCTTTACAGTGAGTTACTTAGTGGCATGACTAACTTTAATGGCTGTCCAATCAAAGCAACGTTTTTCGTATCTGGTGATAACACCGACTACACTTACGTCAAGAAATTGCAACAGAGCGGTAAGTAAACTTCTTACTTTTGAAATTAAGTATTACACGTTCACAATTCTTAAAGGCTTTTGACGTCAAAATGTATGAAGTTGAAGGAAGCTTTTATAACACGAACTAAGGTAAAGTTTCTTTTAACTCGGGTCGTACTATGAAAGCTTCGAAAGCAATCAATTACTTAAGCTTTATTATACGCGTTCGTATATTGTGTGAAGTTAGGTACTTTAAAAACTTTTCCGTTTTTACCAAGTTGTTTTTTAAACAGCCTATTTATACAACATCTTCGTCTTGAAACGAGAGAGTTTCATACCACTCATTTTTATTTTAACTTTCTTCGATTTAAATGCATTCCTTTTTTGCTTGTGCTACACTTTGTAATTTTCTTGTTTTTATTTAACAAGTTTTTCTTTTCACAAAAACGTCGTTATATTAAAGAACACTCTTTCGTTTTATAGGTCATGAGATAGCAGATCATTCGACGACTCACAAATTTCCTATAGAATGGTGGAGTAGAAACAGTAAGTTTCGCAAAAACCTTAGTTTTTTCTAGTTTTCAATTGTATTTTATTTTACCGGAAAACATCATCTGTAGATCAGGAGACCTTACTATTTAAATGTTTTTTAATATTCGAGTAAAACGATTACAAACAAAAGTTAAGGTCTTATCAAGGTTGTTTACGTGTTTTAGTCATTTTTTAAAATTCATGTTAAGGCCGCCTTAGAAGATCTGCAAATGGAGATTTTAACACAAAAAAATACTATTCAGCAAGAAGTTGGAACAACCACACTTGGATGGAGAACTCCGTTTCTTGCCAGCCAAGAAAACACGTTTAAAGTGTTAGCTGAAAACCAGTTTTTGTATGACAGTTCGCTGGTAACTTTTCCGGGTACACGATGGTGGCCATATACGTTGGACTACTTACCTTCATTGCCATGCTACATGGCAAACTGTCCGAAAGGTAACAGTTTTGTATACGCCATTGCAATTCTTTTATTGATCTATCATGTCTTTATTTTTCTTTTTTGCTTTATTAAGTTATCCTGTACTTATTTTTATAGAGCTATCGTATATGAGTGCATTTAAACTGAACAAATTTCTTTTAGATGCGTATCCTGGAGTATGGGAAATCCCGTTGGTTACATTGCAATGTGACGAATCAGCTACATCGTTCGCTTCTATGCTCGATGAATGTACAAATTTAGAAACAGAAGAAAGCACGTATAACATGTTAATCACCAATTTTAAGCTTCACTACGAGGATAGTAAGCAACCGTTCCCCATGTTTGGCCATTCGACTTGTTTGATAATGCACCTTACCTGTAAAGATGGTATGTTGATTAAAAGTGATCAATTTTCAGATTTAGCTCACGATAAACAAAAAGGTTTACGGTTTCTTGAAATTTAATTTTTAATTAATGAAGAAAGCATTTATTTTATTTTTTAGCGGTCATAAGGTTTATGAACGATGTTCGAAAGTTCAACGACGTTTACTTTGTTACCGCCCAACAGGCAATTCAATGGATAAAGTCGCCAGTCGGTAATGATAAAATGCCGTTTTCGTGCAATCGTTTAGAAAAAAATCAAACAAATACTTTAGTTAACAACGTTCAGCTACAATCATCTTCAAATGAATCCGTAATGACAGAAAATATTACTGCTCTGACTCAAGCCGCATCGAGTTGCAATGTTGCCAAATGTCTTTTACCTTCATGTAGATGCGCGGGAACAGATATACCTGGAGGATTGTCAAAAGTTAACACCCCGCAAATGATTTTATTAACCATGGATGATGGGGTAACACCAGAAAACTACCAGCTTTACAGTGAGTTACTTAGTGGCATGACTAACTTTAATGGCTGTCCATTCAAAGCAACGTTTTTCGTATCTGGTGATAACACCGACTACACTTACGTCAAGAAATTGCAACAGAGCGGTAAGTAAACTTCTTACTTTTGAAATTAAGTATTACACGTTCACAATTCTTAAAGGCTTTTGACGTCAAAATGTATGAAGTTAAAGGAAGCTTTTATAACACGAACGAAGGTAAAGTTTCTTTTAACTCGGGTCTGTACTATGAAAAGCTTCGAAAGCAATCAATTACTTAAGCTTTATTATACGCGTTCGTATATTGTGTGAAGTTAGGTACTTTAAAAACTTTTCCGTTTTTACCAAGTTGTTTTTTAAACAGCCTATTTATACAACATCTTCGTCTTGAAACGAGAGAGTTTCATACCACTCATTTTTATTTTAACTTTCTTCGATTTAAATGCATTCCTTTTTTGCTTGTGCTACACTTTGTAATTTTCTTGTTTTTATTTAACAAGTTTTTCTTTTCACAAAAACGTCGTTATATTAAAGAACACTCTTTCGTTTTATAGGTCATGAGATAGCAGATCATTCGACGACTCACAAATTTCCTATAGAATGGTGGAGTAAAACAGTAAGTTTCGCAAAAACCTTAGTTTTTTCCTAGTTTTCAATTGTATTTTATTTTACCGGAAAACATCATCTGTAGATCAGGAGACCTTACTATTTAAATGTTTTTTAATATTCGAGTAAAACGATTACAAACAAAAGTTAAGGTCTTATCAAGGTTGTTTACGTGTTTTAGTCATTTTTTAAAATTCATGTTAAGGCCGCCTTAGAAGATCTGCAAATGGAGATTTTAACACAAAAAAATACTATTCAGCAAGAAGTTGGAACAACCACACTTGGATGGAGAACTCCGTTTCTTGCCAGCCAAGAAAACACGTTTAAAGTGTTAGCTGAAAACCAGTTTTTGTATGACAGTTCGCTGGTAACTTTTCCGGGTACACGATGGTGGCCATATACGTTGGACTACTTACCTTCATTGCCATGCTACATGGCAAACTGTCCGAAAGGTAACAGTTTTGTATACGCCATTGCAATTCTTTTATTGATCTATCATGTCTTTATTTTTCTTTTTTGCTTTATTAAGTTATCCTGTACTTATTTTTATAGAGCTATCGTATATGAGTGCATTTAAACTGAACAAATTTCTTTTAGATGCGTATCCTGGAGTATGGGAAATCCCGTTGGTTACATTGCAATGTGACGAATCAGCTACATCGTTCGCTTCTATGCTCGATGAATGTACAAATTTAGAAACAGAAGAAAGCACGTATAACATGTTAATGACCAATTTTAAGCTTCACTACGAGGATAGTAAGCAACCGTTCCCCATGTTTGGCCATTCAACTTGGTTTGATAATGCACCTTACCGTAAAGATGGTATGTTGATTAAAAGTGATCAATTTTCAGATTTAGCTCACGATAAACAAAAAGGTTTACGGTTTCTTGAAATTTAATTTTTAATTAATGAAGAAAGCATTTATTTTATTTTTTAGCGGTCATAAGGTTTATGAACGATGTTCGAAAGTTCAACGACGTTTACTTTGTTACTGCCCAACAGGCAATTCAATGGATAAAGTCGCCAGTCGGTAATGATAAAATGCCGTTTTCGTGCAATCGTTTAGAAAAAAATCAAACAAATACTTTAGTTAACAACGTTCAGCTACAATCATCTTCAAATGAATCCGTAATGACAGAAAATATTACTGCTCTGACTCAAGCCGCATCGAGTTGCAATGTTGCCAAATGTCTTTTACCTTCATGTAGATGCGCGGGAACAGATATACCTGGAGGATTGTCAAAAGTTAACACCCCGCAAATGATTTTATTAACCATGGATGATGGGGTAACACCAGAAAACTACCAGCTTTACAGTGAGTTACTTAGTGGCATGACTAACTTTAATGGCTGTCCAATCAAAGCAACGTTTTTCGTATCTGGTGATAACACCGACTACACTTACGTCAAGAAATTGCAACAGAGCGGTAAGTAAACTTCTTACTTTTGAAATTAAGTATTACACGTTCACAATTCTTAAAGGCTTTTGACGTCAAAATGTATGAAGTTAAAGGAAGCTTTTTATAACACGAACTAAGGTAAAGTTTCTTTTAACTCGGGTCGTACTATGAAAAGCTTCGAAAGCAATCAATTACTTAAGCTTTATTATACGCGTTCGTATATTGTGTGAAGTTAGGTACTTTAAAAACTTTTCCGTTTTTACCAAGTTGTTTTTTAAACAGCCTATTTATACAACATCTTCGTCTTGAAACGAGAGAGTTTCATACCACTCATTTTTATTTTAACTTTCTTCGATTTAAATGCATTCCTTTTTTGCTTGTGCTACACTTTGTAATTTTCTTGTTTTTATTTAACAAGTTTTTCTTTTCACAAAAACGTCGTTATATTAAAGAACACTCTTTCGTTTTATAGGTCATGAGATAGCAGATCATTCGACGACTCACAAATTTCCTATAGAATGGTGGAGTAAAACAGTAAGTTTCGCAAAAACCTTAGTTTTTTCTAGTTTTCAATTGTATTTTATTTTACCGGAAAACATCATCTGTAGATCAGGAGACCTTACTATTTAAATGTTTTTTAATATTCGAGTAAAACGATTACAAACAAAAGTTAAGGTCTTATCAAGGTTGTTTACGTGTTTTAGTCATTTTTTAAAATTCATGTTAAGGCCGCCTTAGAAGATCTGCAAATGGAGATTTTAACACAAAAAAATACTATTCAGCAAGAAGTTGGAACAACCACACTTGGATGGAGAACTCCGTTTCTTGCCAGCCAAGAAAACACGTTTAAAGTGTTAGCTGAAAACCAGTTTTTGTATGACAGTTCGCTGGTAACTTTTCCGGGTACACGATGGTGGCCATATACGTTGGACTACTTACCTTCATTGCCATGCTACATGGCAAACTGTCCGAAAGGTAACAGTTTTGTATACGCCATTGCAATTCTTTTATTGATCTATCATGTCTTTATTTTTCTTTTTTGCTTTATTAAGTTATCCTGTACTTATTTTTATAGAGCTATCGTATATGAGTGCATTTAAACTGAACAAATTTCTTTTAGATGCGTATCCTGGAGTATGGGAAATCCCGTTGGTTACATTGCAATGTGACGAATCAGCTACATCGTTCGCTTCTATGCTCGATGAATGTACAAATTTAGAAACAGAAGAAAGCACGTATAACATGTTAATCACCAATTTTAAGCTTCACTACGAGGATAGTAAGCAACCGTTCCCCATGTTTGGCCATTCAACTTGGTTTGATAATGCACCTTACCGTAAAGATGGTATGTTGATTAAAAGTGATCAATTTTCAGATTTAGCTCACGATAAACAAAAAGGTTTACGGTTTCTTGAAATTTAATTTTTAATTAATGAAGAAAGCATTTATTTTATTTTTTAGCGGTCATAAGGTTTATGAACGATGTTCGAAAGTTCAACGACGTTTACTTTGTTACTGCCCAACAGGCAATTCAATGGATAAAGTCGCCAGTCGGTAATGATAAAATGCCGTTTTTGTGTGACGAATAAATGGCACTTTAACATTATTTCAAGATGACCTATAAATCAGAAAAAAGGATGCTAAATTGCACTTTTTAAAATACTTGTAAATAGCACTTTGATAGTATGCAAGATTTTTTTTTGTTACAATTGTTTTATATATGCAGTATTTAGTTTAATAATTTTTTACTTTAAAAAAATTTTTTGTTAATTTTTACCCACACGCGCAAACCTTTGGTATGGTATGCTTATTTCAGTTATTTATCGGTGATCAGCTAAATATCGATTTAGCAGCTATTTATTGCAGAAGTGGATTGCTATAATAACTAATTGCAAGTCATTTTTTTATTCAATTGTTGTTTATATTTTCAATGCTATGGGGGTCATTAGTAGGGAATCACAATTACGTTTTTTTTTTCTGTGTGGGCACCTTTCTTTTAACTATTAAACTCAAAAAAAAAGCTGTGATAAGAAACGTTGCTGTGCAGAGAAACACAGGTAATCAGTAAAAGTAAATAGCAAGGTGTTAGAGTATGTTCTCATGCACCGCAAGCACGATAAGTATAAGCAGAACTAGACTTATTACGTGTTAATTGGCAACTATAAAATGCTGAAATAAACAAGATGATTATATATTCTCATCAGTATTTCCAAAATAAGCTCATTATTTCTAACGTTTAGTATAAAATTTACTGTTACAATTTCTATTTACTAGTTTATACTATATGTTAAATCAGTGGCGGATTTAATATAGGGCGTATGGTGTGTGAGCGTGGGGGAAAAGGGGGAGGAAGGTTAGCTAGATTTCTTCAAAGCTATTTTCTATACAAAAATGTTTTAGCATTATTCGGTGTATCAAAACTACTGTGGCTATACAGCGAGAGATGTTCATAAAATTACAACGAGTTTGGAAACGATAAACAATTTATTTTTAGAGAAATTTTTTTTAAAGTAGTTGAACTAAAAATTGTTGGGCAATTTAGATTTGTTTTTATATGTTTCTATGTATAACCGTATGTTATTCTCTCCCCATTTGAAACCTACTCGCGCCAGCCCTTATTTCAAAGATGTGTATGCATTAATATTTCCAGCAAAACTGACTTATTTAATTAATATTGACAGCAAAACATTAATATTTCCCGACGACTAAACTACAAATGAAAGTCGTACATCTATTCTTAATAAAGAAATTGATGACATTGTGTTTCCTTTACATGTCTATACTTAACAAAATCAAACTGACACATCCATTTACATCTGTTTGTGATGAAAGTAGTTTTAGTAGAACAACGATCAAAAATTATCTTTGATCAACAATGAAAAAGCAATGCCTTTTTGGATTGTCATTAATTTTACTCGAATTTGAGCTTGCTTATTCTCTCAAGTAATTTTGAAAAAGAAGGTAAAATAGATATTGGCCTATAATTAGAGATATTTGAGTCATTTCCGGACTTAAATATCGGCGTGATTCGTGCAATTTTTAGCTTTTCAGGGACGATACCTGTTTTTAGTGAAAGATTAAATATGTGAAATAACACATTATATTAGAGGGTTCTATTATATTATATACTGATTTTACAACATTAACGTTAATTTTATCAAATCCAGCACTTTTGTTAGTTTTAAGATAAAAAAAGGCGGTTTGCAATTCAATTAGTTTTAAATTAGGTTCATCCATAACTTTATCGTAATTTTTTAAATAAGATTTAAACGGCATTGAATTTATTGGAATTTTTAATGCCAAATTCGGACCAGTATTTGTAAAGAAGCTGTTTAGTTTTTCAGCAGTAATTGATTTATTATAAGTTGTGTTTTTATCAATTGTTATTTTTTTTGGCAGAATGTTTCTCGCATAATTATTTTTTCCTATTATTTCTTTAATTACACTCCATGTTTTTTTAGTGTTTCTGATGGCTTTACTTGATAGCTTTGCATAATGAAGCTTTTTTGCGATCCTTTTTGTTTTTTCAAATATATTTTTATAATTTTTATAAATTATTTCGTTTTTATAATTTTTTTTTTTCAAGTACTTGTCATAAAACATTTGTTTTCTTATTGAAGATTTTAGTAACCCGTTAGACATCCATGGAGTTAAAACCGTTTGGTTTTTACAATAATTTTTTTTTCAGGAAATGCTTGATCATATTGCTTACAGAATTGATTTAAAAATAAATCATATGCGTTGTTAACGTCATGTGACTGCAATACCGAATTCCAATCAACGTTGTCTTTTAAAAGATTTTGAAACTTTTTTACCGAGTTTTCATTGATCTGTCGCCTAAATATAATTGGATTGAGAAGGAATACTGTTAAATAATATATTGTTAGTAACTAGAAATGTTGGGAAATGATCCGATAAGTTAGTTTTGATTATGCCTGTGTAAAGACGGTTATTATGATGCTTATTAGTTATTATATTATCAAGAAGTGAATAGAAGAGTTGTTAGTCACTCTCGTTGGCTTGTTTATTGACGGAATTAAATTATTTTGAAGAAGAGTATTTATAAAATTGTTAACATTATTATTGGAAGCATGGTTTATTAGGTCTATGTTAAAATCCCCAACTAAGTAGGCATGACTTCGGGTTTTATTTATATTTGTTAAGAATGGTTTAAAATGAGTTTTAATTTTTTTTAAGCTAGTAGATGGAGGTCTGTTTGTGGCATTTATAATTATTTTTTTGTTGTGGTTTTATTTAAATTCAATGCATAATGACTCACAATCTTTTTTATTTACACAGAGCTCGTGACGTAAATTATAACTAATTGAGTTGTGAACAAAAATACATACACCCCCACCAACACCAAAACTACGTGGTTGATGAACTGATGAATAATTAAATAGTTCAAATTGGGCATTTGTTTCACCACGCTTACACCAAGTTTTCGTTTGATAAATAATTTTAAAATTGTGTTTTAATTCATCCAACAAATACCTAAGATTTTCAAAGTTTTTATATAAACTTCGAATATTAATGTTTAAAATTGAAAAACTATTTTTATTTTTTTGAAGATATTGAGAAGATTCAATAACTGTATAATATTTGCTTTAAAATATTTTTTGATTAAAGTTATTTGAGTCATCGACGTTACTGAGTGCGACATTTTTATCTAGAAATTTAATTATAAAGTTTTCCTCTATTTTAAAGTAACACATATATATAAACGCAGAATAGTTAATAAAATAGTTAGGAATAGTTAAAAGAAAGTTAATAAACCCTAATTCTTACAGACACGGATAAAGTACGCACTAATAGATAATAAAGTATGCACTAATATATAATAATTTTCAAACATTTAGCAATTTATATTTAAAAGAAAAAGAAATGACATTTAGAAAAAAAAGATCTTTTTTATTTAAATTTTATAAAAGGTTTCTCCTCTGGTACCACCCCGCTTGAGAAAAATGGGCTCTCCTTTCATTTACCACGCATTTTAAAATTATCTCTTTTTTAGTGATTACTATAGGCAACCCTATTTCGAAGAGTGTGAGAGTTAAAACAAAGTTTGTAGCCATTAAGGTGCTCCCAGACGTTCTTAGGGTTTTATCACAGAACACCGCGGAAAAACATTTAACTTGGAACTTTATGCCTCTTTCCTTACCAATGTCGCTTATCGCACTGGAGCCGGTGTCGAACCTCAAACCTCTAACTTCTGAACCAGAACTCTAACCACTGCGCCACAGCTGTTTATGGCCGCACTGTTACCTATAGAGAGGTTTAATTTATGTTTTATAAGTGCTGTCACACTCAACGTTGTTAAGGCCAACTAGTAAAATTTATTAATTTTTATATAAAATCAAATCTTTGACAATCTATAACTTAGGTTTTAAATAGATGAAAACTTATTATTGTCTAATACACCTTTCTCCGCTTGTGTTTTTTGTTCTTCATTACATTTTAAAACATTACGTTAATGTTTATAAAACTTACAAGCTAAAATACAATCATATAAACTATTACAATTAAAGTAAAGATTATATATGTAAAAAAAACAAAAATGCGGAAACTCTTAGAAGACCGTAGGAACTTGCTGTCAAGAAGCGCTGTAAAATGACGTCACATATTTACGTGCTAAATATTTCACTCAACTAAATTAAAAATACTTTTTTTTGACAATATTTTTGTTTACATTTGACGTAATATATATAAATTACATATTTTTTTGCAAATACAAACAAGGCTTCTAAAAGAAGATCAAATGATCTTATCGTCAGAAGCCTTTTACAGAACAGAGTACGTAAAGTATTATAAAAACGCTTTTTTACAATAAGAGAACGTAAAAAATTAACATAAAAATATTAAAATAGCACTGAGACAAATAGAAAAAAATTGGCAACAAAATATATAAAATGTATAAAACAAAGATTGAACATACATTTCAAAATTATTATATATCATAAGACAAATTAAAAATATTCTAAGATATTTTCAATAGAGAGAATGAGATCTTTTAATTTAATTTTAAAAACAGAATAAGTTAGGGGTAAGCCGAAGTTAGGCAAAATAATTTTGTTCCAGAGATGAGCTGCACGATAAGTGATACAGAATTGATTGAACTTTGTTCGACAGAGTGGTTTATTTAAATAGTTATTATTCCTCATGTTAAACTTGCTTAGAGGTTTCAAAATAAAAAGGTCTTTAAAAATTAAAGGAGATAAATCATACTTCCACATATAAACAAAAGATAAATTTTTATATACGTTTAGTTTATAAACATTGAGGATTTTCATTTGATTGAAAAATATTGAGGAATTTGAGAACCGATCCGCAAAATTAATTACACGGATCGCATGTTTCTGACGGCGATGGAGACATTGTAACTTACTTTGATCAGTACTACCCCAGGCAATAATTCCATAACTTATATAACTATGAATAAAAGAATAATAAAGTTTAGTTAAATTATTTTTATCTAAATGAGTACGCGCCTTATATAGAATTCCAATACTTTTTGAAACTTTCGAGCAGACATAGTTAATATGATGTTTCCATGTGATGTTCTCGTCAATGAAAACCCCCAGGTATTTAGTTACAGAATCTCTTTTTATTTCATTATGGTCAATAAAAATTTTTGGTAAATTTTGGGGTAGAGAACGTTTTTTGGAGAGCGGGTGGAAAAAAATCCATTTTGTTTTGTTTACATTTAATGTTAATTTGTTACTTTTAAACCATTTAGATATGTTTTGAAGTTCTTTGTTCATAACGGAGAATAGTAGGTAGATGTCACTGTTAGATAGAAATAAGTTTATGTCATCAGCAAACATAATACTTAGAAGATTTGATGCATTATGCAAGTCGTTGATATATATTAAGAACAAAAGAGGGCCTAAGATGGAACCTTGCGGAACACCACAGGAAACATTTAAAAACTGTGTATGATTAAGATCATTACAAGAAACAAATTGTTTTCTGTTGGATAAATAACTTTGAAACCATTTACTAACTCTTTCATTTATTCCGTAATAATTAAGTTTATAAAGTAAAATATCATGATCCACAGTATCAAATGCTTTTGAAAGATCGATAAAAATTCCTAATGTAAATTGAGATTTTTCAAAAGAATTGGAAATCTCACGTACCAACTGAATAATTGCATGCTCGGTTGAGTTATTCTTCTTAAAGCCAAACTGATTGTTGTATAATAAATTATTTAAACTAAAATAATTAAATACTCTATTGAACATGATTCTTTCTAGTATTTTTGAAAATATAGATAAGATAGAAATAGGCCGGTAATTACTAATGTCAGATTTGTCACCACCTTTAAATAGTGGAATAACTTTAGCAATTTTCAATTGATCAGGAAAAACTCCTTGTTCGATTGATGATTTAAAGACTTTAAAAAGAATATATTTTAATTGTTCATAGCAATCTATAATTATGTTACCATTGATTTCGTCCGGTCCAACTGCTTTATTTTTTTTTAGTGTTTTGAAGGCTTTTTCGAACTCATCAAATAGTAACTCTTTAGATAACTCATCCGAGTGAATGCAATTATCCATCGGTACTAGAAAATCTTTAAATGATGTTTCAGTGTTAGGAATTAATTTAGATAATTTAGGGCCAATTTCAACAAAGAATTTGTTAAATTCGTGAGCTATTGTTTGAGAATTAATTATATTATTGTTATCTACTTTGATCATGTGTGGCAGGGAACCTGAGCACGGTTTTGATTTACCGATAATTTCTTTTATTATTTCCCAGTAGCGTTTACAAGTATTTTTGGCTTTATTGAGAATTTTAGAATAGTAATGTTTTTTTAAGTTTTTTCGAACTTTTTCAAAAAGATTTTTGTAGTCTTTGTATATTTTCTCATTGGCGAATGATTTGTTTTTTAGATATTTTATGTATAATTTCTGCTTAACTTTTGATGATTTTATTAAACCTTTGGTAATCCAGGGAGAATTAATGTTTTTTTGATTTAATGTTTTTTCATGTAAAGGAAAATTGGCATCATAAACTGAGTAAAATGTATTAAAAAAATCATCGTAAATTTTGTTTGCGTTATCACTAAAGTCGATGTTCTTCCAATGAAGTAATGATAATTGTGTTTTAAATTGCTCAACATTTTTTTGGTTAAAGTTGCGTAATTTAACTTTTATGTTAGTTTTGGTCATAATTTTAGAGTTGTTTATGATAAAAAAGATAGGGAAGTGGTCAGATATGTCTGTTTTTAAAATACCTTTATTTAAGTCACTGTTAAAAATATCAGTTGTTAGAATGTTATCAATTAGAGTAGCCGATTTAGGAGTTACTCTGGTAGGGCGATTTATTAAAGGAATGGCTCCCATTTCAAAAATAGAATCATAAAAATTCTTAACTTTAATGTCCGTAAAGTAATGGAAGCAATTTATATTAAAATCCCCTAGAATAAAATTCTTTTTTTTTTCAAGAATGCCTATTTTGAAAAGGTTTTCTTCAAAATACATGCTCATGTTTTTGGCCACACCATTTGGGGGCCTATAGCAACAGCTCAGTAAAATGTTTTGTGATTGATTGTTTAGAATTTCAATAGTTAAAATTTCTTTGTCGCCGTCAGAAACACTCAAATCATTCCTAATATAATGCGCAATATTTTTCTTTACATAAATAAGAACTCCTCCACCGCGTTTATTGATAAGTCTCTCTTGAGAAACTTTAATCTATGATGGGCAGCCAAAAAATTACTTACAATTGCAAATAATATCAAATCATTTTATAATCTTTTTTTTTTACTCTTGTATCATATTTTCATATTAATATTGGTGCTATAAGTTTAAATAATTATTTTGTTTTAAAAAGTACTATTTTAAACATTAATACTATTTATTTAAGAAAACTCACATGTTAATCAATAGGAATAATCACATAATGTTTTTTAGTATTTGGTCAAGCCACTTTTTGCATCGTAACTCCTTTTATTCTTTTTGGCATACTTTGAATTCAATTTTTTACATTTGCTTTTAATTCCTGATCAATATGCCAGACATTATTTAGTGTCTCTATGCAGGACCGGCGCGAGTAGGTGTCACGTGTTGGGTTGCCATAACAGAAACTACCGACAAAAAAAAAAAGAGGTTCTCGTTTTTTGAAATTCGCCGACTGCCTAGCTTCCTTGTCGACATTTGCCGACTGACTTGTCAAGGGTCAAATTTGCCAACTATATGAACAAAAAATTTATTGATGAGGGGTGGAGGGATAAAGGAGGAGTGTGTCTCAAACACCCCCGCACCCTCTACTTTGCGCCAGCTTATCTCTATGAGACTTTTTTTTTTGATTATAATTTCGTATCAAATTTTCCGTTATTAAAGTTCCCAGGCATTCTCAAATGAGCTTTAGTCGAGTTTAAGAAATAACAGGCCGCGACAAAACAGTAACATTTTTTGACTATCTTGTCAGACTATTTTTTAAAATATCTTGTCACTGATTTAGCTTTTCGACACGGAGCAGAATCATTCATAAAAATCATTTGGATGGATTATTAAACCATTCATGCAACTGAGGAATTATTTTGGTAGCAAATACTTTTTAAAATTTATCCTGATTCATCTTCCCTTCAAGAACATAAAGAAGGCCAAAGCCCTTATCACTTATAACTAACGATACAATCTCAGAGGTTTTACCGTCTCTTTAACACAGTAGGGGTTATATTTTTCTTCTTTCCAGCATCTAACAAAAGAAGACATATAATATTATTTTGAATTGGGACTCATCTGACAAAACAACTGAAAATAATAATGAAATAAATAAAAATAGCATTGTAAAAACTCATATAAATGTCTTAATCAGTGATACGGTTGCAATAAAGTATATACTTACACTTTCCCAATCTTCAGCAGACATATGTAGATATTATTAAACCCAAATGAGACGTTTTAACTTCATTAACTGGAGTAAGCTTAGATTTCCTTGTGGGTCTGCAGCATAAAATCCCAGTTCTGCTAGTTGATTTCTTGTAGTTCTCTAAGGATTTTTGATACCGACCTCTTGGATGATGTTATTAATTACTCTAGTATCTTTTCTTCGGTTCCAACGCAAATATTACAAATTGCTCATTTGTAATATTTGTAAATACAAAATGCCAATCATCCCTACACGCATGATGCGTGGTCTCCCACATTTTCCACATCTTGCACTTCATATCGATACTTTTATCAAGTTTTTCTTTTGTTCTGCTTTCCACCATCATTGAAACATTAAATACATATGAAACTTTTTTTTGGGAGTGGTTTGAATAGTTAATTATGAAATTTGTATGCAGCCAAGATAACAATATTGCATAGAATATGTGAAAGAGCGCATTTTGCAGGTTTTTTCATATTGTAGCTTATCAATGCTAAAAATTGCAACAATTCTTTATAAATGTTACACATTAAAAAATAAAATCTTTCTTTAAAAAATTATCAAGATGCTTGAATCACAAAAACAAAAAAACATGTAACAACTTGGTGAGGATAATCGTTTTTATTTTTAAATTGCTGTACTTTAAATGGAAAAACAAAATTTATAAATAAACTAAATCTTTTTTTTAATTTTGTGAAAAAAATGTAAGGCTTCATAAAATGCATATTCAATTATTACGAGTTTTTTTTTTCTTTTTATCTACAAACCTACTGAAACAAAATAATTGAAAAAAAAACAATCTGACTTAAAAATATCTAAATGACTTAAAAACTTTCTAAATTGTCTAATTCTGAAAAAGACTGAGCTGAAAAACAGTCATGAAAAAAAAACTGAGATAAAAATAATTTTCTATAATAAATGATTTGATATTACGAAAAAACAAAATAATTACAAATATATTTAACATTATTTAATATATTTAACATTATAAAATAGTAATAAATATGTTTAAAATGTTACTCAAATTTCTTAGTTACTCAAAATTCTTATTTAAAATTATTATTTATTTTTCACTAACTAATTAGACGTTGATAAATAACGTCAAATTCGATTATCATGTAAAGTTACAATGTATTTGTTTATCATTCGAAATTCAAAAATCGCGATTAGAATTTTTAGGATTAAATATTTTTAAAACGAGTTTTGAAAATATTTTTCGATTTTTTTAAAGAATAGTCTTAACATCTTAGGAAAAAAAGAATTTTAAACAAATAAACAATGTATAACAATCTTGGTAAAATATGATATAAGAAGTTTTGAAGAGATTACAAACAGTTCTTATTACTCCACCATAAGGTGTGGTATTAAGAATAAAAAGTTTTTATTCCCAGCAAAGTTTACTGAAATTAAAGTGCGAGAGGTGAATAAATTAACCTCTTGTACTTCAATTCCAGTAAACTTTTGAATGGCCTGATACTGTCTACGTTGCTTATAAGCAACATTGACAGTATTAGGCAATTCAATTGCGATTACGTGAACAATAATTTTGATTCTTTTGTGGTTTGTCCAGAAACTTCGGCCAGGTAATTTTGATTCTTTTGTAGTTTGTCCAGAAACTTCGTCCAGGTACAAAATTTAGAAATAGTTTTATAATTTTTTTTTAAAACTCTGTTTTAAATTTTACTGCGCATGTTTTTTATAATTTATATACAATTTAAAATATTTAATACATCTTTTCTATAAATTCTATTAATTCTATTATATTTAATTCATCTTTTCTATTATTTAATACATCTATTCTATTTTTCAAAAATAAATATTACGTAAAATCAATGTTTAAATTTTCATAAAAAATGTGCTTACTTTTTTTTTGTTAACCTTTTACATGTCCATCTTTAATATATATATTTTTTAATTTAAAAGAGGACTCTGGGTAAAGCGCCACCAACTTGTCGGATGTTGGACCAATCCATTACTTTATTTAATATCTGATAAAAGGTATTTGAGCATTTTGTACCTGTTTTTATAATATAATTCATAAAGTAGAATGTAATTAAGCTAAATACTTTATATTGTAGTTTTTTTTAAGCATTTTTAATATTACTTAAATTACATGGACCATATCTAATCTAAAAGCTAGATTATACTTTTATATCACTCATGTGACTATCAGTTTTCAATTTAATATCTTGAGTTTAACCAAAAATAGTAGCACATTTATTAGCCTTATTTTGTCTTTTTATAGTACCCGAACTATCATTTTTTATCATTTTACTCAATATTTTGTTATCTAACTATATTATTTTATTGTTTTTGTATGGTGCAATAATTTTAGCCATTAATAAACCAACGGATCTAAATTGACTTGTTTTATCATAGACCGTTGTTTTATCATTTGTTTAAGATAACTAGAGCGTGGGTTACTGTTCAGCCTATCCCTGAGTCCAAAAATTTTATTCCTCCTACAAAATAGTCTTTCATTTATGATTTTCGCCCAATGACATCATCTACAATCTACTTCTATTTTCACAACTTCCAGGTCTACGTAACTGGACTGCTCCGTTGGTCACTTTTTGCGACCATTGTGTCGCATAAACAAACAAGTTTATTAAATGTGGCTGGTGAGCCCCGACTTTTTCCAATGTACACCACAATGTCAAAACGGACATTAGGCTATCCCGCTGGATGTGGTTACGGCGCTGAATAACCTAATGACCACACTGACGCTCACCCACACGTTCATTTAAAAGCTCCACAATGCACGTTGGATCAGCGCTCGCTGACTATGTGCTCTGATCTGAAATCTCACTCCATAGCACGTCATTACAAACCACCTTGGGACAGTAGCTCTTTCGGCTAAGAATGATGGCTTGTGGCATTCAATCAATTGAAATCCATTCTGTAGGTCTTACGTCTGGCTCTGAGTGCTAGCCCATAAGTGCAAGGAATGAGTCTGTTTAGCTTTCTATTCACCCGATTTGAAAGTGAACGAAAACATAACGAGACCATACGAGACGACCAAACGGTACATAGTTATGCACTACACCCTCACACGTGTAGACATTAACAGTCTCTAAAATCAGTACATCAAATATTTGTTCTTTATTATATACTTTTGTTCAAAAAATTTTTTGACCTTATCTTTGTATATTTATTCAGATTTGTGTTATAATGTGTGAATGACACAACATATTTGTGAAAAGCATAACAGCGCTAAATTTTTTTACAAAAATACGTATTAGTATATTTTTATAAAAAATGTATTCTTGGTTGGAATATACTGAGCTATACTACTAGATAAGTTTAGACAATGATAGTAACTCGTTTTTGAAATAGAAGGGCTTATTGTTTCACAATAAGCCCTCATATTTTTGTTGAAACTCTGTTTTAACTTTTATTGCGCATTTTTTTATAAATTATATACAATCTAAAATATTTATTAAACCTTTTCTATTTATATTATTCAAAAATATTTATTACGTAATATCAATTTCATAAAACTTTCATAAAAATTGCGCTTACTTACTGTTTTTTGTTGAGCTTTTGCATGTCTATCTTTAATACATATTTTTTTCACATTTAAAGGAGGACTGTGCGCAAAGCTGACCGACCAGTCGAATGTTTGACCAATCGACTATTTTATTTAATATCTGATAAAAGTATTTGATCTTTCTGTAGAGGAGATGGGGGCGCATTGATCGCCGGGGCAGTATGATCTTTTGGCTTTTACTCGTTCGTTTTTGCCTTACTAGAAGTGAGGTTGCAATTTAATTAACCATTATGCTTCCCTAATTGATTATTCGTAATATTTTTTCATAAGGTTATCAGCGTCAAAAAAAATAAAGAAAATATTGTTTTTCGTCATAAAAAGTGATTTTTTTAAATCGTACTATAATTCAAATATATTTTTATTTAGATGTCTGTATGGGTTAACAACAATTTTATTTTAAATTTGTAAGTGTTAGGTGTATAATATAATATATAATTTTTATTTGGCTGCAATATATACAGTAGATATTGCTATCAATATGTTACCTATACCTATTGGGGTACATTGATCTTTGACTATGCGGGGCCCATTGATCGGAGGATCAAAGTGCCCCATAGAAGACGAAGTGCCCTATGTTTTTGTTTATAAGCAATACAGTTAAACGAATGGAATTGTATTTATAATTTAAAAAAAAACTATATATAAACAAGCAATAGCTTTTAGCATTTCATTTTTTAAATATACTTATGTTATAAGCTAGTAATAATAATACTATTATTTTATAATATCAAAAGAATAATATCTAACATAATAATTAAAAAATATTTAACATAATATTATTATGTTAAATATTAGCATTTATTAAAAACATATGTTTTTATTGATATATTTTTTTACAGATCTTAAAATAGTTAGAAATAGAATTAAAAAAACAAATAAAGTTGCTATACCAAGTGAAACAATGAAAGTAGCTGTTAATAAAGTTTTAGAAGGAACACAACTGAATGTTGTAGCACGTCAGTTTAACATAGATAGAATGACTTTAAAAAGATATTGTCGTAAAAAGAGGCTTAATCCAAATGAAGCTTTCAAGCCTAACTACAACAATAGACAAGTTTTTACAGCAGAAGATGAAAAAAGTTTATCAAGTTATTTACTAATTGCATCAAAAATGAACTATGGCCTTTCAACTAGGTCAACGCGATTATTAACATATGAATTTGCTTTGAAAAACAATAAGATATGCCCATCATCATGGATCAAAAATAAAATTGCAGGCATTGATTGGTTGCAAGGTTTTATTAAGACAACCAGAGTTGTCTCTGCGAACACCTGAAGCGACAAGCTTCGCTCGATCAACAGCTTTTAACAAACACACTGTAAGAGAGTTTTTTAAAAATCTTAAAACGGTAAGAAATCGATATAAATATAATCCTAACTGTATATATAATGTTGATGAAACTGGTTTAACAACCGTTCAAAAGCCGGTAAAGGTTTTAGCTGGTAGAGGAAGCAAACAAGTTGGAAGAATCACATCTGCAGAACGAGGAACATTGGTAACTGCATGCTGTGCCTCTAATGCTATTGGAAATTCCATTCCTCCATTATTTATTTTTCCTAGGGTAAAGTTTCATGATTACATGATTAAGGAAGGACCTCCTGGATGTGTGGGATTTGCAAATCCTTCTGGTTGGATGAACTCAGAAATTTTCATAGAATGGATTAAACATTTTGTTAAATATTCAAACTGTTCTCAGGAATCTCCAGTTTTGTTACTTCTCGACAGTCATGAAAGTCATATTTCTGTTAAAGGCTTGGAGCTTGCAATTCAACACGGAATTACAATGATAAGTTTTCCTCCCCATTGCAGCCATAAATTGCAGCCATTAGATAAAACTGTTTTTGGACCATTGAAAAGGTTTTACAATTCTGCATGTGATAATTGGATGGTTTCAAACCCAAGACCAATGACCATTTATGATATTGTTTCAATAGTTCGAGAACCGTATACAAAAGCTTTCTCACCATCTAATATACAGACAGGATTTAGAGTAGCTGGCATTGAGCCATTCAATTCTGAAATTTTCAAAGATGACGAATATTTACCATCATCAGTTACAGATAGAGCTGCTCCAGATACAGTTACTATCACTCCTGTCAACAACATGGAATCTGAAATGATACCAGCACATGTTAATCACATAGAGTCTGAAATAACTATAGTAAATATTGAAACAAGTATTTTAAACAAAGTGTCAACAAGTGTTGCTTCTATAATCTCACCTGAGGTTTTAAAACCTTACCCAAAAGCATCTGCCAGAAAAAAAAATGTTAAAAGTAGGCAGTTAAAAACAAGGATCTTGACAGATACTCCTGTCAGAAATGAAATTCGTTTGTCAAAAGAAAAGAAAATTTTGAAGCAAACCAAAAATCAACAAAAAGTCTCCACAAAAGATAAGAAAGAAACTAAGAATTACTTGCTTAGGAATAAAAAACAATGTAAACCAAAAGCTGCTTCACAACTTGACTTTCACAAATGATGAAATATTCTTAATCAAAATATTGTACTTTTAACAAGTTTTGTAAAGTTGTATTCTTATTTCAGTCTTTATATTTCAGTTCTTATAAATTTCAAGTTGTTGTAAAGTTTTAAACGTATATAAAGCGGGTAGCTTATAGCTACTGTGATTTATACATTTTTTAATTAAAAATTAGACTAGTGGGTTTAACTGCTATATTTAAAAAATAATTAAAAAATTTAGATGTATTAAATGTTATACAATATTACCCTTTGACTAAATTATTTACAAGATTTAGTTATAGAAGTGTTAAACGTTTAGATAATATTACGCATATAAGATCAATGTGCCCCAAGTCGGAGATCCCATAGTCGGAGACCCCATAGTTTGGGGTACATTGATCTTTTGAGAGGGTTGTTTAAAAGTTAAAATTATTCATGTATATCATTTTTTTAAATCAAAATATTTATATATTCCAAAAGCCAGATAGTTCTACATGTGTTTCGTAGTTAATAAGTTTTTACATCTCTTTCAGGTTCTGCGCAATTTTTAAAACACTGCTACGGCGATCAATGCGCACCCATCTCCCCTACCTGTTTTTATAATATAATTCATAAAGTGAAATGTAATTAAGCTAAATACTGTATATTGTAGTTTTTTTAAAGCATTTTTAATATTACTTAATTTAAAATGACCATATCTAATCTAAAAGCCAGATTTAAACATGTCTTCTATTGTCATATTTTTTTCTTTTATGATTTACACTCAAGCGTTATTTTTTCATAAGACGAAACGTATTTTGCTCCCTGTATTAAATGTGTAATACCGTTAAATAAATCGAAAGATCTTTTTGTTTATCCTCATATTCTTGAATATCATCTTATTCAGTTTCATCAGCAGTTAATTTATTTTTATTCTTTTACTTTTAGTTTAGTTTATTAACAGTTTTATTAACATTAATAAAGCAAATAAAGTAAGTTTTAAGTAACTTGTTGAAATATCTTCTTTTTTTGTTTTTGAGAAACTTAAAGCATAAAAACTCTCCAGACTAGATTTTTTTTTTCAATAAAACAAATGTACAAAGCAAAGATGCATTTGTATAGTTTTTTTGTTTTGTTTTTTTGCTTAAATAACAGTTTTACATGCGTAGTATCCTCAATATATAAAAAAGTTAAAATGCTAGAAAGTTGTTGTGACGTTCTTACTACGCTCTCACGACGTTGTTAAGTTAGATTGTAGCTAAGCTCTCGCAAAGTTCGTTTAAACTCGCAAAATGAGTTAAATCGAAGTCAAATATTGAATATTAGTTATGCTTTGATTACTATTTTGTCCTCATAAAATTTTGTTTAATAAAAGTACAATTTTCTATTTGCTCCACTATTCGTTAAAAAATTTGTTCAACTGTTTGATAAAATCCAGTTCAAGATTCAAGAATCTGGATTTAGCTTTTTAGTAAAGTTAGATATAGTATTAGCTATGCTATTTAAAATTTCATTTTCATTCAAGGAACCTAAATAAAGTGTAGGAATATACTCCACAATAGGATATGTTAACTTTGGGAAAATTTAATTTTGATTATTCAATATTTAAAAGCCTAATATCTTAAAAATATATTAGTTATGAACATAACTAATATTTTTTTAAGATATTAAGCTTTTAAATATCGAATAATCAAAATTAATATTGCCTAAAGTAAACATATCCTATTGTGGAGTATATTCCTACACTTTATTTAGGTTCATTGAATGAAAATGAAATTTTATGAAAGTTTTATGAAAGTTTTAAAATTTTATGGAAGTAAATTTAGCATAATTATCCTAAATGTACTTTAAAACTTAAAGTAGTACATCTCTTTTGCTATTCTAATGTTGTCTGGTACGTCCAAGTTGTTAAATGTTTAATAACAATAAGTTATTCGGTTGCAAAGTGCAAACAGCAGGCAGGCTTTTTCTTCAATATTTGTTTTTACTTTTTTCTGTTTTCTAATGTGTTTGTTGAAATTATTTAACATTTTAGTTTGATTCTAGTAAAATAATAAAGTTTTACTATGACAAACCTTCGAAACAACAAAAGAAAGTCATCAAGAAAGGGTGTTGGTGGTCATAATTGTAGAAAATCTGTACAGATTGTAAATAATAAATGCGATATTAACAGGAAATAAAAAAAATTAAATATTGTAATTATCACCAAAAAAAAAATTCACCATTAAACTAGCTGAACATTCTGAAATGATGATTATTTTTTATTTATAAATTTTAAAATTCGCTTCCCAACAAGAATGTGGGGAAGCCAATGTCACGAGTATACTTTACTTTTTAGTGCTTCTGAAAAAATGCATTGTTGTAAGCCAAGTGAAATTAATGTTCGATTGGTTATGGCATTTTGAGAAATTGGGAAAGGGCACGAATCAATTAAAAGATTTGCACGGTGTATGAATATGCATTCAATATCTAATACTGCCTTTAGAAAATATTAATAACAAGTTATTTTCTGCATACGAAAATTCTGCAGTAGAAAGTATGCAAAATGCTGCAAATAAAGCAAAAATGGAAGAAATTGTCCCAGGTATACATTCTTGTCGTGTATGAATTGATGGAACTTGACATAAAAAGAGGACACTCCTCGTTGAACGGTGAAGGGAAAGCAGTAAGCAAATGACAGTGTTTGGATGTTATTGTTTTATCAAAACATTGACAGGGAATAATACGAAAGTGTATAATATGGAGTGGAAAAAAAGGGACAAAAGAATACGCAAATTGGAAAATTGCACGTAATTGTAAAATTATCCATTGAAAATTATCGAAAGAAATTGAATCCTCAAGTGCTATGGATATATTTTAGTAATCTGTAAGTCGAAATAAACTAGTTTATAATGAGTATCTTGGAGACGGAGACACAGCCTCTTACAAAAAACTTGTTAACTTCAAACCCTACGAAGCGCAGTTTGGTATTACATCTGTTAAAATTGAATGTATTGGACATGTAAACAAACCAATAGGTTCTCGACGTAGCCAGTTTTTTAAAATTACAGTTGTTTTGAAGCATAACTTTTAGTAGAAACAAGATATTTTAATTAAAAAATCTCACACACGAGATACAGGTAGCACGCACAAGTATACCAAGTTTAAAAGTAAAATGATCCTTTACACATGAGTAATTGTGTAGTTTGTGAACTCTATTTTTAAGGGTGATTTTGACTATTATAGGCCTCTATATCATCATATATTTTTGGAGTTCAAAAATACATATTTTTTTACACGTTCTGTATCTTCCTTTGAGAAAATTAATGCTTTAAGAATAAAAAGTAGCTTTTTTTGATTACATAGGAACCACCTAAAACCCAGTTTTTTGTGAAATCTTTCAATGTGCTAATTTAAATGTTAATGTGCTAAATTGCTAATTTAGCATTTCTTTTTTGTCTGAACTTTTAATTTAAAATTTATGTTTTTTATGTATGTGAGCGGAATTTTTTTTTTTGATGTTATTCGCCTCCCGAAAAGCCGAGAAGGCCACTACAAATGAGGAAGCTAATTGTGGTTATAACCCTCTCTCAACTCTTTAATTCCGAAACACGAACCTTGACGAAAAAGGAAGCTGCGCGGAGAAAAAAGTTGAGCGCGGTCCAGGGGTGTGGTGGGAATCAAACTTGGAACCTCTCGATTATGAAGCGAGCGCCCTACCACTACCCCACTACCGCATCAAATAAGAGCAGAACGTTACTTTTCTATTATGTTTCTGGCAAACAAAAGTTTTATCTTTTTTCAAAGTTTTATATTGCGATAAGGTTTTATACATTTTTGATAATATTTTAAAAAATTATCAAGATGCTTGAAACACAAAAACAAAAATACACTGAACGCCTTGGTGAGGATAATCGTTATTTTTTTTTTTTTAATTGCTGTACTTTAAATGGGAAAAACAAAATTTATAAATAAAATAAATTTTCTATTTTTAATTTTGCCTCAAAAACTTAGGCTTCATAAAATGCAGATCCAATTAGTTTGAAATTTGTTTTTTAATGTACAAACCCACTGAAAAAAAATTGAAAAGAAATAACCTGCCGTAAAAATATCTAAAACCTTATAAATTTTCTATATCTGAAAAAAACTGAAATGAGAAAGATTTAATAAAAAAAAAATATGAATAAAAATAACTTAAAAAAACTAAGAAAAAATTTTCCAAATAACTTATTTGATATTACAAAAATACAAAACAATTTCAAATATATTTAACATTATTTAATATATTTAACATTACAAAATACCAACAAATATATTTAAATTGTACCACAAAATGGACTTTTATTTAACATTAGACGTTAATAAATGACGTCAAATTTAATAATAATGTATAGTTAAAATTTATTAGTTTTCACACGAAATTCAAAAATCGCGATGAAGATTTTTTAAAATGAGTTTAAAAAATATTTTTCGATTTTTTAAAGGAAAGTATGATCCTGTGAAGAAGAAATTTAAAAAAGTAAACATCTTTGGGAAAAAAAGATGTTTCAATGTTTTTCTATTATATTTTAATAGAATTGGTTCACAATATGAACCAATTCTATTAAAATATAAAATAAAAAATTTTGAAGAGATCAAAAACTGTTGTATATCGTATTACCCAGCTTTAAGGTGTGGTTCAGAGATCAAAGAAATTTTATTCCGAGCAAAAGTTTACTGCAAAAAAATAAAGAACGTTGACTGCATAAGGCAGTTTAATTACGATCATGTGAATAACACTTTTTATTCCAACGTGGTTTGTCCGGAAACTTCGGCCAGGTACAAATTTTAGAAATAATTTTATAATTTTTGTTGAATCTCAGTTTTAACTTTTACTGCACATGTTTTTTATAAATTATATATATAACTTAAAACATTTAATTCATCTTTTTTTATTTATATTATTCGAAAATAAATATTCCGTTCAATAAATGTCTAAATTTTCGTAAAAAATATGCTTACCTTTTTTGTGTTGACCTTTTAGATGTCTATCTTTAATACAGTTTTTTTTTTAGATTTAAAAGAGTACTGTGCGCAAAGCCCCACCAACCAGTCGGACGTTGGACCAATCCACTACTGTATTTAATATCTGATGTATTTGTATATATTTTTTGTTTGTTTTTTAGCTTAAATAACAGTTTTACATGCCTACTATCCTCAATATATAAAAAAGTTAAAATGCTAGAAATTTGTTGTGACGTTTTTACGACGCTCTCACGACATTGTTAAGTCATGTTGTAGCTAAGCAGTGTTGTAGCTAAACTATGTTTAACAATAAAACAAATAAACTTACGTACACAAACAAGTTTTAGAGATAATAGAAAACAGTATTTAGTAGTATTAGTTTCATTCAACCACATGAATTATATTATAAAAACAGGTACAGAAAGCTCAATACTTTTTTTTAGATAATAAATAAAGTAGTGGATAAGTCCAACGTCTGACTGGTTGATGGGGCTTTGCCCACAGTACTCTTTTAAATTTTAAAATAAAATAAATAGTATTAAAGATAGACATCTAAAAGGTCAACAAAAAAAGAAGTATGCACATTTTTTCTGAAAATTTAAGCATTTAATGAACGGAATGTTTGTTTTTGAATAATATAAATAGAAAAATGTGTTATGTATTTAACATTATCTATAACTTATAAAAAAGATGCGCAGTAAAAGTTAAAACAGAAATTCAACAAAATTTATAAAATTATTTTTGAAAACTTGTACCTGGCCGAAGTTTCCGAAGAAACCACGTCGGAATAAAAAGTGTTAGTTGCATGATTGCAATTGAACTGATTGATACTGTGAACGTTGTTTATTAACCTATCGTATTTGAATTCCAGTAATCTTTTGCTCTAAACCACACCATAAGGTGTGGTTTAGAGAATAAAGAAATATAAATTTTTTATTCTCTAAACCTTACCTTATGGTGGGTTTAGATATTATGATGAGATCACAAACAGTTGTATAATACGATATACAACTGTTTGTGATCTCTTCAAAACTTTTTTTATTATATTTTAATAGAATTGGTTCTCATTGTTTATTTGAGAAACATCTCTTTTTCCCAAAGATGTCAACTTTTTTGAATTTATTCTTCAGAAAATCATACTTTCCTTTATAAGATCGACAAGTATTTTTAAAGTTCGTTTTAAAAAACCTTTATCGCGATTTTTAAGTTTCGAGTGACTAACTTTTTTAACTTTTTTAACAAACATTTTTAACTTTACATTATAATCGAATTTGACGTCATTTATCAACGTCTAATTTTAAATAAGAATCAATTTTGCTATTTTGTAATTTTAAATATGTTAAATAATGCTAAATATATTTTTAATTATTTTGTAATTTTGCAATATCAAATAAGTGAACGATATTATGCCCCCCCCTACCCCAAACATGAGAGCAACAAATTGATGAAATATATTTTCTACGATTTTCAACTAGACTTATATTTATCTTGAAATTTTAAGTCTCATAAATATAATTTCTTAGCGTTCAAAAGTTATGACCATATAAAATTTGCAACCCTTTTAAATGAAGAGAGTTAAAACAGGGTCATATTTTTTGAATGCTAAAATATTTTACTATAAATTTAGAACTTATCAATGAATATAAGTCTAGTTAAAAATAGTTCAAAAATTATTTCATTAAGTTGTTGTTCTCACATTTGGGGCAGGAGGGGGAATAAATTTTATTGGGTTTTTTTGTTCCCAGGCTCCAGTAATCGCTTTTTCAAAGCATTCTTATTTGACATAGCATAAGCATATAAATATTTGGAGTTCGCTCCATGTCTGGAAATTATATATCTCGAAGACAAAAAAAACTAGCGTTACCCCTGCCTATAACCACTGCGCCATAGTTGCTCAAAGCTTTGTATTTATATTTTTAAAATATTAAATCTTACCCTATATCATACTTAGCAATGGCAATCTAACCATGGAAGTATATAGTGATGCAACACTACAAATATTGTTAAATACAGTTTTTTGTAAGATCTTTCAATGTGCTAATGTGGTTGTTGATGTGCTGAATTGCCAATTTGGCGTTTCTTTTTTGTCTGAATTTTTAATTTAAAATTTATGTTTTTTATGTAAGTGAGCGGAATTTTTTTTTTTTTTTTTTAAGTTCACCTCCCCAAGGCTAAGAAAACCACTGCAGATGAGGAAACTACTTGTGGTTATAATCCTCTCTCAACTTTTTAACTCCGAAATACGAACCTTGATGAACAAAAAAGCTGCGCGGAGAAACAAGTTGATGGGAATCGAACTCGGAATCTCTCGCTTATGAAACGAGCGCTCTCTCACAACATCACTACCGCATCAAATGAGAGCAGAATATTACTTTTCTATTATGTTTCTGTCAAAAAAATTTTTTATCTTATTGCGATATTGCTTTATACATTTTTTGATAATATTTTAAAAATTATAAAAATGCTTTATTCACAAAAACAAAATTACACTCAACGCCTAGGTGAGGATAATCTTTTTTAATTGCTGTACTTTAAACGGGAAAAACAAAATTTATAAATAAACTAAATTTTTTACTTTTAATTTTTTCTCAAAAGGTTAGGCTTTATAAAATAAAGATCTAAATATTCTGAAATTTTTTTTTTTAATGTACAAACCTACTGAAAAAGCATCCTTTTTTGACATTGGAGTTTGGAGTTCGTTCAATGTCTGGAAGTTAGATATCTCGAAGACAAAAAAAAGCTAGCGCCACTCCTGGTTATAGGTATAGCTTAAAGGCAAGATTTGGCTCTGATCAAATAAGCAACCCAGCCAACATTGACATACGGGTATCGTACGGGGCCCATAAGGGTTGTCAACTGGGTCTCGAATAGGAAGACCAACGGTATCCCGCCGGACCATGGCTGCGGTTTCCAAATGGGGCCCATATGGGTATACCCGCTGGGTGTCCCGTATGGGTCCCAGTTAAATCCCGTACTTTAAAACCGTGAGAGGCCCATTTGGATTTGTAACTGGGACCCATATGGGAAACCAATCGGGAACCCACCGGATCTGGGTCGTGGTTTTCCTCTGGGGCCCGTACGGATATGCCGGCCGGGTATCCTGTATGGGTCCTGCGGGGTTTGCCCATTGCAAATCTTGAAAAACTACGTTTAAATGTTAAATATTAAAAAAAAAATCAAATATATATATAACTTGATTGGTTTCTTTCAAAAATAAAAAATTAAAATTACAGTCGAAATTTAGCAAACTTTAAAACAATTCTTTAATCGTGTATCGAATGCGTTCACGGTCATTTCGCGAATTGGAAGCTTTTCCATTGTTGATTAAACAACTTCTTTGAAAAACTCTTTACACAGTATCTCGTTTCAATATGACCTTTAAAAAAATTAAAGTTAATTGTTAGTCTTAAATTTTATAGGTAATATAAATTATTTTTAATATGTTATAAAACTCTTATGATTTCTCCTAAAACTCTTCAGATAAAAAATGTAATTTTCACAATCGAAGGTAGAAAACTATAAATTATGTATAACTATTATATAAATATAATTTTATATTTATATTGAGTATAATTTCACACATATTGTTTATAACTTTATATATATATATATATATATATATATATATATATATATATATATATATATATATATATATATATATATATATATATATATATATATATATATATATATATATATATATATATATATATATATATATATATATATATATATATATATATATATATATATATACACACACATTTTATTCTGCGGATTTAGATGAGCAGTGTGACGTCATACTGAAAGAGCCAGCTGCCAGGGGCTAATAATTTTCAAATGTAATCTTTAAAACAGAGCTAAATTTTTTTCATTTCACATTAGGGTTTCATCAACTAAGACTCATCAGAAACCTTATATAACAGTGCCGTGGCTACTAGATCCTAGCACCATCAAGTCTTACTGCAAAGTCTATTTCAAGTAGTACATGTGCTTTGTCAAATAAGTTTTTTCAAAATATTGAGAAGCCGTTTGCGTCAGATACTTACAAAATTTGATCAATGCGAGTATCAGGGTAAGTATTTTAGTTATTGTTTTTACTTTTTTTGTTTGATAGTTTGTATCAACTGGATTAAGCAATCACATCAACTATTATCTTTTTTTACTTATCGGCAACGACTAAAATCATTTTTACCTATGTTCCATTTTTTTTTTTAATCGCTGCTGAAATATAAGTTAAATACAAAAAATGCTTTATTATTATAACAAAAAGGTACTAGAAATTTATTTAATGATAATAAAATCAAATAAAATTCTTAATAATGATCAATATATATTTGATCATTATTAAGAATTATATTTAATTTTATTTTAACCCTAATATATCATTGCCGCTTTTATTTTAAAAGTATTCTTATAAATATATATATTTCTTTTTTATTGGTGGGCTTCTGCATGCTAGTTTTTTAATGCAAGCGAGTAGTAAAGTAAAAGAATCTATTCTCTTTTTTATATAATGATTAAAATAATATAAAAATATATTTTTTATAATAATCAAAGTTTAATTTGCCGTGTCATTGTGAAGCCAATTTAATTTTGTGTTGATTTTATATTCATCTTAGAAAAATGTTTCTACATTTTTTATTTGGATTATAAAATAAATAATAAAATAAAAAGACCTCAAAAACACATTTGTATCTGGCGGGGTTTGGATGGGGGTGGGGGTGGTGGAAGTGGTGAGATAAGGAAATATTTTAACTAATTCCAAATATATATATATATATATATATATATATATATATATATATATATATATATATATATATATATATATATATATTTATATATATATATATATATATATATATATATATTTATATATATATATATATATATATATATATATATATATATATATATATATATATATATATATATATACAGGGTGTAAATCAAGAATAAATTTGTTTCAGCGTTATGACGAAATTTGGAATTTGTTAAAATATTTCCTTATCTCGCCACACATGATATTTTCTTATCTCACTCACACACACACACATATATATATATATATATATATATATATATATATATATATATATATATATATATATATATATATATATATATATATATATATATATATATATATATACCCAGCCAACCAACCGATATGGGTACCGTATGGGATTTGTCCGGTAATCTGGTATGGGATACATAAGGGTATTTTTCGCGGGATCTGTCTGGGACCCGTATGGGAAATAAATGTTAAAATTGATATCGAGGCAGATTTATCAAAATGGTTTAACGCTTACCTCTTTGCAATACGTATTATTTCTTTTGCTGTATTTTGTTTAAAATTATCATATTCATAAATTGCTTATGTTTATTATTGATGATTGCATTAATTCTTTTCTTTTACATTTTTTTAATATTTTTCTAAAAAGATATTTTTGGTTTAGTTATCATAAAATATTTATTAAAAAAATGGAAAATAATGACATCAATTATATATTATATAGTTTTTGTTTTGTTTTGCTGAAGATTGTAAAGTCTCAATGCAATTTAATATTGTTATTATTAACAATAATTTAAAACACAGCTTGTGTCATGATAAAGTTGGTCTATTTATTTATCATACTGGAAACTGTTGATACCAAAAAATTAATCTACATAAACCAAATATGTGCTGGTTTTGAATATTATTTGTTTTTTAAATACTATTTATATACTAATGATAAATCAAATAAGTCTGTAAAACATGCCTTCTTAAACTTGATTCGTCTTTAATGTTAATTCGTCTTTAAAACTTTTATTTCTTGCAAAATTTCTTCGTGGAGAAAATTTAGCACTAAATATTTTATGTTGCTTTATAAAAAAATTACATTGAAATCTCTTAAAATAAGTCACTAATTTTAAAATTATTATGAAATTTCTATTATTTAGTAAAATTTGTTCATCAGACAATGAAAGTGTTATAATTCTTTTAAATTTTCGTTATTATGTTTGAACAATTTTACTTAATCGTTTAACACCTTTAGCCTCGCTAAGATATTTTTTTAAAAAGCATTCACGTTTCATAATATATTATGAAACCAAAAATATAGTTACTATAGTAAATATATATTTTTGTTTCATAATATATTATGAAACGTAAATGCTTTTAAAAAAAATTTAAAAACATTTTGAAAAGGTAAAATTGTTTAGTTATAAAGCAAGGGTGAGTTATACTTTTTAAATTATTGAATTCTCAAACTCTGTAAATTAAAATATATATATTTACTACATAATAATATTAATATGTAGTAAATAAATTTTTTTAAATTTACACAGTTTAATGTATACACAGTAATATTTATACATATTAATATGTAGTAAATATATATATTTTTAATATATATTTAATATCATATTATAATCATATTATAGTATGTATACATTTTAATATGTAGTAAATATGTATTTTTTAATTTACACAGTTTGAGAATTCAATAATTTAAAAAGTATAACACGCCCTTGCTTTATAAATAAACAATTTTACCTTTTCAAAATGTGCAATTCTGCTAGGTAAAAAAATTAGTTAAAAAAAAAATCTTAAAGGGATTTCCCATAACTTACAAGTTGAACAAGGGAAAACTTACAAGAAACAAAGAAAACTTACAAGTTATGGGAAATCCCTTTAAGAGTTTTTTTAATTTATTTTTTTACCTAAGCGGGATTGCACATTTTGAAAAGTTAAAATATTTGATTTATAAAGCAAGGGTGGGTTAGGGGTCATCCATAAAATGATGTCAGTAAATAATGGGGGGGGGGGAGTGCTGAAAAGTTTAACAATAAAGGGGGTGTTGAGACCAAAATGATGTCAATTTAAAATTGTTTTTTTTAGTTTTAATGAGCAGATTTTAAAGGTATTTATATCTACTAAATGGTATAGAAATGATGTTTCGTGTGTAGGGAAACTAATATTAAATGCCGGGAATTTGATATTATATTTTATTAAATTATTTATAATATAATATTATAAATTAATATAATAAGTTTCCCAGAGACATTAAATAAATTACAACTACTAACATATAATAAAAATTACTATCGTTTTATTAATATATTACCATTTGAGTCAAGTGGTAACCCTAACCCCGTACTGCCAAAGGCTTTCCGATTCTTCCGTATGACGGTTTTGTCCATCAATTCAGTCTAGGCTAGCTAATAGAATCTGTAAAAAGTGCAATATCTACTTTGCCTCTCAAGCTATGTTGAAAAAGCACGTTTCTATCTATTCTTCTGCTTTAACACTCCCTCCAATCAAAAGAATCCAAACAGTTTGTATCGCTGCCTAGCGTCAGACATAACATTTGGCAGTCATCGCCTTGCAGAAGAGTTCGGAAACTGCTGAATGGTTAGATGAAAATAAAGTTGACGCAACGTACCTCAACATACCTCTAGAGTATGATATTCTTTTAGATCGCGGAGAACATTCACTATTGTTTCAATCAAAGATCACTTCAACAACCCATTTAGTCAGAAAAAAAATCAATGGTTTTTAAGCATTTTTACTTTTTTTTTAAGGGGGGGGGGTTAGTACACAAAAATTGACATCATTTATAACATTTTGGCCAAAAATTGAGTTTGACAAAGGGGGGAGGGGGAGTCGAAAAATTGAGCAAAACACTGACGTCATTTATGGATGACCCCTTATACTTTTTAAATTATTGAAATCTCAAACTTTCAACATTTTAAAATTTTTTTTATGGTGCCACTATATGTGAATAATAAGTTATGATTATTTATTTAATTATATTATTTTATTATATTATTTTATTATATAAAATATAATTTATTATTCACATATAGTGGTGCCATTAAAAAAATTAAAAAATGTTGAAAGTTTGATTTACCTTACTGTGTATTTAACTATAATTTATTTCATTTAGGAATTTAAATCCAAAGTACAATATTTGTATATATACTTTTTATTTGGAATGGAATGAGTCATTTTTATTTAAAACGTACACAATACCGAAAGATAGCTGCTGCGGTTTCAGAAATATTGAGTAATGCATGTGTGAATATTCCTAACTCACCTGTATCAACCTCACATGTTTCTCAAGCGAATACTGATAACTTGCCAATAAATATGGTAAAAGTGTCAAGTTCAAGTGATCCAAGTAATTTGCAAATATCTGATGTGACAGGTATTAATAATAACCTTAATAGTCAGCTTGATGATTTATATAACACTGAAGAATATAATGACTTTCCAGAATGGGCTTCTCGAAATGACGATTATAGTGATGATGATGAGAGTGATGGGGAGAATAATGACTTCACTGAAGAACTCAGTGAAAGTGAAACTTTAAAAGATAAGTTGGTTTCTTGGGCAGTAAAATTTAACATTTCCCAGACAGCATGTTGCGATTTGCTTGGTTTTTTGAATAAGCTACATCCTGATTTGCCAAAAGATGCAAGATCGTTGCTTAGTACTCCTAGAAATGTTAACATTCGAAATGTTGCTGGTGGGGAATATTTCTATTTTAGCCTGCAGTATTGGCTTTCTATTTTTACTGAAAAGTATCCTCTCAATAATGATATAAATCAATTAGATTTGCATATTAATATAGATGGTCTGCCAATTTTTAAAAGTTCAACAAATAGTTTGTGGCCTATACTTTGCTTGGTTCAAAATTCTGGGTGGTGTCCATTTCCGATTGCGGTATATTTTGGTAAAAGCAAACCAACTTCCCTTGATGATTATATGGAAGATTTAGTTTCAGAAATGATTATGCTAGAGAATACAGGGTTTAAAAAAAATGACAAATGTTACTCTATCAAATTAAAAGCAGTTATTTGTGATGCACCAGCACGATCTTTTATAAAGTGCATCAAACTTCACAACGGTTATAATTTCTGTGAAAGGTGTGTACAAACTGGAGTTTGGCTTGGGAAAGTTGTAATGCCTAATCTATTTGCTGTTTTACAAACTGACAGTAATTTCCGAAATAAAAAAGACCCTGATCATCATAGTACCTTGTTATCTCCTTTAGAAAATTTAAATATTGGTTTGGTTAGTGGATTTCCTCTAGATTATATGCATCTAGTGTGTTTAGGAGTTGTTCGAAGACTTATAAATCAATGGATACGTGGCTTGTTGGTTCATAGATTATCAAGGGCAGCAATAGATTTGATATCTGATAAACTTGTTGCAATTAAATCTTATACTCCTCGAGAATTTGCACGAAAGCCTAGATCACTCTCTGAGTATAAACATTGGAAGGCTACAGAACTTAGGCAATTTCTATTATATTCTGGTGTTGTTGTTCTAAAAGGCATTTTGCCTAAAGAATTGTATGTTAACTTTCTGTGTCTGTCAGTAGCTATTAGAATACTTACTAGCCCATCTTTATGTAACATCTATGTAGATTATTCTGAAAAACTGTTAAAGTATTTTGTGTCAAATTTTTGCATGTTATATGGAAATGACCAGTGTGTATATAATGTCCATTCACTAATACACTTGCCAGATGATGTTCGAAGATTTGGAGTGCTAGACAATGTATCTTCGTTTCCTTTTGAAAGTTATTTAGGAAGACTTAAGAAGTTAATCCGTAGTCCACAGTCCCCTGTTACACAAATTATATGTAGATTGTCAGAGGGCCACTTACAATACTCTAAAACAAATGTTGCTGATTTCACTTCTAAATTTAAAAAACAACATTTCTATGGTCCAGTTCCATTGCCGTTACGTCACCTCTCCCAATTTAAGCAATATTTTGGTTCTAAGTTTCTAGTTAGTAATGAAAATGGAAACAACTGCTTTGCTATAGACAACAAAATTTGTTTAGTTAAAAATATTCTTGCCGTAAATGATTCAAATGATTCTGAGGCTTTTGTTGTTTATCTAGAGTTTGATCGTAAGGAGCCATTTTTTACAGATCCGCTTGACTCATCTTTACTGTCTATTTTCTATGTTGATAAACTTTCATACCTTGTAAAAGTTTATTCTTTGAGAAAACTAAGAACTAAATATTTTCTGCTGCCACATAAAAATGGTTTTGTTGTAATCCCTCAAATGCACTTTTACTAAAGTTAATATTATGAATAAAATCTTGGTTTAAAATAACAAATGTATTATGTATTAATTTAAACAGTTTTATATTTATTTAGTATTTAATAATAATCATTTGCTATTTGCTATTATCTGTTATCTGCTTTTTTTTTTAATAATTCAAATTATTTTTAAAAAATCTTATTTTAAAGTAGTTATTAATAAAACGTTTACTTTTAAAAACTATTATTATAAAATTTAGTATTTAATAAAAAATACATAATTACTGTAATTAAAAGTTTTAAAACATTTCAAAACTTATAAAGCATTTATTTAGTTAAAATATGTTTGCAATTGTTGCTTTTGAAAACACTTGCGAAACAGATTATGTTCCGTTGAAATGGCTTGAGGGAGTGGATGCTAATAATATCCAGTTGCTGATTACAAATCAAACATCAGTGAAGTGCTATTGGCCACCATTTAAAAATCCCAACACTATTTCTAAATCAAAAAATAACAGCCATGATGCAGAGATAAATTGGCCAATCTACAAGGCAAGGGTGCTGGGATTAGCTGGTAAATGAATTTTGCATATTGCATAAATTTGCATAACTTTACATATTGGTTATTTTCTTCATTTATTTACATTTATGTATGACCTTTTTATTGCCAGTTTTTATTTTGAAACAAATTTTTAGACAGTTTGAACAATGCTCGTCAAAAAGCGAAAATGGCAGAAGACACATCTAGTTTAGAAAATGCATTTGAAGAGATAGAAGAAAGTTCAGGTACTTTCAAGAAAAACAAAAAAAGACGGTAGGCATTTATTAATGTTTTTGTTTTTCTAATTATTTTTTTTTTATTATATATATGTATTATCAAGTATGTATCAAGTAGTCCAATATGTTTTATAGAAATATTATATAATGCATTATAGTCAAATATGTATATGTGGCTATAATATTTGTATAATAATATTATAATATTTCTTTATTTAAATATGTAGACAATTATTTTACAAAATAAAATACTAGTCTCTTAAATTTTTGTCACTTTTATATTGATGTAGAGTGACAAAGATCAGTTATGACCGAGAAACAGAAAACGAGGAATCTGAAATGATCAATTGTGTAGTGTAGAACCAAAGTAATTTCTTTTACAAAATTGCTTTGTTTTTTATAGAAATTTATTTTATGTTTATTGAACCTGTGGACACTAACATTATACAAGATTACTTTTGTATTTTAAAAGAAAGAAGATGTTGGTAAGTTCTGCTCTTGTTCCAAAGCCACAGCCACCCTGCAAACTCCCATCAAGCAGCAAATCGAGAGTTGACGATCAGTTGCAACAGTGAGTTTCATTATTTGCATATACAACAGGATTTATTTATATATAATTTAATATAATGTTTTATAAAAAGCAAATATGGAGTCGTGCATGTTACACTGTAAAATAAACTTAAAGGATTCAATCTTCAAAATGATTACTGTTTTTTTTAGTAGCTCATGTTAAAAAAAATTATCAAGTATTTATTAAATAAATAAAAAAGTGATATGCTGATAACTAGAAAAAATTTATTATATATATGTATTATATAATTAGCTTTTATTACCATTTCGATTAGTGATGAACATTCAAATGACTTTAACATATGGAATAGTGAACAATTTTCACATCCTATTGCTTCAACTGCTGAAAGGGCAACATCATTGTCAATGTTAAGTTCTACTAATGCAGGTAAATTCCCAATAGTAACAACTCAACTTCTTAGTTAAATATTGTTAATATTTTTAATATGAGCCATTTCTTGAATGGGCTATATACAAATGTTTTGAAAATTATTTAAACTTTTTTTTTGCTCTGAGTGCTACATTGTTAAATCTCACGATAACGGTTACAGATTTGTAAAATTACATATCATTAACTGTGTTATTACGCGGTTAAAGTCTGTAATAATTTTTTTATTTAGGATCCAGTTTAAGTCAAACTGCTAACCTGCAAACAGTATTTAATTTAATAGCAACTTTGGTTAGCAATGTTGAGGAGATTAAAAAAACTCTAAAGTTGCATACATCACTATTGCATTCTATTAAGCAAAAAGTGCTAGCTACTGAAGAATTAATTTTTGATTTGCCTGAAGATATAAAGTTGCCACTGACCACTATAGCAGAAGTTGAAACATTAGAGGAAAAGTTGTTTTGCGTTGAGAAAAAAAAAATTCTTGTAAGTTTAAAATTATTTATAAATTCAACTCGATATTTACAAATCCAAAACTCAAGTTTAGAAAGGCTTAGTTGCGTAAAATAATTTCGGATTTGATGCCATGATATCATTATAAAAGCTATTAAGGGTTGGTTGAAATCTGATGGTGGAGTAATTATATCATTTAAAAAATAATAATTCTGCTTCCTGAGTCGCATCACATACTATAAGATATTAAATTATTAAACTTTACTTAAATTGTGTCTTAAAATGTCTATATTTAACGTTATATCAAACTTTTTCGATTAAATATGTTGCTGTGTTTGAGTGAGGGTGACTTGTTTAAAGGAAGTGTGATCAAACGTGAATTTACATGATTAAGAAAGACGATTATGTCTTTTCATTGCATGTCATTTATTTTAGGCAAAACATATATCAGACATTGGTGGCGAGGATCTACGAAATTTCGTCATGAGAGCGATGCCAGTTCTACTCGATGGTCAGCTTGCTCGCCAATTCAATTTGACAGGGCAGAAAGGAAAGAAATCGTTTAAAGCACTATTGCTTAGTCAAGTTTTTTTGAGTAAGTAGTATAAATTATGCAGCATGTCTCTAGTTAATATTATTTATTACTTTTAATACAGTGTAGTTTTATTGCAATTATAGGTGCTGTGAAACTAAACCCAAATACAAATCAATATAATAATAAAGATATTGAAATAGAATTATCAAAATGGTTTTCAAACGCAAGAGATCGTGGTATTGACGGTCGCCGATATACAATTACGAAAGCTACAATGACGACTCCCAGTTCAGATTAATGGACACAAAAAACATCTTCCGACGTCTTTCAAGAATTGCTTTTGTTTACTCTTTATTTTTTAAATGAAGAAAAAATATCACCAAAATCGGTAGTATTTTATGTAAAAATTCCTTTTCTTATAAAGTCTTTTAAATATCCACCTAAATTGGGTAATCAATAATTTTAATATACGCATTTTACCTACATCCATTTGCCAGTTGTTTATGTTAATAAACGATAAAAAGTATAGAATTTTATAACTTTTATGGTTACGTACAGGCGCACTACTAAGTAGAGACAAATAAATCAGAAAACTTATGGGACCCTCATGGGCAACCCTAAGATATCCCAGATAGCCTATATAGGATTCGTATGGGCGAAATAATTGTACATATATGGGGCCCATATGGGCATACCAGAAAGCAACCGTATGAAATCCCAGATAGCCTATATGGGAACCATAAGGGCAAAAGAACGGTAAATATATGGGACCCTTATGGGCATTGCAGCGGGCAACCCTTATGGTTCCCAGATGGGGCCCTGTGTCAAATCCCGCCGGGATCCCTTAGGGATACCCATATGGGTCCCTTATGCTCGCCCAGGTGGGTCCCTTATGGGACCCATACATAGTGGTTGGCTGGGTATATATATATATATATATATATATATATATATATATATATATATATATATATATATATATATATATATCCCCATAATCTAACTGATCCCCCTCCGCCTTGTATCCTTGGAACACAAAAACACTATTTGAACTTTTTACCAGCCAGCCTCTTGATGATTATTCTTGACTTGCAATTTATCACCTCAAAATTGGATTCGTTGCTGAAAATAACTTTGGCCCAGTCTTCTACAGACCAGTGAGGTCTTTTTCTAAACCACTTTAATCTTTGTAAGCGATCTTAGTCACGCAAAAGTAGTTTTTGAGCAAAGACATAGCAATCTAAGCCTTACTTACTTAGGAATCTTCGTACAGTCTATTTACTAATACTAACATTACCAGCCATCTTTGTGAACCCTTCAGCAAGTTCGCGTTAAAAAATTTTAGGGTCTTGTCAAACCTTTCAATAGAGATAACTTTGGTCTCTTAAAGTTAGCTTTAAAGGCCGACCAAGCCTTGGTAACATTTGAAATATTTCTCTTTGGCTTTTTGTTTAATCTCTTAGCAGAGCTACAGTTTGCCAATGCATCTTGTCTGAAACAGCTATTCTGCTCATTTTTGTCTTTTCAGTTTACCAAATAATTACCAATACTCATAACTCAAGATATAAAAAGGATAATTTTATTTTATTTTCGCAAGAACGTTTATATAGTTGGAAAGAAATCAACCACCAAGTTTTAGATTGCTCGGATACCATTTTGTTGAGATATTTTAACTTTAGTCGTTAAATTTTAGTTGACTCTATATTTTTGCTACATTAGAAATATAGGTATGTTCTAATTAAATTAATAATTACTCAAGACTGGTTAACCTAACGAGTTCAAATTATATACCATTCGATAGAGAATCAATTAATTAAGACATTTAATACACTTTTAATCGTATAAAAAATTGGTTGGTTTCAAAGATAATTGTGAAAAAAGACAAAAATTTCACACAATTAAATGACTCTATATTTATGCAAGCCACTGTATATATATATATATATATATATATATATATATATATATATATATATATATATATATATATATATATATATATATATATATATATATATATATATATATATATATATATATATATATATTTATATATATATATATATATATATATATATATATATATATATATATATATATATATATTATATATATATATATATATATATATATATATATATATATATATATATATATATATATATATATATATATATATATATATATAAAGTCTAGTCACTATTTGGAACACATCAGGCCGTCAAATCCTAAGCGAAAATGTAAAAAAGACTATTTTAGAGTAAGTAATAAGCAAGTAATTATTAAAAAGGACAAAAGTCTAGTTAGAAGCTTACAATTTAGTGGTAGGAATGGGCAGGACTGATTTCCGTATGTTTTTAACAATTTAGTTTCTGAACCCCAAAAGAATCCGGTTACTTTAAGGAACACATACAGCTGTAAAAACGTGAGTGAGAAAGAAGCTATAATTTTCTTGGAGTTAGTGTTGGTTAGACAATGATCAAAAAAGTTAGACAGGTGCCCAGTATAGAAGCATTCAGTGAAGAGGGGGAAATTCTAGTCACTTATATTTTTATCGCTATATGAAATGTATATCAATTTAGCGCAGATATTTAATTTATATATAGTTTATATCTAAATTTCGTTTATACTGCTTTATTGAAAATATTCAATCAATACTTTGTTAAGAAATTAAAATTTGTTTATATTATATATTTGTTTATTCTATGGTTGTAAAACTCTCTCAGTTTATATTAAATTATAATGTATATCCTTCAGGGAAAACATTTGTTTATATTTAGTTTATAATTAATTATAATTTATACCGTATAAATAGAGCTATTCGATTGACGATCTATGCCGTTTTAGTGGAGTAATTTGTTTTCTAAACCTGTAAACCGTTCAGTCGATCGTTTTAGTAAATTTGTATTATAAAAATATGCAGCTTTATAGCAAAAAATATTTGTTTTGCATTTAGTTTATATTCATAGACAGCGATAAACAGAATAAATCAGTGTACCACCAAGCAACACGAACTCGTCAGACTCAGACGAAAAATATTAAACACCCAATTAGAACTTTAAGAACCCATAAGATAAGTACAAAATTTACGATTACTTTATATCTAAATTTCTTTAATTGTATATATTTCTTTATTGCTTAAAAAATTTTTTTTTTTTTTACAAAAACCAAAACAACTGTTAATAATTGCCATCGTTATGGTAATCACAATGCGATAAACCAATCAACACAATATAACAAAATAGCTTAATTTATTAAACATAAAGCACTACAATAAAGCAGATGTACCATCAAAAACAGACATTAATTATAATACGGGAGTGTGCGCACTCCCCTATTATAATTAATGTTTTCAACATAAACTTTTCAACATAATAAAATTAGAGTAGCAACTGAATGCACTAAAAAGTTTGAATAGATTTTTGGCTAAATTATCCCCTTTAAACAACTGGCCCAACGTATACTAAAAATAGTCTTAGTTCAGTTGCTTTTCATTTTTTAATACCTAATTAAGACCTTGGTTTTCTAAAAAATTTTCTTTGAATGTAACAACATATCTGAAACAATCCGCCAGGTGAAGTATTGAATGTAATCTGAATCAATTGACAATATATGGGCCATTTAACCATAAGTTGATGAGTCTTCGCATACCCCTAAGCATACTAAATGCATAAAGTCTAAAGGAAACTTTGTCACTGTGTCAAAATTTAATTCCATTTAGCACACCACTAAGATGTTCAGAATGCTTTTATTGACAAAAATCTGAATCAGTGCTTAAAATTGATGAAATATGTGAGAGTTTTATCTTGCAACGCCACTCTCTTTTCTGAACACAATGCTCGCATCAGTTATAACCATAGTGTCCCTTAATACACTTAACAATTGCTCTGGCTGGTGCATCACATATGATAACAGCGAGATTGATTTCGTACTCAATATTTTAACAGATAAAACCATCTTTGGAAGAATTTTGAACTCTACCAAAAAATTATGTAGATAATCAAAAATGGAATTAGGTTTTTGGGCACCACTTTTTAAACAAATCTCTAAAAATCCAATATGGATCGCCCAAAATTGCCAGTCCTAGGCTCTGACAGCTACATTTATAAACAGCAAAAACTTTTTGCAAATTTTATTGAAAATTTTTTACATGTATGTTTAAATTTTATCACTAATTTAGACTTTCATTGAATAATTTCCTACATACTTTTTTAATATAAAATATTTATGGAGTATTATTCTTTTTTAGTATCAGCTATCAAGCTGATTGAACTGACTTGATCAGCTTCAGCTTCAATTTGAAGCTAATGAGTTTAAAGCTGAAGCTGAAATATCAGCTGCAACCAGTGGATCTGTAAAAACGATTTAAAAGCTTTAAATTCCCTAAATGTAACCTATTCATTACAACATTCGCCTGTTTGCTCTTTTTTAATGATTCTGACTATACTAAAGTTTTGATTAAAGCAGTTATTACCATCACTAGCAGAAACAAAACTTTATATTTTGATCATTTTAAAAATGCAAAAAGTGTCTCAATGGAATAGTTACTTCATGTTTAATAGTAACTGGAACATATGTTAAACAAATATGTTCAACTTTGTAAATTTATTTTTAAAAAATATTTAAAAAACTCTTTTGCAATTGTAATAAATGAAATTTTAAATTGTCTTTGTAATGGAGTTTAACAGTGAAAAAACACATCGAAAAAAAATTTTACGAATGATAAATGGCAACCATCGAGTAAGTTTTGTTATGATTTTTTTGATTATCATTTTAAACCTTTTGGTAACCTTATGGGAAACCCGTCAAACCCCCAGATCCTTCGATCCTGATAAAAACCAGATATAACAGAATCAAGCAAATTTGCTTTATTTTTTAACCACATGGGGCCCGTCCGGAAAAGCAAAACACTTACCCGTTCAAATCCAGTTCCCGTTAGCCTTGACAAAAACCATATAGTACCCGTCTGTCGATGTTGGCTGGGGACATGAGTTAGGAAGAAGGCATTAGCTTCATAGTTAAATAAAATTAACAGTGATATTGATACTGCCAACATGTAATAGCCTTAATAACCTTACTTTTACAGTAACAAAGCGTACTATTTTTATATCAAATAAGATTTAAGCCAACGTTGTTATCTACTTCCAACGATATATACATAATGAATATAATTTAATATATACTTAATATATACTAATGAAACATTAACTGATACGAATATAATAAGGAACGCTTTCTTAACAGTACTAAAATATTATTAATTAGTACTAGAAATCGAAATTGTTTACTGAAACTCCCTAATGTGAGATTAGAACTCTTAAGGAAAAGTTTTTTTTATATATGGGTGCAAAACTTTATAATACTCTACTCGATAAAAAAGCCAAGTTCACTAAGTACAAATTCCTTATTGATAACAATTTTAGAAATTGATTTTACTATATCAAATTTAGTTCTATTCATATTTGTTTTTCTATTTGATTTTAAATTTTTTTGACAAAAGTGATTTTAATGTAAATGCGTAACTTTAAGAATACATTGAAGTGTAAGTTATATCCTGGTAAAATGTTCATTTACTACTAATAATAAACTACACCGTAAAATCGCCTAAGTTCGGTCATCATGTAACTTTGGTCATTTATGAAAAAATATAAAAAAAGCAATCAAAAGTTAAATTGTACAAACTTTTATTTTCTCAAATAATATTTGTATTTAGTTCGTATATATGAATTTATAAAAAAAAGAATGTTTATATGCAACCTGCTGAAATAATTCTTTAGCAAAACAACATTTTTAAAAAAATGCATACTATTATCCTATGGGCATTGTTTATTAAAAGTTACGTTAACGTTTTTAAAACGTCTTTTAACAACAACAACATCAACAACAAGCTATTTATTTTCCTTAAATCTTTTCTAAAATAGTTTTGATAATAATAATAATAACAATAATAAGAGTAATAATATTAAATACAGTAATATAAAAAAGCATAATTTAAATATATATCTACTACTATAATCAAAATTAAATATTAGTAGCGGGCTGGCTCGGCAAACGAACTAGCCCGCTTTCCATATAAAAAGGCCCTTGGTTACAACGTATTTATATTAATGTCTGGAAAAACCAAAGGACTTGGGGCCTGTTTATATAGAAAGCGGGCTGGCTCGTTTGCCGAGCCAGCCCGTTTGCCGATATATCGATGTCATCAATATTTTAACTTAATTTTATTTTGCGTTTATATGAATAAACGAACTAGCCCGGATAGCGAAATCCCACTGTTTTTTACCAAGATCTCGACAAACGGGCTGGTCATTTCTTATATAAATTTGTACGCATGCGTACAAGTTCTTACATTTTTTAAATTTGAAAGCTTTGGCGTAAAATAATAAATTTAATAATAAAACTGGCAACTTCCGTGTACTTAAAATTTTAGTTGTTTTGTTTTTATAATTTACAAATAATTTTCGATTTTATTATTTGCAGTTTCACTCTCACTCAAAATGACTGATTTTATTGATAAAACAAAAAGAAAAAAACTTCAAATGGGATCATAATATGGTAGAGAACCTTTTAAATTGTAGTATCAGCTATAAAACAAGGATACTTTATAAAAACCTTGACTTTGATGCCGATAAAGTTGGTTTGTATAGAGATGTTCGCTTATATATGGCAGAGATTCATAATAAAGATGAAGAGTTGTATTTTGGGCCTGTTGCCATCGATACTTTAAATGAAAAAGATTCAAAGAAGTAATAAAACGAAGAATTAAACGAGTTCTAGAAAAATTGAATGAAGTTCAATGAAAGTTTTTGAAAGCAGGTTCATACAATACTGAACCACTTATATTTGGTGTTATAGGGGATGATTTTATTGAAACTCATTTTTTAATCAATCAAGACTTATCAGAAGAGGTAGAGTTAGTCAACAACAGTGATACTGCAGATAGTATTAAAAACCCTTAAAAAAAAAAGCTGTTTACCACAACTCATTGACAACAAAAGAAAGCACTTGGAACGAAATTTAAGCGCCGCCCAACGCAACCAACTACTGCTTAAAGAAGCTAGAGACGATACTCAATTTAGAAAAGAAATGGCAGAAGCAATGCGACAATCGACAAAGTGCTTCACAGAAAGTATTAAGACTGTAAGTAAATCAATGACTGACCTGGGAAATGGCATAGGTCGTTCTATTGAGCTTTTGGCACAAGCTATGATACAAACTCATAAACAATCATCAAACCAAAATCAGTTCTATCAACATTCACCTAACGTATATTCATAAATGCAACTTCGTCCCTTAGTGTTTCCAAATACTTGTCTAGATAAAAACATTTTCACAAAAATTGAGAAAAAACAAAAACAAATAACTTTATAAAGAGTCAAATAACAAATAACATTATAAATATAATGTTCAAGATATTTATTATTATTATTATTATTATTATTATTGTTACTATTATTACTATTATTATTAATATTTATGATTATCATTATTATGAATAAAATTTATTATTATGCTATAATTTATACCGTCATGGATCTTTTCACATCATCAATTATAAATGTTTGTAAATGTCCCGCACGATTGTATATATAAATATGTATATATATATATATATATATATATATATATATATATATATATATATATATATTTATATATTTATAAATATATATATAATTATATACATACATATAAATATATATATATATATATATATATATATATATATATATATATATATATATATATATATATATATATATATATATATATATATATATATATATATATATAATGTAATTGCTATAAATTAAATTATATCAATTACATTTATGTAAATTTATTTAAAAAAATTATGTTATTTCATAGTACAAGGTTTTATTCCAAATTATAATACAGGAGTTCTGCTTTATTCTTCCAAATAGTTAAACTACTATTATTATTTATTGTTTATTTATTATTTATTTTTATTTATTTATTTATTATTTATTTATTATTATTTTATTTATTATTATTTGTTTATTATTATTTGTTTATTTATTATTTATTCTTTATTTTTATTGTTCATACGGTACGGTATTTCTTCTGTCCTTGCACAAGCTTGCATTCCTTGATATGTTTTTCTTTACTATTAAGGAAAGTCTTTGCTTTAACATTTAATGGTCTACTTTTACAGTTTGAAGTGGAAATACTTCTCTGAACTTGGCCCAGGCAGCCCTTATTTATTCATTAGGCCTCATTTGATGTACCTGCTGATTGTTATACCATCCAATTGTATATCCAAGATATCATAGACAATAGACTTATCAACACACGCTGTCTTCTCTCCACTATTTCATTTTTTTCTACATTTTTTGTTCATTTATATTTATTAAACAAAAAAATATTTTCTACGCCAAAAATAAAAAAGAAACTTTTATATAACTATACATCTCTTATTAATCAATTGCTTTCAAACTGTTCAAAAATAAAGTTTGCATCAGCTCCTATAACCTCTATTCTCTACCTTTTTACTTTGATTTCATCAAACCAATACTAAGTTCTTTGTGTTAATTCTTCGTTGCAATCATCCAGTTGTAAAAACTTACTTAAAATAATCAATAAATTTAATAATATATATTATTCAAATAAAAAAATTATTAAATAACAAAGCTTTTAGTCCAAAAGATTTAATAACTTTCTAAAGTTAAGCGTCAAGTGGGCCAAAATATTATTCTTATATGATATGTATCATAGTTATGACATTTTTTGTCTCATATAATGGTTGGTGAATGTTATTAAACACAGTTAGAATATTGTGAGAAAATGCCTTTTTGACCAAAATGAGTGTTGACCAAATCTAGTAAAAATTTTATAATATATTAAAATATAATCATAATACGATGTGTATAATTCAACACTAACATTTTATTTTATTTTTTTACAGCTCATATTGAAACCAAATATCAATTAAAAGGTGCTCAAAGAAGTAGTTTCAACAAAACAAGCATTTAATTTGCAAGACAACAGAGAAGACAGACGATAAATGAATAAAAAAATTATTTGATAAGTTTTTCAATAAAAATGTAATTTAAATGGTCATTTTATTTGAAATAAGCAAATGTGATTATACAAATTTTTCTTTTATAAGTAATTTAAATGTAGTTTTGCAATACTTGTATTGGCTCTCGTACAGGTTAAACCTCATAGCTCTACATGTAAACCATAGCTAAAATTCGGCGGGTTTCCGCAGAGTTTCTTATTTCGATTTTAGTTGCAAATCTATGTGGGGTACTTTAAGTTTTTTAGTACGGTATTTCTTTAAGACCAATACAAAATACCCGGCAGGCTAACCCATATGAGCCCCAGAAGTAAACCAGTCAAAATTAGGCTGGATCCCAAGGTCATCTTGAATGAGTCCCAGTTAACTACCCAAACAATATCTGTATCAATGCTGGGTGGGTAATGTTTTAGTAATACTTTATGAAGTCATACAATGGTTGCTAAGCTCCGTTTTTTTAAAAAAAGATTTGTTTTCTTTAAGTATAGTTTTTCCGTAGTAATAAGAAAGTTTGATCAAAACATCAGTTTAGTTTTGAACACATGTTGCCATGTGATAAAATAAAAAGTGGGAACTTGGAAGATAGGCAATACATAACCTATCTAAATAATTTGTTAATTATTATTCATTAGTAACGTTTTCGTTTGAACTGAGTATTTAAAAACTGCTATAAAAGGTTATGAAAATGGTTTGTGCCATATCTAAGTCTTGCTGAAATAAAATATACAGGACTATTTTTTTTAAGCTGCCAAGCAAATATATAATGAACGAAATGCAAATGTATATGTGATTTGATGTCTGATGAGTGTATGATGCAATCGTAAGAGTGATTTAGATTGATTAGTCAGCAGGAGTCACCACTAAATGGTTTATGAATCTAACGCTAAAAACTAACCCTGGCTAGTGCTAAAAAGTGTACTGAACTTCATTAAGCGTAACTTTACTGCTGTTCGTGAAATTAAACGCTGTTTGTATATAAATCTTTTTTAAAGTTTTCAGATTGTGTGACTGAACTAATTGGAAGAACACTGTTTATGCTGCTGACAACAATGTTTACGATGATGGAGTTTCTGATTATGACAAATACAATGCAGACATATAAGAAGAGTTGTATTACAATAAATCAAATTCTATTTGCAAATAGTTTTAAGTCTTATGCTTAAAATAATTTAAAATACTTTTCTGTAAAATATCAGATTATAAAACATTATTGTACAGTCTAAATCAACTAGAAATCAATTAAGTCGATTTTATTACACCATGACAACACGTTAATGCGATACCTTTATTTAATACTTAAAATAAAATTATTTTTCGTCTTCATATCATTTAAAATTAAAAGTCTAATGATCTAATGAAATATTTTTTTTTTACTTAGTAAACACAAAAAATCAAAAATATCAAAGTTCGTTTTGATGGTTTTTCGATGAATATTTTTTGAAATAACTTGTCACTGATTTAGCTTTGTGACACCGGGCAGAATCATTCAAAAAAACTATTTGGATAGATCAGGACACCCTTCATGCAACTGAGGAATTAAGTTGGTAGCAAATACTTTTCCAAATTTAACCTGGTTTATCTTCCCTTTAACAACACAAAGATGGCTACAGCCCTCACCGCTAGACGGTATTTTACCGTCTCCATAACACAGTCTATGTTATATTTTTCTTCTTTCGTGCATCTAAAAAAAGAAGCCTTAACTCTTCTTATTTTTAATTGGGACTCATCTGAGAAACACTTGTAATATAAATAAAAGTAACAATAATAAAATTCATTTAAATTTTTTAATCTGTTAATTTCTTAATCTTAATTTATCACGCATAAATAAAAAAATTTCTAATTTTTTTTCCCGAAACATACAGAAAATTATATTGATAATTGATATAGTAAAAATAAAAAAATTAAAACTAGTATTCAATATTTAATTTAAAATAAAAACATTTACTTTGACCGAACTTTTAATACCATTTCTCAAGTTCGATCGCTATATTATGCACTTCAGTTAACGTGACTTTGTCAGTGTGACAAGTTCAGAATATAAATATGGGCGAGTTTTTAGGCAACCTTCTCGGCAATTATTTTAATGCTATCTAATCTCAAACCCAATCGCCAGTTATATTGCGTGAAAAAAAAAAAAAAAAATCTTGATCGATGGAGGTCTTTCTTTAAATATTTTTAAAAAAGATGCTTGAAGATTTTCAAGTCGTTTTCTCTAAAGTTTATTGTACTTACATTTTTTGACAAGTACATATACTTTTTTAAATTGCTTTTTTGGGTACTAGCTCATCAAAAAAAAATTATTTAGCTTATTAAATTCCAATATTTGATACTTGTTCTTATATCAATAGTTTATATTGATAATTTATTTTTTATATCTGAACTTAAAAATTAAAAAAAAAAAACTTTATTTCAATATTTTTCTTGACGTCATTATGGTACTCCGTTCAACATACAAAGCTAGTTAATTAGGATAAAATGACCTATATCTGGCTGTTTCCATATCCTGGCTGATTTTTCAAAGAATCTTTAATGTATTGATTGCTTTGAAGTAAAAATACAATATTTAGACTTTATAATAAAGAAATATGCAGTTTAAAGTACTCATTGCTTCGTTATCTGCTTTGAGAACATTTTTTTTTAATTTGATAAATATTATATTCTGTAGACTCGATGTTTGGTATTTTCAAAGTTTTCCTAATTAGAGGAAAATCTTTGTTTTTATGTTAATCAAAGATGTTCATAAAAACATTAGAATAAGTTTTGAAAAATGTTTCAAAATAATATTTTAATTCAATTTTGTCTTGGCTTTTAGTTAATGATTAAGATATTTAATTCCAATAATGAAACTAAATAATAACCATTATTAACAATAGACACGACGAGAACGTAAGCCAGAGCTATCTATCAAAAAAGTTCCACTACTTGCTGTGCCTTTTTGCAAGTTCCACTACTTGCGGTACTTGTTTTTTGCAAGTTCCATTACTTGCAGTACTTTTTAAAATTGAAAGTGATATGACCTAGCTTATAAATATTTTACCATGGTATGACTCTAGGTGCCTAGTTTGCCATTGCATAAGTATTATGACATTTAGCAGCATTTAAATTATGAAAATATTAATTCGCCCAACACAACATCAGCAACCAGCTGGATCTTTTTCATACAGTAGTCAATAGCTTCAGAATCAGTTTCATCTTTAGTCCAATATGAAATAGTGTAAATGATGTTGTTCTGTGTTTTTTTAAGTTTTTCCACTCTGCCATCATACGAGACTGTCATTGTTGAAATCATATCGTACCATTCATGACATAGATTTCTGCCAACAATGTTTTCACACATAACATCATTTAAATCATGAATTCGCTTAGTAGACAAGTTTTGAAACAAATTCTGAGTTTCACTGATAGTTAGTAACGATAACTGTCGATCTAATTGTTGCTTTTCTTTTTCATCCATTTTTTGTCGTTTATCAGTCTATCTTTTAGAAATTTCAGTTTTACTTTCTGCATGTTCGAGTCGATTTTTTATTCGATTTTTTCGTGCTGCCTGAATAGCCCATTAAATAACCTTTTCTCTAGAAAAGTCATCAAGATTGTCAAGATAATCCACAGTCCTATTCTTCTTGGTTCTTAACTTGCAACATATATAGTCAATTGTTGAATTAGGAGATCTTTCTTTAGCAGCACTGAACATTATCATTAACTCCTCACTGTGTATGTTATGAAGCCGTGCACTTGCTGTTTCCACTAGAAGTTCCTGTGTAGTTGTAATGGAAAAATAACGCTTATACTGCCTATTCAAAACCTCATTTATTGCAATGAGACAAACCTTAGTTATAGCAGTAACCTGGGCATCAATTGTACATATTTTTTTTATTGGTTCTTAAATATTTGGAAGGAGAGTATTTCCGAAAATGTCTGTTTCTCTGCAAAAGATTGCATCTGGATTACATTTGCAATCTTCAACTGTTTGCACAAGTTTTTTAATTATTGCAATACCACCAACAAGATCAAAAGTTGCACTTTCAGATGATACATAAAACGTTTTCATCCAGGGTCTTGTAAGAATTTTTCCAAATAATGCAAGCACGCGCATTTGTTTTACTGCAGTTGCATTACAAAATGCTTCCCGCAGAATTTTTTGTAAAGTTTTTCGCTTGACTGCTCCAATTGTCAAAAAATTCATAAATTTTGTATAGTGTTTTACAAAAGCAAAACAAGTATGGAACAGAATATGAAGACGGTTTCCACGATACCTTGGAATAATACCTTGTGGTAATTCATTATTGTCTAAAAAAATCACAAATCCTTGTGGATCGCCTTTAACGTCTTTACACCTCATTTTATTCATAGCCAAAACAACTTTGATTGCCATGCAATCATACCCACGTAGTTGGCAAGTTTCAATTTCCAGTGACTTCATTGCTAAACGACATGAAGTAGAAATTGTGTTGAGATGGTGCAAACGGCAGTTTAGCTCATTAAGATTTTTAGCCCAGATTTTATTAACTTTTGTAATTGTAAGATGGTTAACCGAAACTCTTTCAGACATTGTGTTTCATATATTTGAAATGATCAAACAACGAGATTCATCGTAGGGCTTTAAATGAAACTCTGAATAAACTAAAGCAGTATGATCAACTTCATTACATATGTGGTTTGCATAATCAACAGCTGCCCCACCCGGTAATTGGTCTTGAGCAATAACCTGGCATTCATTTTTTGACATTAAGCGAATACTGTTTACATGAACACCTTCTGGCGTTTTTGCATCAAACGCAAGAGTAAGATAATTATTATTGATGGTCCATTTTTCTACTTGGAGGTCCGCAATACTGCCGAGCTCACGAGCCATTTGGTCAACAGTACTACGGTGAGGAATGTGAGAAAACGAAACATCTAAATATTTACTAATTTTGTCCAGTAAAAATGGAATATTAGCTATTGGGACGTAATTTATTTTTCAAGTCTCTATTGGCAGCACTTAAAGTTTTAATTATTTGTTCTTTTATTTGAGAACTTTGTCTGAAAACTTTCAATTTATATGGAAAGCTGAGTAGTTTTTCTTTCACAAAAGCTATCTTCTTACGATTATCTATGGATGAAATAGCTAATTTACAAGACAAATAAGACAACCTGGCTTTTAATTTTTGTTTTCTAGGACTTAATATTTCTTTTGAAGGTGGCCTAGTTTTTGAATTTTTTCTACTGCCTTTAGGTTCATTACTTATCAGAGATGTAAAACTAATGTTTTCTGGTGATTCCCCAAAGGAAGAACATGCAACATTGTAAATACTACTGGAGGTAGGCTGCAATGCAAGTGTCAAAGTTTTATCGCATGGAAAAGGCTTGTTGCAAAATGAAACCAAACTTTCTTTTTTAACTTTTATATATTTTGCCCATTTTTTTGGCTTATTTCACCAGATTTTTAACTTGATTTTGAGTTTGTGGTAATGTTGAAATATTCATTCACTTTGGCAACAGTTTTTTTTATATAACCCTCCATTGAGGGTAAAAAGTAAAAGTATATTCCCATTGGTACACACAATGTTTGTTCCTGATGATAAAGTAAAGTTATCTACTAAATATTTCTTGAATACTCTAAAAAATAACTTTGTAATATACTTTTTTTTTCGGCATATTATACCTTAAAAGATTAAAATTAAGTTATAATAAAAAACACATTTTACAGTTATCAAACTACAGTGATTGAAATAACCTTTGCAATAAGCAACAAAATAAAACAAACACAATTAAAAATAAGGTTTTAAAGTTGCACAATGCTCATAAATCCTTAAATAACTGTTTCATTATGCAAAATAAGTTTTCATCATTAACAAATAAATGAAAGTTGACATAATAATTCTGAAATACCACAATATAAATTACAATTTCATCATAAGAAATCGTATAAAAATTAAAATCATCTTAACAACAAAAAGTTTTAGGATCCTGGAATTAATTTTTTCCGTTCAATAAACAAACATAGCTAAAAACATTTGACAACAACTGTGGTACACAATTTTCAAGTTTAAACAATTTCCATTTCATTAACTAATTTTCATATTGTCCGTAAATATTTAAATTATCTAAAGAGAAAAATAAACATAAATAAAAAATTAAACATTTACACAGTTACATACTTAAATAATTTTTTTTTCAACAAATCTAAAATAAATCATTAAAAAATATTTTGTTATAATAAAAAATGTTTAATAAAAAGATGTCAAAACAAGCCTGAAGATATACAAATCTTGTTTTTATTGAACGGCAAATACATTAAATAAGCAACAGTGATACTTAAAAAAAGAGATTTTCCACAAAAAAGTTTTAGAGCTTTAACAAAAAAACCATTATTTCCACTAAAAAGTTTTAGTGCTTTAACAAAATATAAATTAAATAATTGATAATAATCTAATCACTGCAATCTTTATAAATATAAAAATGATGTGATATGTTTTTAAATAATATTAATTTAAAATTAATTAATATTTAATTGCAAGTAAGATTTAACCATTAAATAACGATTCAAAAATGAAATACCAAACTTGATTTTGACGCAATTACACATATATAATTTTTACATATTAATAACAATTTTTTTATTAATACCTTCCCTGCCTCTACCGCCACTTCCACTTCTACCACCTCTTCCGTTCCGACCACCTTTGCATGGAGACTTGGAAGGCCATTTAAAAGATGGTCTGTCCTCACCCCCATAATGGACTCATTTTTAAAAAAGATCTGTTGGTATACGGCCCTGGGTGGTTATACCTATATCTTCTATAATCGACATAAGTAAGTCCTAAAGAAATTAGTGATATATATTTGAATATAATAGTTATTTGATACAAATAATAAAAAATACTTGGATAAAGATTACAAGGAAAAACAGACTTTTTCAATATTTACTATAGTTTTAAAATTACATTTTTATACGAATCTGTAGTATTTCCAGTACATGTTACCACATTTCAAGGACATGGTAATGGAAAAGTACCAGATGTAGAGGCTACTAAATTTATATTAGTACAAAAACTAGAAATTTGTAAAGTTAATATTTTATCTAGCTGAAATCCTATTTAAAAGAACGGTAAACAATTAAATAGAAAATTACAAACCTATCGACGGAGATTTAGATGCCACTAAAGATTAATACAAAAAAAAGTTAATAAGTTTAAATTAAAAACATTATTAATAAAAAAAATATAAGTAAATGATTTGAAATTTTTTTAAAATGAAACAAGTTTATTTAAGAAACTACTAGTTTTAATTTCTTACTCATGAGGTCACTTGTTTCATAAGTATAGCCTGAGCCGGATCCAGCATTTTTTAGTCTTTGAGATAGCTAACTTCCAGACACGGAGCAAACGCCAAACATTTATATGTTTATACTTATGTCAAATAAGGATGCTTTGCAAAAAGTTGCGATGAATGGAGGCTGAGAACAAAAAAGCCCCAAATTTCGTGCCTCCCACTCCCCAAATGTGAGAGCAACAAGTTGATAAAATATTTTTTTTACTTTTTTTAACTAGACTTATATTCATCGAAAAGTTTTAAATTTTATAGTAAAATATTTTAGCTTTCAAAAATTATGACCATATAAAGTTTAAACCCCCTCAATTTAAGAGGGTTGTAAATTTTATGTATCATTTGTTCTGAACGCTGAAAGATAATACTATGAAACTTAAAATTTATCGATGAATATAAGTCTAGTTAAAAATAGTACAAAAAATATTTCATCAACATGTTGCTCTTACGTTTGGGGCAAGGGGGTACAAATTTTAGGGCTTTTTTGTTCCCAGCCTCCAATCATCGCATTTTTTTGCAAAGCATCCTTATTTGACATAAGCATAAATATATAATAGTTTGGAGTTTGCTTCATGTCTGGATGTTAGCTATCTCAAAGAACAAAAAAAGCTGGTTCCGGCTCTGTTAAATATTAAATTATATTTATTCTGTACATATCCTTGGAAGTAGATGACAACGTTGGCTTGAATTTTGTTCAATATAAAAATAGTACGCTTTGGTACTGTAAAAGTAAGGTTATCAAGGCTATTTCATGTTGGCAGTAACAATATCATTGTGAATTTTATTTAACGCTTATTTAATCAGAGAAAAATCTTAACTTAGAGCTATACCTATAACCAGGGGTGGCGCCAGCATTTTTTGGTCTTCGAGATTACTAACTTCCAGACATGGAGCGAGCTTTAAACATTTATATAATTATACCTATGTCACACAAGGATGCTTTGCAAAATATTACGATGATTGTAGTCTGGAAACAAAAAACCCAAAATTTTAGCACTCTTCCTGCCCCAAACGTGAGAGCAACAAGTTGATGAAATATTTTTCGAACTATTTTTGACCTAGACTTGTATTCATCGATAAATTTTAACTTTCATAGTAAAATATTTTAACGTTTAAAAAATATGATCATATAAAGTTTAAATCTCCCTTAATTTGAGAGAGTTGCAAGTTTAAATTGGTCCAAAATTTTTGAGGCTTTTCTGTTTTTTTTTTATTGTTTATAATTCACCTCTCCAAGGCCGAGAAGGTCAACAAAAATGAGGAAGCTTTTAAATGTCTTTTAATCGTCTTCTAAACATTCCTACGTAAAGAACGTTTCAAAGACGTTTAAAAAACGTTTAAAAGACATTTAAAACTTAACTTTCAAAAACAAATGCCCGAAGGGTTGTACTACCCTCTCTCAACTCTTTAATTCCGAAACACGAACCTTGACGAACAAGGAAGCTGCGCGGAGAAACAAGTTTAACGCGGTACTACCAGGGACGTGGTGGGAATCGATCTGGAAACCTCTCGCTTATAAAGCGAGAGCTCTATCACTACATCAATATTGCATCAAATGAGAGCAGAATGTTAATTTTCTATTATGTTTCTGATAAAGAAGAATTTTTCTTTTTACGATAATGTTTTATACATTTTTTATAATATTTTGAAAATTATCAAGATGCTTAAATCACAAAAACAAAAATACACTCAACGTCTTAGTGAGGACATTCGTTTGTTTTTTTTAAATTGCTTTACTTTAAATGGCAAAATCAAAATTTATAAACAAACTAAACTTTATATTTTTAATTTTGTTTTAAAAGTTAGGCTTCATAAAATGCAGATCCAATTATTTTGATAAATTTTTTTTTAAATGTAAAAACTTACTAAAAAAAAACCGGAAAAAATATAACCTGACGTAAAAATATCTAAAATCTTCTATATTTTCTATTTCTGAAAAAAACTGAACTGAGAAAAAGTCATAAAAAAAACTTAAATAAAAATAACATTAAAAAACTAAAAAAGAATTTTCTCTAATAATTTATTTGATATTACAAAATTACAAAATAATTACAAATATATTTAACATTACAAAATAGCAATAAATATATTCAAAAAGTAACTCAAAATTGATTCTTAATTAAAATTAGACGTTGATAAATGACGTCAAATTCGATTATAATGTAAAGTTAAAATTTATTAGTTTGTCACTCGAAATTCAAAAATCGCGATAAAGGTTTTTATAATGAGTTTTAAAAATATTTTTCAATCTTTTAAAGAAAAGTATGATTTCATAAAGAATAAGTTAAAAAAAGGTAACATCTTTTCGAAAAAAACCGGTTTCTCGAATAAACAATGTGAACCAATTCTTACAAAATATAATAGAAAAAGTTTTGAAGAAATATCAAACAGTTGTACATCGTATCACCCCACTATAAGGTGTGGTTCAGAAAATGAGGATATTTATATTCCGAGCAAAAGTTTACTGTTGTTGAAATATGAAAGATTAATTAAGAACATTGACTGCATAAAGCAGTTCAATTGCGATCATGTGAATAACACTTTTAATTCCTACGTGGTTTGTTCGGAAACTTCGGCCAGGTAAAAATTTTAGAAATCATTTTATAAATATTGTTGAATCTCAGTTTTAACTTTTACTGCGCATCTTTTTTATAAATTATACGGAATTTAAAATATTTAATACATCTTTTCTATTTATATTGTTCAAAAATAAATAAACCGTCCAATAGTTGCTTAAATTTTCATTAAAAAATGTACTTCCTTTTTTTGTCGACCGTTCAGATGTCTATCTTTAATATAATTTATTTTTAGATTTAAAAGAGTTCTATGGGCAAAGCCCCATCAACCAGTCGGACGTTGGACTAATCCACTACTTTACCTCATATCTAAAAAAAGGTATTGAGCTTTCTGTATCTGTTTTATAATATAATTCATAAAGTAGAATGTAATAAATGCAATTAAATACTGTTTTCTATTACCTCTAAAACTTGTTTGTGTAAATAAGTTCATTTGTTTTATTGTTAAACATAGTTTAAATATTAACTTCAATAAATAATAAAATATCAAACAATCATATTATGTTTTATACTATTAGATACAGTTTTCAGTATTGCAGTTTTTTTTAAACACTTTTATAATTACTTAGCTTACATCGACCATACCTAACCTAAAAGCCAGGTTCAAACAAGTATTCTATTGTCTTATTTTTTTACTTTATACTATAGCATTATTTCTTTATAATACAAAACGTATCTTGCCGTATCATATGTGTGATACCGTCAAATAAATCGAAAGGTCTTGTTTATCCTGATACACTTAAATATCATTTTAATCAGTTTCATCATCAGTTAATTAATTTTGTCCTTTTACTTTTGGTTTAATTTATTAACAGTTTTATTAACATTAATAAAGCAAATAAACCAAGTTTGAAGTAACATGTTGAAATATCTTCTTTTTTGGTTTTTGTGAAACTTAAAGCAAAAAACTCACCTAATATTATTTTTTCTTCATCAATAAAACAATTGCACAAACGAATATGCGCTTCTATAAAAAATTTTTGTTTTTTGTTTTTTAGCTTAAAAACCAGTTTTACGCGCTTAGTATCTTCAATATATAAAAAAGTTAAAATGCTAGAAATTTGTTGTGAGTATGTTACGACGCTCTGACAACGTTGTTAAATCAGGTTGTAGCTTAGCACTGGCAAAGGTTGTTCGACTTTGCAAATTATATTTAAACGAAGCCAAATACTGAATAATAGTTAAGCTTTGCTAACAAAGTTTATCGAGTATTCTGTACTCATAAAGTTTTATTCAATAAATGTACTATTTTCTATTCGCTCCACTATTCATTAATTAATTCGATCAACTGTTTGTTAAAATCCAGTTCAAAGTTCAAGTATCTGGATTAAACTTTTTAGTTAATTTTGATTATTCAATATTTAAAAGCTAAATATCTTAAAAAAATATAAGTCATGTTGTTAAATATTTTTTGCTCTTTTAAAGACTCGATGACGATATGAGCTTAGTAGAATCACCCAAACAAAATGTTTCACCCAGCCGAAACAATGTTTGGAAATACATTCCAAAAGAGGATATGTTTACATTGGGGAACAAACATCCTTCGCAACTTTCTGCTGAGCAATATTTGGTATATTTGTACTACAAAGAATATGACAGGTAATAATTATTTCAGCGTAGTTAAATGTATTGTGAAATGGAATTTCCTTTTTTTTTGTAGATAAACATTAAAAAAATAGAAAATTTATAAAATTGAAAAAAATAATTGTAACAGTTCATCGTGTTTTCTAATTTACACTTTATTAATTTATAGTAATTTATAGTTAAAAGGTTGTAATATAGTTAAAAATTCATCTCACTTGTCATGGACAAGCAAAATTAAGCAAACAATTATGGTATTTGTATGCTCAATTTTCCCCGCGCATATGTTAAAGCACTTTTAAGTTGATGCACTAAGGCGCAATTGCAGTGAAGTTAAGAATACATTGACATAATGGAAACAAAAAACGTTAAAGAGCTTGTTCTACATGGGTTCTATTCGGGTACTGTGTGGGATATATGGGAACCAGTATGGAGCCCAAAGGAGGTGGGATATGCGTTTTTTTTTCATTAGGATATCATAATTAATTCTTAGTTGAAAAACCCTTTATAAAAAAAGAGTTAAAAGAGATATGATACAGCGTGATCAAAATTTATACATGGATTTGAAAAGTTACAACTTTTTGTACCACATATATAATATTATATCATATTTATAATAAAGTTTAACATATTATTAACCGCTTAACATTATTTTATAATATTTTATCTATTTTAATTTTTAATTTTGCAAGTTTTTATCTCAATAAAATGATATAAAACGAATTTTTTTAAATCTCTATAAAGAATACACAATACTGCACCATCATCTTCAAAACAAGGTTCCAAACAAGCAAAATGTTGTTATTGTTCCTGGCAAGAATCGTTTTTTTAAAAGAAGTTTATATTTTAAATAAAATGGTATGTCTGTTTTAAAAAAGCTTTCAAATCTTTTTTGTATCATACTGCATAATGAGTGTTCCAATTAGAACAATTCCATATTAATATGATGATTTAATGCTTTTTGCCAATATTTTTTTGTGTCGTTTTTTAAATATTTCAACGTGCATTTAATTTCCTATTGTCGGATTGTGTTTTTGAGGGTTCGGGTTTAAAGTTTTCACTACAAGAATTTTTTATTCAAATTTTATATTATAATTTTAACTTAAAAATATATAACTTTTTTTTTTAGTTTATTTATTATTTTTAGAAAAGAAATTAAGAAAATTTGCAATACACTGGAAAAATATATTTAAAGATAGCCACGAATATATTCGAAATGATGTATCATTAGAACACTCATTATATATGTTTGTCTTATAATGTCCTATTATGTTGAATAGTATAATAAAATATTATGTAATTTATATGTGAATTAATTTTAATAATTACAAATGTAGTAATAAAGTATTTGTGTCAAATTTACCCCTAATGGATATATACTGATAAAGTATTAACTACTTTTTTTATATTAAGTTTACATTTATTGATAAGTTTTACTATTTTTCTAATTAATCTTTTCAATTTTAAATATTGTGACCAAAATAGTTTCTACGTCCAATAGGCATATATGTTTATAACTACGTTAATTATATGTCCTTTTAATTTTATGGCTTGTAACTTTATTTAAAAGTATATTTAAAAACTATATTTAGTAAAGTTTTGAACACGGACGATGCTTTTATATACTAAAAGATTTTTAAAGTTTAATATTAGTTTGTAAATTACCCCATGGGTGGGTTACCTTGATACAGAAAAATTTCTAGTTCTTGATACAACACAAATTTCTAGTTTTACTTTAAACAGTCTCACAAGTTCAACCTGTTACCTAGTAGCAAGCAACATTGGCGCAATGTTGGTGCAATATTGATCTCAATATTGGCTAAATATTGTTAGCAATATTGCACTAATTTAAAATGTCTATATTTTGATATATATTGCCAATATTGATTTACAATATTGGCTATACATAAACTGCAATATAACGCCAACATATATATATTTTTTCACAATTATATAATGAAAGCAAGTCATTTTAGAACGAATACAGTTAATGCATATAAATATCTACACAGGTGAGTACATGTACATTTATATAAACAGGCTCATACACGCGCATTATTAAAAAGTATAAATTTAATAAAAGTTTTAGCAAATACACTGGATCAGCTAGCAAAGACTTTTTATTTAAATTTTATATACATTTTAACTTGTGGGTTTATAAAAACTTAAAAAGGCAAAAATCTGACCAAGTAAAACTAAAACAAAAGGTAACGCAACTATGATTACAATTATTTTTATAATTTTTTAAATTACTGATTTAATATGGTTTAAAACCTAAGGAATTCTATAAAATGATTTCTCAGAAAAATGACTGCAGTAAAAAATCTAATAAAAACCCATAATTAACGAAAAAATATCAAGACAAATATTTTATTAAGGGTGTTAAGGTTAACCATTTTGAGAAATTTTTGATTAACGATTAATTGTTTGAAAAAAAAACGATTAATCGATTATTAATCGATTAATTTATGAAATATAAAAATAAAGTTTCTCTTTAATTACACAATAAATAGTATTATTTGAGTTTATTTTAATATAAATTAATTTTGTTTCAATGTGATAAAACATACTACTGTAATAAAATGGTTATAATATTATAATGGTTAAAAGAGGCAAAGAATTTTAATTTATATAGTTATTAAAAACATAAAAAGTTTTATAACTAATTCGTAATACATTAGCGAAAAAACGTTTCATATAACGTTTTCAAATAAAAATGTTATAAGAAATTTTTAATGAAAGTAAACTAAAATAACGTTTATTTCATGTCCATTTTGTTTCTGTAAAAGATATGAGCGAAGAAAGCATAACCAATCAATAGTTTCATCATTTAAGGGTGTTCTTAATTTAGTTACAAAAAGCCCTGTCTCACAAAAACATCTTTCAACTTCAACCGACGATGGTGGAATAGTTAACAAAGCATTCTACGTTTGTTCAAATAAATTACTTTTACTTCTTTTGTTAATTTTTAAATATGCTCATTTCTTTTTTAATAGATGCAACGTTATTTTGAAAATTTACTACAGTTTAAACATTGGTGTTTTTCTTTGACAAAATGCGATTCAATTCTTCTTCTTTTTTTGCAATATTTTCAGTACATTCATGTGTAGCCTCATCTTCTTGATTTAAACTATTTTCATTAACATTCTGATCAATGAGAAATAAACGATGAACAATTTCTTTAATTGTTAGAGCAATGTCGTTTCTTGTTGGTCGTTTTAATATTACATTTTTTTGTGTAAATGCTTTAAGGTAAGTGCTGGGATCATCTAAATATTCTAACAATCCATCTACATTAATAATTCTACGTTCAATTATTCTTTTACTTACTGCTTCATAGAATTTCATACCAGTTTCATTTGATTGAGTTTTCAATTTAGAAAGTAAAAATTCAAATACTTTTAAAGCATCAATTATATTGCATTCTCGCTTTCCCAATTCAAGTGAACTTACCTCAATAGTTTTTAATGATTCTACAATTTCCTCAACCTGCTTAATTTCACAATTTGTTGGATATAAATGAATAACTGACAAATTTATTAGTACTGATTTTATTATTTATTTCACCTCATAGAACCGCTTTAACATTGCCAACATTGAGTTCCAGCGTGTACGTACATCAACTATCATCTATTTTTCTTATCTCAATTTTTCTTGGCACTCTCTTTGCAGAAAATCATTATTTACAAGTGATTTTCTTAAAAAAAAGAGCAATTTTTCTAATTTTATTTATTGTTGATGAAAAACCTTGAACAAGTTCGATTTCATAATTGGCTAGAGCTAATTCAATCCAATTTTATCCTTCGCCTTTTTCAATGTCTTCCTCATCATCATCATCATCATCATCATCACATTCGCTATTTTTTGAAGAGTTATAAAGTTCTATTTCAAAATATTCGTCATCAGGTTCTACTAAATTTGTATGATTAGCATATAAAACATCTACCACAGCCAAATGTATGCCATGACTATGACAAATTTGATGATAAATACCCATCAATCGTCCCATTTTTTCATTACAGACAAATTATCTGTTATAACAGCGATTATGTGGTTTTTGAGCTGCAAACCGAACTCGCCTAGTTTTTTATTAACAATCTCAACTGCCTTGATAGCTGGCATTGTGTATTTTACTCTTATCATACCAATACTAATCACATTTCCGTTTTTCATATTGATATTCATACACATATAACGTCTATTTTTTTTGGAGCTCCACTCGCCTCATGATAATGAAAATCTCTCATCATCTTCTATTCTCTTTTTTAAATCACTTTTTAATTTTTTTCTAATCTTGTCAGAATACTCAAGTGTAATACTCTTAATTCCTTGTTTTGTTGATGGCAATTTTAAGCCTTGAGCTTTCTATCCTTTCATATTTTCTTCACTATTTGCTAAAGTTGAAAACGGTATTTTATCTAAATCTGTTAACTTTGCATGAATTAATCCAGGACAAGAATTTCGTTTTTGAAAATAGGATGAAACTATCTTTTGAGAATTACTTTGTGCAACTAATGAGCTTCCTGAAGCAGGCTCTAATAGAATGTCGTGTTTGTGTTGCATGTGGTACATTAAGGATGTAGTTGATATATGCGATTTAAATTTGGTGTCACAATGCTTGCATTTTAAAGTTCGTGAATTGTTTTTATTTTCTAATAAATAAACCCAAACCTTAGTTGTTGTTTTTTTTGGCTGCACCCATATATCATTGCTGTTGCATATGTATAATAAATCTTAAAATTATAATATAATTGATAAAAATCTTTGCAAGTACACTATAATTCAAAACAGAACACACATTCCCACGAAAATACACTCAGAAAGATTATTATCAACAATACCATTATGAAGTAAAACACGGGGATTAAAGTTTTTTTAAAGTAATAAATGTAAATATTCAAGATATTCTTGAAAATTATGGCTTATTTAGTTAGTTTCCGTGGTTTAACATGAAACAGTTACTATATCAAGTGTCGACGATCCGGTGCATAAATGCGGAAAAACTCTCAAGTGCTTAATTTTATATAAAACCTAATCCTAATATAAAATGTCGATTTATCGTTCTAATTGTTCAAATAATCAATTAATTAATCAAATCAAAATATAAACGATTATTCAATTAATCGATAACAGCCTTATTATTTAATTAACAAAATTTTGTTAAGTACGCATATAACTACAAAGATGTCAATATTAAAATGCTAATGAGACAAAATTGGCATATCAATATTTGCTAGTATTAGCATGCCAATATAACTCCAATATTGGCATTCTAATATTGGACAAACAATATATATTGTTTGTCTAATAATAGAATTATAGATTGTTAAATATATTGTTTGTCCAATACTACAATATATATTGGCCAAACAATATATATTGCTTGTCCAATATTAGAATGCCAATATTGGAGTTGTATTGGCATGCTCATAGTGGCAAATATTGAAATGCCAATTTTGTCTCATTAGCTTATTAATATTAACATATCTTTGTAGTTCTATATAGAAGCAATATCAGCATGCATATACTTTCCAATATTAATATGTCAATATTGGCGCAATACTTTTACCATTATTAGCGCAATATTGTATATCTTGTCCGATATTGGCCAAGATACCCAATATTGCACCATTATTGCACCAATATATCTTTCTACGAGGGTTTGTTTTGGTAGTTTATAAATTTAGTTATGTAGGTAGTATTTATTCGATGAATTAAACCAATCAACCAATATTTCTTTTTTTCAGGCCTCTAAAAACTTGAAAAATGCAATTAATTTAAAACACCACAAAATTTCTAAAACTAATTTCTAGTTTAGTAGGTAGAATTAAATGAGCTTAACGAGCGCACTATGCGTCGCTCTAATTCAAAATGAGGAAATTAGGCATATAAATAAAAATGCATTCAATATATATTTTTTAATAATATTATTTAGATTACCCAAGAAGTGCGGCCGTGGCGCAGTGGTTAGAGCGCTTGCATTATAAGCAGGAGATCCAGGTTCGAAACGAGCTCTGGACAACTTTTGCGTCACGGTAAGGAAGGAGGCGTTAACTTCCTGGTTAAATGCACTTCCGCAGTGCTCTGTGACAAGACCGTTATGACTTCTTGGGGCACCTAAAATAAAAAAAATAATAATAATAATAAAAAAAGAAGTCCTTAAGGTTTTATCAGAGAGCACCGCGGATGAGCATTTATTCGGAGGTTCACGCCTCTAACCGATGACGCAAAACTCGCCTAAAGTTTTTAACCATGAGTAAATTGTTTCTGAGGCAAGTGTACTACCGCTAAGACTCGGCTGCCTAGAATTTATTTTCAGAATATTAAGCTGATATTTTCACAAGACATCGAACTTTCGTTTTTATTTCTGTATAAAAAAAATCTCTTATTCAAAATTTCAAACATTTACATAATTGCAAAATTTCACCATTAGTTTTGACTTGATCATCTCGAATACAAATTTAAAGATAACATCCCAGCCAACATTGGAAGGCGGGTACCGTATGGTTTTTGTCTGGGCTTACAGGAACGGGAATTTGACGTGTAAGTGTTTTGGTTTCCGGACGGCGCATATGGTAAATAAATCCAGCAAATTTGCTTGATTGGGTTTTATCTGGTTTTTGTCAGGGTGGAAGGATCTGGGGATATGATGGGTTTCCCAAAAGGTTCCCAAAAGGTTTAAACCGATAATTAAAAAAATCATAACTAAATATAAAAAAATAAATATCCATATGTCTAACTTCGGGATTTTTATAAAATAAAAGTTAAGCCGATTTATTTGTTTACTATTTTAATCAGCCATTATCATATCGGGCAGAAAACGGTTGGCAAAAGAAACTCAGATGTCGATCAAAGTCCACTTGTAATTATGCGTAATTCGCTTAAGGTATAATTATGCAAAACAAGGTATAATTATGGAAAGCTGCAAAAATTATTTTACTAATCTTTTTGTTACCAAGTCAACAATCTAAATGAGTTAAAAAATGTTTTGTTAAATACATCAAATATTGTTTTGATAAATCTATAAAAATAGATATTTAAACTTTTATTTATTTATTTTTTAAAAAAAAGTAAATAGTCTATGAAAAAATATGATTTTTCTATAGACGATGCGGAAATTTCCATGATGGAACTTTGCGTAAAAGCGTTTTTTGATAGAATTGGAAATGGAATGGAAATGAAAAATGGAAACTCTTTTTGTTATTATTTTTCGTTACATGAAACATGCGTTTCTTGAATAGAATAGAATTTTTTAAAAGGAAACTCTACTAAAAAATGATCATATATATTAATGGTTAATTTGATAACCGAATAATAGTGACCTCTAGTAACCAAATGGTCTTATCCAGATATATAAGATAAAGATTTAATGTGTTGGTTCCCTATTTCCTGCCTAAGCAGTGGCGTAGCATGGAATTTTGTGTCTAGGGCAATAATGAAAAAAATTGGCCTTTTTAACAATAACTTTTTTTTTTTTTGTAAATGCAATGCATTTTAGTGAAGCTGCACCGAGCAGTGAACGCCTTAGAGATGAATTATAAATTAAAAAGAGTTTAGTAGAGTGAGATAAAAGTACAAAAGGACAGATGTCCAGTAGAAAACAAAGAGCCTCAAAGTAGAAAAATACTAAAAAACTGATAAGTTAAATGTTGTAAAAATTGCAAACAGTAAATATCATAAAATGTAGAGAGTAAATTCGTGACATTATTTCTTTTGCCTTGCTAAAGTATTTATTTAATTCAATTATTTTTATCACAAAATAGTAAATTCTTGTGCTGCATATGGATGTTCTAGTAGATATATAAAACGTGGCACGAAATCCTTTTATAAATTTCCTTTTTAAAATTCTGAATTATATAAAAGATGGATTGTTGTTTTGACACGTGAAAATTTTCTTCCATCCAAACACACCTGTATCTGCAGCGACCATTTTTTAGAATCAGACTACAATTATTGTATCCCAGACAAAAAAAATCCAAATCCTGATCATCATCAAAAGCCTATTTTAAAATGTAATGCTGTGCCATCAGTTTTTATATTTTCTACAAGTATTCGAAAGACAAAAAAGAAACTCCCATCAATACGAACATCAGTAAATTCATTATCTAAATTTGATCCTTTATCGAAAAAAACAAATTTTGATGTTTTTTTCGATAAATGATCAAATTTTCAAATTCAACACATAATGATCAGCCAGAAAGCACTATCGAAAAAAATGACCACACCAGTCAATCTCTAACACAATCTATAAGTTCTTTATTACCAGCAAAAGAAAAATTTAAAAAAAAAGTGAAGGGTTTACAACAAAAATTAAGAAGAAAAAAAAAGAAAATATTTTCTTTACAAGACATGGTTTCCCTTTTAAAATCTAAAAGTTATTTGACTACTGATGCTGCCACTGTTTTAAGCGAAAATTTTTCTGGACTCTCATATAAAATCATTAAGAACTAATTTTCAAATTAAAAAAATGTTAAACTAAAAGGTCGCAGATACAACTATGAAGTGAAAAAATCTGCTTTAACTCTTTATTTTTATTCTCCAAGTGCGTATAACTTTCTTCGGTCAATGTTATATCTTCCTGCTGCCAGTTCAATATCACATTGGACATCATCTGTAAATTGTAATCCGAACTGAACGTGCTAACAATATCATGTTCAATCTTTGACCAAAAAATATGTATGTATTGACTGTATAGTCACTAAATTGATCGTCTGCGATTCTAATCATCTTTAATTCCAAGAATAAGGAGGTTAAAATTGCCAATATCTTTTCATATGAATGTGATTACTAAAAGCTTTTTGCCCGATATAATAATGGCTTCCAACCCATTAAATTGGCTTCACTAAAAATGACGAAGTTAGTTATCTAGTTATTTATATCATTGAACAAAACTTACTTGATTGTTGCCATTTATAATTTGTATTGTGCGTGAAATAATTTTAAAACTTTAATTTTTGTGCATTATACGTTTGTATAAATTATATTTACATTGTATTCAAACAGAAGTTATTTTCGGTGTAATTTTTTACTGTGAAACTCCATTAAAAAGACGTTGTTTTAGAATTTCACTTATTTATTACCATTATAAAAAAATATTTTTATATATTTTTTTAATAAATTTACAAAGTTTAACAGTAAATATTGAACATGTAGTAACTATTCCATTGAGACACTGTTTGCATTTTTAAAATGATCAAAATATATAGTTTTGTTTCTGCTAGTGATGGTAATAACTGCTTTGAGGTTAATCAAAATATTGGTTTAGTCAGAAACATTTAAAAAGTGCAAACAGGCTAATGTTGTGATGGATATGTTATATTTAGAGAATTTAACGCTTTTAAATTGTTTTTACAGATCCACTCTTTTCCATTGATTTTTCTATATTTTATGCAAGCAAAATGACTGATGTTAACTAAGTACTTAGTTAACATCAGTGGGTAAACTTAGGTTTACCCACCATCAGTTATAAATATTAGGTGTTTACATATAAATGCAAAAAATGACTTTATTGTTATGCAGCAAATGCATTTTTTAATTATTGATATTTTTTGACTTTGATTTAAAATTGTATGCTTGTTATAGTAACAATAATATCATAATATACATAATAATAACTTATACTTACAATACTTATACTTGGTAATATTTATAATACTTAAATTATGTTTACAATACTGATAAAATTTGTATCGATATGAACTTTTGCATTCAAACTTTAATTATATAACTTTAATTTAACTTGATAGCTTTAAAATAATTTACAATAACTACTAAACAGATAATAGTTATTATATAAATCATGACCATATGCTTTTTTAAGTTAAATGCCATTTTTTTTTCCATAACTTAATTTTTGGGATAAAAATATAAAGTTCCATTTTAAAAAAGCAAAAATAGGTCTTATATGATATGTATCTAATGTATATCTTGTATTTTGCAGCATGTTCAAGAATATTTCTGCTTGGTGCACACTGACTGTTGATAATATTTGCATTCTGATATGAGTTAAAGTGACTTCAACAACCAGAATCTATTTTTGATTAATATAAGTAATGACAGGTTAGTAAAATTAGTTATAATAGTCATGGTAATAACTTTTATTTATTAGAATTAGTGAGAGAGTTATGTATGATAGAATTGCTTGAACTTTTGGGGACAAATATAATGATTGGAGTAAATATTACCTTCATTTATTACCATGATTAGAGTAAGAAAATATTTTTTTTCTCTAAAGAATATTAGGCAAAAGTCAATATTTTCCTATGTATTAAAATTGATAAAATAACACGTATTAAAAAAAATTATGTAATATAAAATAAAAGAATTTTGTCATCAAAAGCATTCTGAACAACTTAGTGGTGTGTTAAATAGAATTAAATTTTGACATGGTGACAAAATTTCCTTTAGGCTTGCATTTAGTATGCTTAGGGGTGTGCATAGAGTCATCAACTTAAGGTTAAATGGCCCAAATGTTGTAAATTGTCTCAGATTACAGTCAATACTTTATCTGGCGGATTGTTCCAGTTATGTCGTTACATTCCAAAAAACTTTTCTAGAAAACCAAGGTCTTAATTAGATATATAAAATTGGAACGCCACTGAACTTAGACTTTTTTTAGTGCACACTTGGCCAGTTGTTTAAAGGGGGTGATTTAGCCATAAATCTATTCAAACTTTTTAGTACTTTCAGTTGCAGTTCTAATTTTATAATTTTTTATTTTGTTGAAAAAATATATTGATTTTGCTTGTTAGTTACTAACTTGTTTTGTGCAGTTATTTGGTGAGCTTTACGGTAAGGATCAACTAGTTTACTATATCCATTCTTTAATACATATAGGAAATGATACAGTTAAATTTTAAGTACTTGATAAATGTTCCTCGTTCAAATACAAAACTTTTTCAGATCAATTAAAAAAGCTTGTTCAAAGAACAAAGGGTTGCTCAAATAAACATGTCCAAGGATATAAACAGAAGTTTCGTATTCCTAGTTTTGATGTATCAGTAACCATTGCATTGAGACACTGTTTACAGTATAAATTCATCAAGGGTTAGAATGTTTTGTTTCAGCTAATGAAGGTGATAATTGTTTTGAATTTACAAAAAAACTAAATTTAAAGAATGTCCAGCGCAGGGGATATAAAGAGCTAATTCACTCCGCTCTTTTAAACGTGCTTGTAATCCAGAATATTTACCACAAATATTGCTTGCATTATCGTATGTCTGTCCCCGACATTTAGTTATATCAATATCATATCTTTTCCAGTAGATCTAAAATGTCAGTAATCAAAGATTTACCGTCGTGGCTTTTAATTTGTAAAAAACAAAAAAATCGTTCATGCACGTGGCCATTTAGATAATAACGAAATATCACAGAAAGTTGATCCACGTGAGAAATATCAGGAGTCGAATCTACGATAGTTCCCCAGTATTTTGCTTCTTTTTTTCGGTAATAATGTGCGTTAAAACCTTTTGAGACATAATATCAATTAGCTCTTCACAAATAGTTTTAGACAAATAATTTACATTACCTTTGCCTTTATTTGCAAAAGTATCAATGTGTTGCTTTAAAACTGGATCAAATTGAGTCAACAGTTCTAACATGCCTAAGTAATTTTCGTTATTTGACGATCTTATAACTTCTTTATGGCCTCGAAATGCTAAACCTCTTCCGGCTAAAAAACGAATAACCGCTACTATTCTATTTAAGATTGCAGACCAATAATTAAATTCCTTTTTAATCTAGCTTACCATATATTCATCGACATGAGTATTTTGTTTTATGAATTCTATCCACTTAATCATACATTGAATATGTTCCTTGCTGTTTTCGTGGCCAAAAATAGTTTGTTTAGCTTTTTTCCAATTCTAAAAGCCACTTTTGACAAATACGCTGTCGTAATCGGTTGAAAACAATATACAAAAATACACATCCAGTGGATTCAGAAAACATTAACCATTTTTGGTCACACTTTTCACCATTATTCATCACTTTTTGAAAATATTTAACCGAATAATATCTGTACTGGTTTTTGAACATCCGCTTCGAAGATTCGAAATTAGAGTCTTTATTTAGAAAAAAAGCATACCCCTTGTTTAAATACTTCATACGTTCATTTTCCTTTAATTGTAATGGCCATAAAGCAGGGTCTTCGCGTAGAATGGTATCTAGGAAAATAAATCATGATAAATAAGCCTAATAAAAAAATAATAAGTGACAATTTACAGAATAAAAATATTACCTGCTTAAAAAGTAAATTGTTTGTTTAGCAGATGTTAGAGGTGTCATTAAAGATAGTAAAAATTGGAGTACCTGAGTCAAGCTCATAATTATGCATTGTATATTCAACACTTTCAACTTCTTGAACTTCATTTGAAAGACCTTGACAGGCTACCTCATTTTCCGTGTTATTGTTTTCATCTCTTCTTTCTTTGTTTTTATTATTATCTGCAGTTTGTGGAAATTGCATATTAGTTTGGTTTGATAAAAAAAAATTGTCATTTTCGGAAGTTTAGCTACCATTTCCTCTCTCTCTCTTTCTTCAATCTTCTTTTAAAAGCTCAACCTTCATATTTTCTTAGCATTTTAATTAGTAAATTTAGTAAATTTAACTTTGGCTCTTTTAAGGTAATGAAAGATTTAATTTTCAGAGTTAATAAAAAATTATTTACTTTGAATTGGGGCCCCTAAAATTGTGGGGCCTGGGGCTATAGCCTCCCTCCCCCCCCCCCTCGTTCTCCTTGATCCGCCACTGAAAGGGAAGATTGACCTTGATGGCTGTGCCGTTACTACTGATGTCTAGACTTCTTGCAATAATCTGCTTCGAAGAGCAAAAGTATTGTAAATACTTTTGCTCTGTGGTGATCTTTATAAAAAACATTAAATTTCAAAAAATACCTGTAGAAGTGTCACACCAAGATTTTTAAACCAATCATTTTCTACTGTTTACAAAAAAATGTTGAATTAAAGAGACCATATATAGAATAAATTTAAAAATGATAGATGTGGAATAGACTTAACGTGAACCGTTTTATGGTTTTGGACAGTTAGTTTTTTGTTTGTTTTCAAAATAGAATCGGTAATTGTTGTTTTTAAATAGATTTAAAATGCGAACCAGATATGAACCGCATAATTCGATAAATTTTTTTTCGTTCTTATGCGATTGCGAGTAAAATGTTCAAATCTACAAGAAAAGATAAATCCGCTCTTAAGTACATTGAGTATGAGTAATCCTTCGGTACAAAGGGAACTTGTCTCGATTAGCTTTACATTGCTACTGCTCTGCTATTACAATGTTTTCTTCTTGATTAAAAAATAAATAATCTAGTTGAGTAAATAAAATCGTTAAATTTATCAAACAAATTTGAAATCTTTGACCTAAAAATCATTACTTTATGATAAAACATATTTACAATTTATGTCAAATTTTATCTAATTTTTGCCTTTTTTTTGATCGTCATTAGTCAATGCGCGATGTAGCCAGTCTTGCTATATAATAGTTCTATTTATTTGACCAACTGAAAAAGAGTCGATAAATATCGGAGATAAAAATAACTTGAACTGAAAAAAAAATTCTCTGTAATTACTGTTATAATTGTTATTACAAAATTTAAAATTTAATATAACTGTATTTAACATTTTTTTAATATATTTATTATATTTTACTATATTTATAATATTTAATATATTCAACATTAAAAAATAATAATAGATATATTTTGTTATTTCAATCTTCATGTAGTTCAAAACTTTATCTTAAATACATTTATTTCAAATTTTTCACCCAAAAACTTATTTTAATAAGACGTTGACAAATGACGTCAAATTCGATTATAAAGTTAAAACTCATCACTCGAAATACAATAATCGCGATAATCGTTTATCACTCAAAATACAATAATCGCGAAGAAGTTGTTTTAAAGTGAGTTTTGAATATATTTTTTGATCATTTAAAAGAAAGTATGATTTTGTAAAGAAGAAGCTCATTATTTTTCCAAACATGTTACATTTTTTATCAAAAAGTTTAACATTTTCGGAAAAACAAGAAGTTCATCAAATAAGTTTATTTCATGAGCTTCTTGTTTTTCCGAAAATGTTGAACTGTGAAACTTTCAAAGTTTGTTGTAATATAATATAAAAAGTTTGTTGACAGTTCAATTGCAATTATGTTAACAATAGTTTTTATTCGTGTCACATGTCCTGAAACTTCGGTACAAATATCCTGAAACTCCAGGTAAAAATTTTAAAAATAAATTTATATTACTTGTTGAAATATGTTGAATCTCTGTTTCGACTTTTATTGCGCATATCTTATAAAAACTTTAAGGGTATATATTTACGATTTAAAATATTTAATACATCTTTTTTTAATTATATATTTAAACAAAAATTTCCATAAAGTAAATGTTTAAACTTTCTTAAAAATGTGTTTATTTATTTACAATTTATTAATAACAGAAAAATAAATTATATGTTGAACTTTTACATGTCTATCTTTATTATAATATTTTTAGATTTAAAAGAAGACTGTGGGCAAAGCCCCATCAACCAGTCGTATGCGGGACTAATCCACTACTTTATTTAATTTCTAAAAAAAGGTATTTTTTTCAGATATTAAATAAAGTAGTGGCACGGCGATCTATATTGAAGGCCATGCCATCGCGCAAACAGCGTATTTGACGTATTTTTTAAACGGCGAAAACAAAACAAAAATTTGTTTAAGTAATTTTATATTAACTCAATAAACTTTTCACTCTCAAAACGTTTTATTTTTAAATAACAAACTGAAATTCCAACAAAATATTTCTTCATTTATAAATTTTTCTCAAATTAATCAAACAAAACAATAAAGTAAAGATCAAAGTCATGCCATATATATACATATATATATATATATATATATATATATATATATATATATATATATATATATATATATATATATATATATATATATATATATATATATAATATATATATATAAATATATATATATATATACATATACATATATATATACATATATATATTTATATACATTTATATATATATATATGCATACAAATATATATATATATATATATATATATATATATATATATATATATATATATATATACAAATATATAAATATATATATAAATATATACATATATATGTATATATATATATATGTATATATATATATTAGGGTGCATCACGACTGCATGAAAAAAAATTGAATGTCTAATTCAGAGCTGTCTATATTTCTATTTTGTTCCATTATGACTACAGAAAACTTAGGCAAAAGATTTTGAAAATCTAAGTACATTTAGAGGTCCCCCATGAAGAAAAGCATTTAATCAAATTACCACCAATGCACAGTGGGCCATAATTCACTTTTACTGGACAAAATTCATATCTTATTTAATTTTAGGGCTATATTGACTAAAATTAGGATGAGTAATAGTATGATGTCTGAGCTTCTTATGAAGGTGTTATTTTTTTAATTCGTTGCTATGGATACCTAATTTTGGGTAGCAAAAACATAGTTTTTTTTTTCAGTTATTTTTACAAGTGCTATGTTCACCAAATTTTACATAAGTACCAATATGAGATACCGCTTTTTAAAAAAGTAAACATTTTTTTTTATTTAGTTGCTATGGATACCTAATTTTGCTTAGCAACAGCTAAATTTTATTAGATGTATATGTTTTATTTGTGCTATGTACACTATTTAGCACGTGTTTTATTATGAAATTCTCCCTTTAATCCTCGCTCGCGGAAAGCAAAACTTTTTTCAGTTTAATATGATTAACTAGTGTTATTACACGTTGCTGGATAAACTTGGTTCCCTGTAAAAAAATTATACTCTAGCTTAGTTAATTAGTTTTTCTAATTAGCAGATTTTACAAGCGTCTACAGAATTTTTCAAATTTGTATAGGTATTATTGTACCCATGCATTCACGAAAATCTTTGACAATGTATGCTACAAGTAGTACAAGCTTAGTAAGTGGTAGGTCTATGTATTTAAAAATACAAAATGATTATGTACAATATAATTCAGACGAAATTACAAAATAAAAGAATGGCTTTCTTTTAAGAGTTGCACACATCATCTGGCTAATTTTATTTTTTAGAGTGCTCATAGGTGCTCATAAAGCACTGATTACTAGATCGGATGAGCACATAAAACGTCGTAGAAGGTCTTCATTTGTCTTTAAACGCGAACACCTCCTTGAAAAAAATTTACGGAATTTTTTAAAGTCTTTATTTCGTGCTTTTAAGGCTTTTTCACTCATCATCCCAATTGGCAACACCATCTCATCAACAACCTGCCACCCATGTATCAAGATTTTGTGCAAGCTCTGTGGCATGTAGTACCAGGGATAAAGTTGTATAAAAAGCTGTGCTGTTTCTAAGCAATAATCTTTTAATTTATCAGCATCAATCATAAAACCAGATGACAAAGTGCACAGCACAACATATATCCTTTTAATTAAATGCACATCAACATTAATAATTGCTGCTGTTTGTTTAGCGTTTCTGAAGAAACGTCGGGCAGTATTGCCATTATTTGATGATCCAGAACCACCAGACCTAGGAATATCAATCACCAACTCAACATCATTTCTGAACCGAGATTGAATTAAATTCTTTTTAGCTTTAACTTTTTCTTTGTCTGCATCTGACCTTAATGCTTATTTATTTACTTCAGCTTTGTAGCCAACTTTTAACAAACACTCCATGCTACGAATCCATGCATGAAGTGTTGACAAGCCATACTTCAATCCGGTCGGAGTTAATGGCAAATTGCAAACAATATTAAGTTGGTTCATTTGACTTGGCATTGAACCACAAACTGAGCAGCACTGACTTGAATTAGTAACTGTAGATAAAGCAGTGGCAACTTTTCCGTCTATCATGGTAACATCAACATTGTGAAAAAAAGTTAAGTTTTCATACTTAGGCACAGGAGTTGTAGTTAAGTTTCCAATAGCATTTTCAAGAAATTGATGCTCTGCATTCATTACATCAGTTGTCTCCTTTACAAACCTAAACCGCACAAATCGGCTGTACAATGTTGATGACGGATGTGAATTTCTCCAAACAATCTTCCCTACTGACCAGAGAATCCTGTCAATTCAAGTGGTGCACAGCAGGTAAGAAACAAACTTGCTTCTTGGAAAAATCTTCTGTTTTCCAGCTCATCAGTAACTTGTGCATAAATGCTTTGCTCAGTTGACCCACCAAAACCTATCTTTGAGCGCAGAATTAGCCTATCAAAAACAAACGAATTGATAACATCATGTTGTGGTATTAAAAGCACAAATAAAATTATATACCATCATTACAACAATATAATTTTTCAATTATAATACTTTTTGTTTCCGTTTTTGTTTATTAATATTTATTTCACACCTTTTGTTTAATTTTTTGGAAAATTTTATGATAAATATTTATTTTATAAAATGTAACCATGTTAGATTCTGTGGGTTTATTAGAAAAAATGGTTAAATAAACTTGAGGTGAGCAAAGGAACCTAAGATTTTTACGACAAAACCCCTTTTTATGTACAAAAACTTACTTTTAACTAATGTAAAATCTATAGAGTATTTAATACCATTGAGTATTTAATACATATATATATTTAATACATATATATATTTAATACATATATATATATTATTGTTCAGTACTACGCTTAGTATGAGTAAGATCGTATTATATGTTTTCCGCGTTTTTGAAAATTTTGTGCAAATAAAAGTTTTTGAGTGCAATGACAGATTTTTTGCAAGGTAAGAGATTTTCAAATGTGAAAGAAAACCAAAGTGGCGCCTAGTGGCAGCCATATTTATGAAATTATTAAAGAAAACATATATAAATTTCAAAATATTTAAGTATAAAAGCAAGATGTAGCAATAAAAAAAAAACTTTGTCAAATAAAAGCAAAAGTCATACAATAAAATATAAAATAATAAGTGTGTTTAAAATTGCTGCAAATATGTTAATTACATACCAATTTTAGTCAAACAACTTTTAAAATCCAGATAATATATAAAGTTATAATATAATATTTTAAAAAGCGCAATATTTTATGTAAATGTTATATATTTCCATCAATTTTTTAAACAACATTTTTCTCTTTATAATTTTTTTTCTTTCTAATTTACATTCGCGTCTACTTCAACCACATCATAAGTATATTCATTAAAATTTTAAGTGTAAATGAACGGTTTTAAATTGTTTTATAATATCTATATAATTGTTTAAAACCATTATGACATCAAAGTTCTGACTTTGGTTTTTATACTTTTGTCCAGTCACTGGCCCACTGTGCAATGTGCGACAGTTACAGAAAATTCCGTATAATTATGTCTATTTTGACTATAATAATGTTAAACCTCAAAATTCAATGTTTTAGAGCCACATTAAAAAAAACTGCAATTTTACTTGAAATTATCGAATAATTTTGTTAAATCTCTAGTCTAAATATAAATTTTAAAATGTTGAAATTATTGAAATCTGAAACAGTTTGACTGTGATTAACATTTTTGCATATAATGCAGTTATCAGAATGCCAGTTAGTTTTGTTGTGTCGTGACATTTTTTCTTTTGAGGCGCAGATTTGTAATGTCTTTGCGATCTTTTTCGACTACCTGAAGAACGTTTCGAAAATGTTCATCCGATCGAGCAGTTTTGACAAAGTCCGATAATAGTTTGACACCTCTCTCGGCACCACCATTTACAACATTCACTGCTGCAACATTTTCATTACTCAATACATAAGCAGTAGACTTGTTCCACTCATCGACAGGAAGTGGTAAAAAGTTGGTATCCAACTGAAGACGATATGTTGTGAACGATGAATCAACCTGAACAAGGTCGCACAGCCGTGTTGAACGATCAATGGACAATGGAAATCGTGGTTTGCCCTATCCATTACCAAATTGATTGAGTGGCGCTTGCAGATCAGCCAACGGTTTGACTTTGAGTATAACATCTGCTAGAGCTTGTCGTTCCAACAAAGGTACACGATCACTGAACAGTGCGAGAGGAACCATTTCTGCAGTTAGATACCAAAGATGGCGATTTAATGCTCGAACTGCTGATTGAGAAATAATTTGTCAACAACCTCATATTCCAGTAAGCGCTTGTAGAGCTGTATATCATTCCAAGACGCATCTGCGGTTTTCTTGCATGTGAGCCACCATGTGATGTAAATATGAGTAACGAATGTTGTAAATGCACGTATTTTTGTAACTTGGTGGCGACTGGTAATTGTTCCCGGTGAAAGTTCTGCAATTTGTGATTCTAAAAGTGCAAGTTTGAGGCTGTAGATAAGCTTGGCCATCCAGCGAGCCTTATGCAGAGCACCAGGTCTTCTAAAATTCACTTCACCATTGAAAGCAGACAGGTAGACTAGCGATAGCTCGGAAAATTCTCGATAGTCATCACGTAGAAATTCAACCTGTTCGTTGACTAAAGCGATCACCTCATCTTTTATCATTGCCAGGAGCTCTTGAGCCTGCATGCCATGCTCAATTGGACTGGAAGTACTTGAGAGGAACTATGTGATACCAAATCCCAATTACTGCAACGTCTTGTAGATAATGTGACATCTGGTGATTTTGATGCTTCAATCTTTAGATCCGTGAAAACATGTGAAAGAATTACTTCACCAATATGATGGCGACAGCCTGACCAAAGGACAGCACGTTGCAATTTATCTTGTATGGCAATACAAGCAGCTGTCAAGTGGCCAGTGTTTGAGTTTGTTGTGTCAAACGTCATATTCACAATTCTATCATTACAATTCCACTCGGTCATCAGCTTCATTGTTAATTCAGCTATGATTTGTCCGCATGTTTGGTCTGTGGCTTTAAAATAACTTGGAACCCCCAGCAACTTAATCTGCTTAGCATCGTCAGCAATCACAGTCATGCGTTCTTCTGTAATACGATGATTCCTAAGAGTTGAAGTCATTTTTCCATCCCAATGCAAGGAACACAGTTTAGGTGGTACCCAATCATCGTGGATTTTATTTGATATTGCACTTCACACCTTGCGTCGTGAACGATCCGCAGTTGCATAAGAAGCAGCAACCATATAAACATCGCCTCCGGACTCATTTATCAATCCTTGAGTGAATGCTACTTGTTCCGTTGGCGTCATCTTCAATCGAGTTGCCAGTGATACAAGACTTGGTCGGCTTAGCACATTTGTAGGTATGAATGCTGTTATATATATATATATATATATATATATATATATATATATATATATATATATATATATATATATATATATATATATATATATATTTATATATATATTTATATTTATATATATATATATATATATATATATATATATATATATATATATATATATATATATATATTTATATATATATATATATATATTAGTAAAAACACTTTTTTCTTCTACTCTGAGTTTTGCCATTACTGGTTCTCTAGGAAGAGTTACTAAATCTCAAAACCTATTATATTTTGAGATTTAGTAACTCTTCCAGAAGATCCAGTAATGATGAAACTCAGAGTTGAAGAAAAAAGACATTAAACACTCTATTTGTAAAACAAAAGTTAATAATCATATACATAAAACTACAATAAAAAGTTTGCAATAAGATTACAATAATAATTTAAGAATTCATGACAATTTTAATATTTTTTGATGTCGATGCATCTCAAAGTTGTAAAACTGTGATACCATCATTAGAATATTGCTCAATTAAACTCTGCATTCCTGATCTTTATTCGCATTAAAAATTATATAAGAAAATGTTACCCATTGACAGGTATTACCCATTGACAGGTATTGAGTCTATGTATTGTCTGTATTTTTGGTGGTAAAAAGTGGTTTTTACTATCAGCTCATTTTCAGATAGTTCGATATCTTTACAAGTTAAACACCCCGATATGTATATAAGTGCCATATTTGTATCAGGAGAAATGAAAGATTCAAGATCTGGTAAGTTGTCAAATATCTAGTAGAGGACTCATCCAATAAAAAGCCGCAATTTGGACAAGAATGGGTTGTATCAAGACCTATATCAACAGCCAGGTTATCAAGTGACAGTAAATGCTTGGCTCTTGAAATATTCAATTTTTCAATTACCTGTTGTACTGTTATAAAATATGTGCCTCCGGAACCTTGTCGCAGTTTACTAAACCCTTTTTCCAATGGATCAGCAGAAAACTCACTAAGAATGACATATTGATGTGAGCTATTTAATAATGATCAACATAATTCAACAACACCATTCCACGTGTGGTAAATTAATCGTGCAGTGTCACAAGTAAGTTGTTTCTTTCTTTTTCCTTGCTTTCTAGCCACCTTTAAAGCCATATTTTCAAAATTTAAAATATCGTCCAACCTATTATCATTAGGATCTCTAATTACTGCTTGAAGTTCATCATTAAATCTAATATCTGCACATGTTCCCTTAACATTGACAACTTTCCACCACGATACAACAATGTTAATAAAATCTGCTGTGTCTTGTCTTTCTTTTAGAAAGCTGCAGTCCTGGATGGTTAATCAAAGCATGGTAAGTTTTGTCACAAAATATCCTTAAACAGGTAGAAACTGACTGCCTCTCAATTGGCTTATGAAATATTGAAACCTCGTTTAAATCAGGTAATTTAACTAAATTTTTGGATTCAAGTTCATAAAGCTTTTTAAGATGATCCCATTGTGCTACTTTATGTACTCCTTTATCATAAAAAATAAGTTGACCATTTTTTTCAGTAAGCCAGTTATTTCTAATGTTTTTAAGCAAATGTACATAATCAAAGATTAAGAAAATACCATCATTAGTCAACCAGGGTTTATTTGGAACTGTTCTTTCGAAGATTTTAAAAAATGCCAAATTAATTCTATTTCCATTACATATTATGGCTTTGACTTGACCCGATGACTCCTTTATTGATTGGATAGTAATGCTAATTTGTTCAAAAAGTAATTGCGAGTTTAATTTACTTATAGGTATCATTTTGGTAATGAATGATGGTCCTCCAAATAACCAATTAACCATTAAACCCAATACAGTTTTTGAAAGAGAAGTTGAATTGTCCATTGCTTTTCCAAACAATGTACCACCATGATATAATAACATTTTTTTAACATAAACCTCGTCATGCAATAACAAACAAAGTTTCTGTTTTTTTTTCAATAGATTGGAAAATATTTGTCAAAAAAACGCTTTTCGTTAAATTTAGAAACTTTTGAAGTTATTCTTGTCAAAGTTCTTACAGAAGGCAATTGGTAATCTGTTCGCAATTGATTATACAAACTTCTGGACGTAGCAAAACTGAAAAGATCTAATAAGAATTTCTTTAGAATTAATCTTACTACCAATTCACTGTGAACCCATAGAAGCTAAATGTTCTTGAATTACAATTTCTTTTCTTTCAAGAATCAAATTCTTTCAATAACGTACGACTTTCTAATATTGACCATGCATTAATTTTGGAAACTCTGTTTTTAGAAATTGTAGAAATTTTAATTTTGACTCCATAGCGATAAGTTTCAAAATGCAAATCGTCACTAATCTTGATTAAAAAGCATGGAACCCCATTTGAATAAGCTTGTGATTGCAAATAAAACATACCGATGGAATACCTAAATCTCTTTCATTACTTAAAATAATTTTTTTCATTTCAGCATAAGTTACTCTATCTTTTTCTAAAAAGGTTGATAGTTCATCTTGAGCGAAATTTCGAGAACACGAAGAAGCACAATTTGTTGAACGTAATGGAGGAGATTGAGTGGGAATTCGGCAAGAAGGTATGCCTGGCCAAACAGATGGTGGAAATTTAGAACAATATTTTCCTCTGACTTGTTGTTTTTCAAAATTTATTGGCCAATGCAACTCACAAACTACAGTCTCATTAGTTACATTTAGATTTGCATTCGGAAATACTTTAATCCACATTTGTTTTTCTTCTTCATTTTTAGGAAATCGATATATTGAGTCTTCAAATTATCCGATTTCTTTTTAGCCGTTAAATAATTTGTAGTATAGCCATACACACAACACTTTTTACCCATATTTCAATACAAGGAAAATGGCAATTATAGTACAGTTTAAAATAGGCCCCCAGTCAAATACGCCGTTTGCGCGACGGCAAGGCCTTCAGTATAGATCGCCGTGAGTAGTGGATTAAAGGCAAAACTTTTTTACGGATAATTTACACATTTTAAAAATATGATCCGGATAACTTTAACAGTATTTTAATTTTTTTTTTTTTTTTTTTGTAATTAAATTTTGACGCTATACCAAATGAAATAAAGATGGCTTCAGTTATAAAATGGAACGAAGTTTCAAAGTTTAAAGTTAAAAAAGCAACAAATAGCCAATGAAACTGAACTTCAATATTGTCGGAGCCAAAATGTTTAATAAATCCAACTTTAATATGCCCGCTTTGCTATGCTATGTGCACATATAAAACTCAAGAACATGTAACACACAAGAGAAAATGGTAAATAAAAATCTCTAATGAGGTTAAGATCATTATTATATTCAATTTTCTGTAACTTATTGAAAACAAATAAAGGGTATGTGGGAGTTGTGAAACAGACCTTTTATGACTCGTATTACGGGTCTGGACATTCTAGTCTTAATATTATTTGTCCAATTCAATGTTTAGTGCGCTTAGTTACAGTTTAATGCGCTTAGTTACATTGGTTATAACGGTTTTTATAGCTAAAATAGAATCAGCTAACTTGTAGTTGGCTATTTATTATATATATATATATATATATATATATATATATATATATATATATATATATATATATATATATATATATATATATATATATATATATATATATATTAAACATCTTCAATTCCTACAAGGCTGCAAGCAGCCCCTAATTAAAGTTGGAAGATACTGAAAGGAAAAAGATGAAGATTGTAGAGCAAAATAACGATTGACGAACAACTTAAAGAATTGCAAATTATATAAATCAGGATAGCAAGATGAAGGAAGCGAATTCCAAAGAGCTGATGTTATAGGAAATAAGCGCTTTTGGAGCACTTAGGAACAGTTTCAGAAAAAGGATGACACTTAATTGAATGAAGAGTAACACAAGATTGAATTTTAGTAGATGGCACAAGAGACGCTAGCTCTTTAGAGTAGTGCCTATTATAGTATTTGACGAAAAGAGAAAGAGAAGCAACAACTTGGTGATGATGATGGTTTTTTGTGTTTTATAGTTTTTGGTACTTTATTCATTTTTAAATTAGATTGAAGAACTTGACTCAAAGCATAGATAGTACTCAGAACACTGCTTAATAGCCCAAGCAATTGCCTCACTACTACTAATAAACCCTAAGCCTTAACAAAGGGCTCCAAATGTGGCCTCCGCAATGCACACCAAAAGTACAAACAGGGACACCATCCATGCGCAACATGGCACTGTTAATACTTTGATATTTTTCAGCTGTTGATGGAATCAGCCTCTCTGAGAGCTACCACAGAGTTCGTGAAACCTGTCTACTATCCGGCCTCAGAACCATAAAACTGAGTTTTAGAGCTGTACCCTCATTAGGAGATAATAGAATGAGTTGCCTAGTCATAAAAACAGAGACACAAGCAAAACCCATGCATTGAGTCAAGAAGATCCAGCATTCAACATCCTAAACTGGAAACAATGTTTTAAAAATACATCTGCGCCAGCCTAATAGTTGAAGAAGGGGTGCGAGGCTGGTCAACAGATAGAATCTGTTTATCCCTCAAGTCTTTGCCTAGGAGGCCTTCAACAAGACAGTAGCCGGGTGCATTTAACATCTGCCCAAGATGAGTATTTTTATCGAGACACTATCACTAGTCTTTACTCAACCAAGAGACCCAAGGCAGGGGGTGTTTTAAGTCGGAGTTGGCATCTCCTAGCCTTTGCCTAAAAAAGCGTATCCTACGAGGCAGCAGGACATGAAGCAGATTTTATTGGGTTACATGTTACCAGTAGCAGGATAACCTGATCTGACCGCAAGTCATATATATCGCTATATATGACTTGTAGTTGGCTATACATTATCGCTATAATGATAAAATTTTTCTATATATTTTATCCTTTATTGGTATAAAATTTATCTAAATACTAAAATTTATGACTATAAAATGATATACTTTAATTAAATTTATTTAAATATTCAATATTATATTTTATATAAAGGGCTATATGACTACGCTGCAACTATGTTGCGGGCCACGGGCTATCGGGTAGCTATGTAGTACCTATATAGCAGGTAATGTAGTAGCCATATGTTTAATTTTATTATTATTATTATTATTTGCCGTATATTAAAATTTATAATGAAATAAATTGTGTTAATAAATAAAAGAGCTGGAGCAAGTAGAAGACATAAACTGTCTTATCATGACAATCAGTATTTTTTTTTTTTTTTTTTTTTTCTTTTGCCGTTAAATAATACATATAGTTTCGAAGCACATAAATAAAAATAAATATTGGCAGGGCAAGAAGAAGACTAATTTAGCCTTATCACCGAGCCCTATTCTCACGTATTTACAAAAACCGTAATATTTAAATATCTATATTTAACAAACTATTTATAAAAAAAAAAAAATAATAAAAGTAAAAAAGTGAAATAGATAACAATTCGTTATCATTTAAAGAAAAACTTAAAGAATAAAACTTTAAGGAAAGAGTAAGATCATTTTTTCAGAATAAGAAAAAATATATAAGATATTATCATTTATTGAAAAATTAAAAATTTAAAGTAAGATTTAAAAATAAAAAGTAAATAAATTAATATACACCATAGAAATAACAAAAATAAATTAGTCAACTTCATAGAAATAACGTAAATAAATTAGCAAACGTCATAGAGGTAATATCATAATTAAGATAATAAAAAAAAAAAAAAAAAAATGTTGATACACTCAGTGACATAATTTTGTATTAATTATTTTATGTATTTAAGTTTTAATTAAAAAAAAAACATTTAAAATCGGATATATTAAAATCCATAAGTAAGAATGCTTGTTTTGATTCATTTTTAAACTGCTCTATACTAGTTTTATGTGTATTTACAATTTTGGGAAACATTTTCCACAATTAGGGTCCACGATAAAGAACTGAATATGAAGTTAGTTTTGAATTATATTTTGGGACAACAAAGTTGTTACTTGAAAATTTTGTTGGATATTTATGAACTATTTTGTCAAAATAGGATTGAAATATTTTAGGAGATAATCCTAAATTTGTTTTATACATGAACATTAAAACTTGGTGTAAGTTGATTTTATATATATTTAAGGCTCCAAGTATACGCAAAAGTAGCTCACAAGGTAGTGTTCTATTAGCTCCAAAAATTATTCTGCACGCGTGTTTTTGTTTACAGTACAATTTTTTTAATTTTGTATGGTTTGTACTTGCCCATGCAATATTGCAGTAAGTTAAATAACAATGAATAAAAGAAAAATATAAACTTTTCAAAGAACTACTGCTTAAAAATGTTTAGCTCTAAAAATATATAGAGCTAAACATTTTTCTGCTTAAAAATGTTTAGCTCTATATATTATTGCTAAATTTTTTGATATTTTATTTTCAATACTTTTTATATGTAAACTCCAACGTAAATGTTCGTCTAAGATTACGCCTAGAAAGTTTACTGAGTTTTCTCTTTTAATGTTAGTGTTATTGATTATTAGATTAGGCAATTTGATGGGAATCTTTTTTGATTTATTAACTTTGTGGAACAAAATAAATTTGGTTTTATCCACATTTAGAGAAAGTTTATTTCTTTTGAACTACTCTTTAACCTTCAATAATTGTTCGTTTGTTGTTTCAAATAGTGTATTACCCAGTGGGCACAATGACGTTGAAATAACGTTGAAACAACGTCGCAAACCGACGAAATGCAATGTTGAAACAACGTTGAAATTTGGTGGAATTGGAAACAAAATCCGACGTTGAAAACCACGACGTTGAAACAACGTCAATGAAAACGTTGTTTCAACGTTGTTCTAACGTCTTATCGACTACATATCATCCATATTTCAACTTCGATAAAATGAAAATTAAAAGTTCAACGTTGAAACTACGTTGTTTTAACGTCTTATCGACAATATATCAACCATATATGGTTGATATATTGTCGATATATGGTTGATATATTATCGTTGACATATATGGTTGATATATTATCGACAATATATCAACCATATATGGTTGATATATGGTCGATAAGACGTTAGAACAACGTTCAAACAACCTATTTTCAACGTTAAACTTTGGTCATTTGATAAAAATTATACAGCCTATTGGATATAACTTATATCCATTAGGCTGCAGTCATGTTAAATTGTCATCGTTAACATGTTAAATTGTCTCGACTTGGATTGCGATAAAATAAGACAATAAAAAAGCAATATTTTGCGCTAAAAGAAGTGTATTTCATGTTCAAAAAATTATTTTAAGGGAGTTTTTATAAGAAATAGATAGAATGTTAACATTTTATATATACATTTTATATTAACATATTCAAATCGTCATTTACGCACCGACCGCCACCATTGGATCTGTCGGGTGCATATTTCAACAAACTCATGATATTTGTTCTGACTTCAGCAACCGTAGCAGTGGCTTTACTAAGCATGACGCTCTCTATAAAAAAAGGTATTGCCTGAGTAATTTGCAACAAGAACTTGAAATTAAAGTAGCACCAAATCATCAAATTGTGTTTTTCAATAACAGATAACATTACTCATGACTTACCAACAACAACCTCACAAATGTTTGTGCCTTCAAATTTCTCTTTACCCTTGCCGCCAGCCATGTTGAACTTCGATTGTAAACCATTGGTCATCAACCTACAACAAAAAGTTATTATTTTTATAAAAACATTAAACTTTGATACAATATCAGGTTAGGTAGCCTAATGGCACCACGTATACCGCGGAATTATATATATATATATATATATATATATATATATATATATATATATATATATATATATATATATATATATATATATATATATATATATATATATATATATATATATAAACATCCGCATGTATAGGTAAGCAAAACGTGATGAAATTGCTTACCTTTCTTTAAGTAACTTTTAGTAGAAAAAGAAGAGGGAAAAGGAATAATAATGAAAATAAATTAATCCCTGACCCAACCCAAACTCTTCGATGTGTTATCAACCCCCTTGTGAGTTCTCCCTAAATCAGTCGATGTATGTACTGAAGCCCTCAACTATCCCTAAATCAGTGTGACGTTATAGCGCTTTCCAAAGTATGCAATATCAGTTTTATATATATATATATATATATATATATATATATATATATATATATATATATATACATGCACATAAATTTGAACTTCCTAAAGTTAAATTAAACCCATATCCTTAAAATAACTTCCTTAGCAACTAACCTTTGCATCACATTTTTTGTATTTTTTTTAATAGTTTCACCTCCAATTTTAGAAAGTTTCTTAACCTAGAGGTTTAAGAAAATAATTCACATTTATTTCATCATCACATTTATAAAGTACACTTATAATAAGTTACAAGTAGATTAACAAAATGTTAAAAAATAAAATAAAACTAATTCTTAAAATATAACCAAAAAGAAAAATAATGGTTTAAAGAAACCTACCACTTCAGATTTCACCTGGGAATCGCTTAAACTACAATCATAATCACTAAACGACTTTAGCGAATTCAGGCATGGAACTTCCGGACTATTTGTGTTGTTATTATTTTCATTAGCAGAGAGAGCTTTTGCTAACATCTCTTTCATTTCTGCTAGAGCACATATAACTTTCTTCTGAAATTCTAATTATAAAGATACAAAAAAAAGATAAAACAACCAAACAGCAGTCAACATTGAAAGACACCATTTCAAAATTTTAAGTAAATTATTGGATTATAACATATCTTATTGTCATATTGTCTCAAATCTAATCTCATATCTAATGTCTCAAAGATATTTACTTGCTTACATTACTAATACAATAAAGTGGAATGCCAAAATAAATATCAAATATTTTACATACTTTCCTCAGTAAGTGGAAATTTTCCACTCAATGATGCATCTTTTCTAGTTGCCTTTCTTTTAAGGGAATTTAATAAGGGTGTCTCTGGCAATGAAAGTTCTTTTCTCTTTTGAGGAAAAGCACACGCACCACCTTGGCTTTGCACTATGTTAAAATCATCTTTTTCCTTACAAAAACCTTGCCATTGCTGATCTAAATATTTTTTAGATAATAAAGTAATTCTATCTTTTTAACCTATTATATTAAAAAAAAATCAATATAATAATAACAAAATAACATTTACATTGGCATCATAAAAAATGAACCAACAACAAAAAAACTAACTTTAAAACACATAAAACAAATAAAACATATCGATTTAGCAAGCAATAAAATCACTGAAGTATATAAAAGAATGCTCTAATTCTTTTATTTGTAAAACAGCTTGCACACAGACAATCAATACCTTGAGCCTCAACATGTGGAGTATGCATAAGAGTTGGTACTTTTTTCTTTTTTACTTGAGTTACAGGAGTAGACACTTGCTTACTAACCTGTTTGTTATTTTTAGTTTTACTTTGTTTTCTCTTTAATGAAAATGGGAGTGGTTCCTCTAATAAATAAAAATAAAACTGTTAATACTTGAATTAAATAATATTTTTTAACTTTATTATATTTGAATACGTTTTAATAAATCAATAAATATAGCAAACATCTTGTATCAACTTTAAAACTAATTACCGTAATCTGAATCTGATTCTACCTGAGTATCACTGGTAGTTGCAAATTCAAAGTTGTCACACAACTCACGATCTAAAATTACCAATTTAATTTGAAATTATACTTAAAATATATAACATAATAAAGAATATTTCCCAAACACTAAAAATAACATATACATAGAAGGAGCTAATTAAACAAACAAGGAAAAAAAGTAAAGACTTTATGTTAATAAAAAAAATTACATTACCTCCACGACATTTTATTTTCAATAGCTTAAACCTGTGCCAGTTAGCCTGTGGTTCACGCATTTCATTGAAACAATTTATAACATTTAACGATGATGGCCAGCACAAAAAATTCTCGATTGCCCAACATTCTGGCGCTGTACCCTCTATTTTTTCTCCATTTTCTAGCCAAACAGCTCGTATGTACATTTTTACTGCCATACTTTATTTAGCTATAAAAGTTTATTTTAGAAAACAACACTTTATACTCATATATAATTTGTTAGTGCAAAACAACATTAGAATACAATTCTAAATTATAGTCTATGATATATTATAAAGCTGCCTAGTGAAAACAATATTGAAATTTAAGTGTTAAAATGTTTTACCATTAAATCTTAAAAAAGTATTAACATTTTACAATAAATTAAATAATTATTTTTAAATAAAATTTGATATTAGCTTTACAATTTAGTAATTTTTTTATTATTTTAAAATCATAACAAGCAAAAGACAACGTTGAGTTTTATTTTTTATTTTTTTGCATTTGTATCATTTACCAATACATGAGACGAAGTAATAAAGAAAATTGGGCATAATTTGATGATAATTTTCTACCAAACAATATCATGGACTAAAGAAGCAAGCACAAATCCATTTTTATAAGACAAGCATACAACTTTCCTTGAAAAATCTGCTCTATTTATTATACATTTGTCAGACAGATAGTTTTTTTTAACGCGAACAATGTTCAAACTCATAGAATCACACGGATTGTTAAAAAGGCTTGATAATTCATTGTTTCTTAAAACATCACAGCCACAATAACCATTTTCATACAGGGACTCGACACGACAAAACTTTCCATTATTTAGTAAAAACCAACAGTCTTTATCTCGAATAGAGCAAACAGTCTTAATAGATTTGATTGAATATGATGAGGCACAATTTTCCAACTCTTTGGTGCGTTTTACAATTTGAGCTAACGGATTACGAGCATTTTTAACGAATTTTTTTATCACTTGCATATAGTTTTCAAATTGAAATGCTGAAATATCATCAAGAGAACAATCAAAATTTTTTGCATCGTCAACAATGTGAATCAAATTGTGCACATTGTAAGTGGAGAACATAGGTCCAAAAAATTGAGTAGCAGAAGAAACATAATCAACAAGAAATTTTCGTGCATACTCAAGCATTTGAGGTGTTCGGTTGGCTGCATTTGAATCAAGTAAGATATTAAATGCAACTGATAATTTAAGGAAATGTGTATAAACACCCTTACTAACAATACCTTTTAATACCACACAACCAGTATACAGTAGAAACTGTCGACATTCAGTGGCTTTCCATCGTTTCCATTCAATCACAGTTCTTGGCTGTCTTGAAAATTCTGAAGGCATTTTCCCATTTAAAATTGCCAAACGATTTACGATTTCACTTATTTGTAAACATGAAAGTCTACAAGCACGAGGTCCATCTCCAATTAAAAATTTAAACATCCTTTTTATCACTCCAAGACAGACAAGATGCATGTAGTCTAAAGAAAAACTTTTCACACAAGATATGTTATAATCTAATAACGGTGTTCGTTGCAACTGATGCTTTCCATATAACATCGCAGCAAAGTTAACATCTGTTCGCAGAGGACACTTCAGTAAATGAAAGACTACCCTTCCATCATATGAGCCTTTTATTGTACAACGCTCACAACTATAATAACCTGTGTGTGATTTAATACATTTTAAAAATGCCCTAGCAGGGGCATCACAAATAAATAGCTTAATGGATAATGTATAAGTTATGCCATTAAAGATCAAGCCATTTGTGTGTAGGTCTTTATACTCTATTAAAAAGTCATTCAAAAAATCTTCTAATGAGTTTGGTTTTGACTGTCCGCAAAATAGAGAAACAATAAACACTTCTGACTTCCTAAAACTGCAAAGAATGGGCATTGTAGTTGTACTTGTAGATTTAAAGAGTGGTAACCCATCAACATTAACAAGAAGCTCTATGTTATTAGAATTATGAGGATTTTTCTGAAGTTTCCGCTTAATACCACATTCAATTCCTAAATATACATAACTTCCTCCACACTTAGAGTAACAATTAACTGATCTAGGAGTTTGCAATAGTGTTCGTGCATCTAGAGGAAGATCATTATGCCCATAACCTTTTAATATCAAAAGAAGTTCATTAACACAAGCCCTTGAACATCTGTTACATGTTGCCCATGAAGCAAGCACAGAGCTTAAACTGTTAGTAATGTCGAGTTCAACATTAACTTGTTCATCCTGTAATACGTAACTGCTCGAACTAGAGCTTAAACTGTTTGTAATGTTGAGTGCATCATTAGTATCTTCATCCTGTAAGATAGAGTCTGAATTATATTCAGAATCTACTATTGCAGTAGCCTCACAATTGCTGTTGCTACAGGCATCTTCATTTAATGAAGCTGAGCAATCAATATCAATGTCACTACTAAGAAGCTCATTAACCAAAACATTATTTCGTCTCCATCGCTTTAACCGGGTAGCCATTTCCCTAAACAACAGAAGGCACTTTTATAGTATGTATATATATATATATATAAATATATGTATATATATATTCATATATATACATATATATATATATATATATATATATATATATATATATATATATATATATATATATATATATATATATAATTATATATATATATATATATATAAATATATATGAATATATATATAAATAGATATAAATAATATATAATATATACAAGTGGAAGTTTTTAGAATAAAATAGCTAAATTAAAATAACATAAAACACACTATTTAGTTATATAGTGCGTGATTCTTCACCATTTAGTAAACTTGGCATCGATGTTCATTTTCACCCCGTTGTTCATAGTCACCCCTTTTCACGGTATATATTATATATGTACATTTATTTATATATTTATATATACATATAATATATGATATTTATATATATATATGATATTATTATATATAACATATGATATATACATAATATATATGATATGTTAATAATATATCATATAGACTATAATAATCATAATACTATATTATAGTATTTTTATTATTGTTATTATTATTTTTATATTTACAAATATATACAAATATATACAAATATATATATATATATATATATATATATATATATATATATATATATATATATATATATATATATATATATATATATATAACATATGATATATATATATAACATATGATATATATATATAACGTATGATATATACATAAAATGTATGATATGTTAATAATATATACTATAAGAATCATAATACTATATTATAGTATATTTATTATTGTTATTATTATTATTATAATTTTTATATTTACAAATATATACAAATATATATATATATATATATAAACTATATACATATATATATATAAACTATATATATATATATATATATATATATATATATATATATATATATATATATATATATATATATATATATATATATATATATATGTATATATATATATGTATGTATATATATATATATATATATATATATATATATATATATATATATATATATATATATATATATAACATTGATAACATTTATTTTATATAATATAAAATTAGTATAGTCAAATATACTAACAACATAGTAAAACAATTTAATCAAACTCTAAAAAACTACTTACCTAATCAAACTCTAAAACAAATTCAAGCTAATTCTTTATGCAATACACACAGATGAAATAAAAAAAAAGATCTATTTAATATTTATCACTAATGCATCGCAAATTAAGCAATGCGCTATCGTTAAATTGGCAAACTCAAAACTTAAGGAAATGGCAATAGATGGCCTAATTAATGACTCGTATAGTCACGCATGCGTATTTGAGTTCTCAAAATGCAAAACGAACGGTGGAACTCATAATATAGACGTTAAATCAACGTTGATTCAACGTCGCGTTAAGTTGATCGTTTTCAACGAATTTTCAACGTTGATTAAATGTTGATTTTTGGTTATATGACGTCGCGACTAAAAATCAACCGTAAATCAACGTTGAAATAACGTCGTGTGTCCACTGGGTAATATCACTGTGGGAGTAAAAAAGATTGGAGTCATCTGCAAAAAGAATACAATTTAATGGGTCTGTTGCTAAATTTAAATCATTAATATACACTAGGAACACCAGTGGTCCTAAAATAGAGCCCTGGGGAACCCCACAAGTTACGGCAATCGGAAATGTTTGTTTTTGTTCATAAACTATAAATTGTTTTCTATCGGCCAAATAACTTTTAAATCAAAATGCATTGTTATTTTTTACACTATAGTGTTTAAGTTTTTTTATTAGTATATTATGATTAACGGTATCGAAAGCTTGTGACAGATCAATGAAAACTCCTAAGGTAAAGTAGTTACTACTGAATGCACTTGATATTTGATTTACTAGTTCAATCACTGCATGCTCCGTTGAATTTCTTTTTTTGAAACCAAATTGTTTTGAATACAGCATGTCGTTTTCTGATAAGTGATTATTAAGTCTATTGTACATTATTCTCTCAAGTAATTTTGAAAAACAAGGTAAAATAGATATTGGCCTATAATTAGAAATATTTGAGTCATCTCCGGACTTAAATATCGGCGTGATTCGTGCAATTTTTAGCTTTTCAGGGACGATACCTGTTTTAAGTGAAAGATTAAGTATGTGAAATAACACATTATATTAGAGGGTTCTATTATATTATATACTGATTTTACAACATTAACGTTAATTTTATCAAATCCAGCACTTTTGTTAGTTTTAAGATAAAAAAAGGCGGTTTGCAATTCAATTAGTTTTAAATTAGGTTCATCCATAACTTTATCGTAATTTTTTAAATAAGATTTAAACGGCATTGAATTCATTGGAATTTTTAATGCCAAATTCGGACCAGTATTAGTAAAGAAGCTGTTTAGTTTTTCAGCAGTAATTGACTTATCATAAATTGTGTTTTTATCAATTGTTATTTTTTTTGGCAGAATGTTTCTCGCATAAATATTTTTTCCTATTAGTTCTTTAATTACACTCCATGTTTTTTTAGTGTTTCCGGTTGCTTTGCTTAATAGCTTTGCATAATAAAGCTTTTTTGAGTTCCTTTTTGTTTTTTCAAATATATTTTTATAATTTTTATATGTCATTTCGTTTTTATAAGTTTTTTTTTTCAAGTACTTATCATATAACTTTTGTTTTCTTTTTGAAGATTTTAGTAACCCGTTAGACATCCATGGAGTTAAAACAGTTTTGGTTTTTACAGTTATTTTTTTTTCAGGAAATGCTTTATCATATTGCTTGCAGAATTGATTTAAAAATAGATCATATGCGTTGTTAACGTCATGTGACTGCAATACCGAATTCCAATCAACGTTGTCTTTTAAAAGATTTTGAAATTTTTTTACCAAGTTTTCATTGATCTGTCGCCTAAATATAATGGATTGAGAAAGAATACTGTTAAATAATATGTTGTTAGTAACTAGAAATGTTGGGAAATGATCTGATAAGTCAAGTGCCTGTGTAAAGACTGTTATTAAGATGGTTATTAGTTATTATATTACCAAGAAGTGTAGAAGAGTTGTTAGTCACTCTCGTTGGCTTGTTTGTTGACGGAATTAAATTATATTGAAGAAGAGTATTAATAAAATTGTTAACATTATTATTTGAAGCATGGTTTATTAGGTCTATGTTAAAATCCCCAACTAAGTAGGCATGACTTCGGGTTTTATTAATATTTGTTAAGAATGGTTTAAGATGAGTTTTAAATTTTTTTAAGCTAGAAGATGGAGGTCTATATGTGGCATTTATAATTATTTTTTTTGTGGTTTTTTTTCTTATTTCAATGCATAGTGACTCACAATCTTTTTCATTTACACAGAGATCGTGACGTAAATTATAACTAATTGAGTTGTGAACAAAAATACATACACCCCCACCAACACCAAAACCACGTGGTTGATGAACTGATGAGTAATTAATTAGTTCAAATTGGGCATTTGTTTCACCACGCTTACACCAAGTTTCCGGTAGACAAATAATTTTAAAATCGTGTTTTAATTCATCCAACAAAAACCTTAGATTTTCAAAATTTTTATTTAAACTTCGAATATTAATGTTTAAAATTGAAAAACTATTTTTATTTTTTTGAAGATATTGAGAAGATTCAATAACTGTATAGTATTGGCTTTCAATTTTTTGATTAAAGTTATTAGAGTCATCGACGTCACTGAGTGCGACATTTTCATCTAGAAATTCAATTATAAAGTTTTCCTCCATTTTAAAGTAACACATATATAACTAAACGCAAAAATAGTTAATAAAATAGTTAGGAATAGTTAAAAGAAAAGTAATAAACCAAACTCTTACTGACACGGTTTCGGGATTTCTTTCGTTTTCTTAGACACCCACTCGCGTACAATCAGCTTATCATATGATATGTATGCAAATATTCCCAGCTGCCGCTCAATTTTCATTTTTTCTCTAAGACCTTCTCTTATTAAGTTCGTTTCGAAGCAAAAATTTTCGTTTATGTAGATATTTTTACCCTTTAATTTAGAAGAATTTTTTAAAATTTCTACCTTATCTTTGTAGTCTAACAGCTTAATAATAATTGTGCGTGGTGTTTTTGCATCTCGGAATCATCGAATTATCATCGAGCCCCATTTACATTGGAAAAATCGTTAGTTTATATACAAAAAAGAAAAGTAGCTAAGTACATAATAAGAATTTTACACATGTTAGTTACAATATATAAATTATTATAATATAAAAATTAACGTTGAAATATAACGCAATATATCAAAGATTAACAACATCATAAAAGTATTAAAGTTTTTTAACAAACAAAAAAAATAAATAAATAAAAACTGCAACAAGAGAGAAGTAGTGTCAGTAACTATATTTTTAGGTAATTTTTATTATTTATATATTTATTTTAAAAGAGATATTTTAAATCAAAGTCATTTTGGGATAAGAGACTCTTAGATTCTTTCGTGAATTGTTCCAAAGAGATGTTTTGATCAAAAAAAGAATATTCATGAATATTCTTTTTTTTTTTGTAATAAATTTTGAAAAGTGTTTCCATAGAAACGGTCCACGGTATTGATACAATAAAGTTGCAAACTGAAAATTTAGTAGGATACTTGTGCGAGATTTCACTAAAGTAAGACTGAAATACAATAGGAGAAAGCCCATGTTTTATTTTAGAACTGTAGAACTTGGTGTGTATTAAGTTTATAGTATTTAATACTATAAACTTAATATAAGTTTATAGTATTAAATACTATAAACTTATATAAGTTATTAATATTTATACTTAGGGCACCAAGCTTCCTTCAAAGAGGTTCGCAATGAAAAGTTCTGTGTGCACCAAACACAATCCCGCATGCGTGTTTTTGCTTACTATAAATTTTTTTTAATTTGCTATAATTAGAACTACCCTATACAATATTACAGTAAGAGATAAAACTATGAATAAATGAAAAGTATATTTTTTTCAAGGAAGCAGTGTTAAGATATGGTTTAGTTTTATATAATATGGAAATATTTATTGAGATTTTATTTTCTATGTATTTTATATGTGGTTTCCATGACAAATTTTAATCTAGTATTACTCCTAAAAAATTAACAATTGGTTCCTTTTTAATAAATGTTTTATTGATTAAAAGATTAGGTAATTTTAGAGGAACATCATCACCTTTACTAGGTTTGGAGAACAAAATAAAATTAGTTTTTTCTACATTTAACGAAAGCCTATTACTTGTAAACCACTCGTTTATTTTTAATAGTTCTTTATTCAATATATTAAAGAGAACTTTTATGTTTTTGTTGCAATAAATAATTTTTTTAAATATTAAATTCAATTAAAATATTTGATGCTAAGTACGAATTATTTACATACAATAAAAATAATAATGGTCCTAAGATTGAACCTTGGGGCACACCACATGTAATGTGTTTTTCTTTTTCAATTTTTTTATAAACAATACATTGTGACCTGTTCACCAAAATAAGTTTTTATTTCTTACTCCATAGAGTTCCAGTTTTTTTATAAGTATCTTATGGTTAACAGTGTCAAAGGCTTTTGACAGATCAATAAAAACTACTAAAGTAAAATAGTCATTATTAAATGCATCGATACATGATTAATCAGTTCGATTACCGCATGGTTACTTGATTTATCTTTTTTAAACCCAAATTGCTTACTGTAAAGCAAACTGTTTAACATCAAATAGTTATAAAGTCTGTTGTACATAATTCGTTCCAATAAATTTGAGAAGCAAGGTAAGACTGAAATAGGACTGTAGATGGAAATATTAGTTTTGTCACCAGATTTAAAAACTGGAGTGATTACGGCAACTTTAAGTTTTTTGGCACAACACCTAGTTTTAATGAAAGGTCAAAAATATGAAATAATGACGGTTTAATCATATGGAAAACTGACTTAGCAACATTTACACTAATTTTGTCAATGTCCTTTTATTATTTTTAAGACTATTAAAAGCATTCCTTATCTCGCTTAAATTTAAATTAGAATCTTCCATAATAGTATTACACGGTTTAATACAAGATTCAAACTCTTCGGTACTTGGCAGAATTTTACTCGCCAAGTTCGGCCCTACTTCAAGAAAAAATGGGTTTAGTTTTTCAGCTATTTTTTTTTTATCATAAATCATTTTCCATGTCAATATAAAGCTTTTGGAGGATATTATTTTTTACACATTTATTTTTACCAATTATTTGTTTAATTATATTCCACGTTTTTTTAGTGTCGCCGTTGGTTTATTCCAGCAACTTTGCATAATAAATTTTTTTAGAGTATTTTTTTTGTTTTTTCAAATAAGTTTTTATTGTTTTCGTAGTTTATTTCATTTTTATATGTTTTATGCCTTAAATATTTAACATTAAGGTTTTGTTTTTTTTAGACGATTTTATTAGTCCCTTGGTCATTCAGGGGTTTAAAAGAGACTTGAATTTTATAATTGTTTTTTTAATAGGAAATGCTATGTCATACTGTTCACAGAATCGCGCTAAAAATAGTTCATATGCATTATTGACTTCATGGGATTGTAAAATAGGATTGAAATCGATATTTTTTGATAAAAGAATTCGAAAATACAGTAAGGAGTTTTCATTGATCTGTCACGTTAAAACTGTAGAGTTCGAGGGGGGATTATTTTGGGTAATGTTATCAGTAATTAAGAATATTGGAAAGTGATCTGTTAAATCAATTTTGGTTATGCCTGTTTCTAAACGACAGTTTTGAAAATTGTTAGTAACTATATTATCAAGTAATGACGATGTAGTTTTAGTTATTCTCGTTGACTTATTTATTGTTGGTATTAGGTTATATTGGATTAGAGTATCTAAAAAGTATTGAACATTTTTATTTGAAGCATAATTAAGCACATTTAAGTTAAAATCACCACCTAAGTAAACATTTTTCCGTGTTAAACTAGATTTGGTTAAAAATCTGCCTAAATAAGTTTTTAATTTTCTCAAACTACCAGATGATTGTCTATAAATAGAATTAATTACAATATTTTTGGTGGTTTTGTTTATAATTTCTATGCACAACGACTTATTATCTGTTTCATTAACATTAAGGGTGGAATGCAAGAAGGGAACTTGAGTCAAGTTCGATTTGAACTTTACATCGTAACCAATAGTGGCAGAGTAATTTTTAAGGGGAAAACCCATACTCTGCTATTGGGTACTAATGTAAAGTTCAAGTCGAACTTGACTCAAGTTCGCTACTTGCATTCCACCCTAAGATCATTACGTAAAATACAGTTAATTGATTTGTGGACAAAAGTACTAACACTACCACCAGCCTAGTTAAAACGCGGTTGGTGAACTGATGCAAAATTATTTAATTCAAAATTTGAATTTTTTCTCTTGGTTTTAAGCCAAGTTTCCGTGATACAAATTATTTGAAATTCGTGGTTTAGTTAATGCAATAAGAGTTGAAGATTTTAAAAATTTTTGTTAATACTTCGAATGTTTACATTTAATATAGAAAAGTTATTTTTGTTCTGACAGAGATATTGAGTAGATTTAGAAATTGAATAATACTCGCTTTCTAAATTTTTTCCATTAAAATAGTTATCATCACTAGCATTCTCATCATTAAAATTAAATGAAAATGTGATCTCCATTTTTATAAGTAAAATTTAAAATAATTAATTAAACAAAGTATTATATAGAAAGGAAAATAAAATTGTAGTATATATAAATATGTTACGAAATTTTATCGAATGCAAAATTTATTACGGATATTTTATGCTTCATATTTTTACGCATTTTATAAATATTACCCGTATATAGCTAACAGTATTTTTTTTAAATTTCATTTTGTAATTAAATTATGCCGCCATATCAAATAAAATAACGATGGCTTCAGTAAAAAACAAAACAAAGTTTTAAAGCCTAAAGTTAAGAAAGCAACAAATAGGCAATAAAACTGAAGCATCAATATCATAGGAGCCAAAATATTTAAATAACCAAAATATTTAATTAAATGGGGGGAACATATAGGTGTCGTTGAAGATAAAATATCAAAAAATTTAAGTATAATGTACAAAGCTAAGCATTTATTTAAGTTATTTATTTATTATTTCTTAGACATTAAGGTTTTACAATAAATTGTGTAGGCATAAACTACCTGTCAACCTAGTTATATAATACTTGACAATTACAGAGTTTGTATAACTAATAGAAAATAAAATGTGGATTAGTCGTTGAGAAGCCATTCATTTTTTAGATGAGTGTCTTGAAGCAGCTTAAACGTTTTTAGAGATAATGCTGATACAATGTCATTAGGAAGAGAGTTCTATGTATTTATTATTCTTAGAGAAAAAAAGTTCAAACGCAAATTTAATCGTGAAGTTTGTTTTTTTAGTTTATATACATGACCACGAGTAATAAATTAGCTACCTATTTCAAAAAGACTTCTGTCACTATTGTTATTTTTGCACCATTTATAGACGTTGATTAGGTCTGCACGATATAGCCTGTATTTTACAGTTGTCATATTTAACGCCAACAATCTTTGTTCTTATTAAATAATCTTGTTTTAAAAACATTTACTTTTCTTTTATTCATTGCTACTTAAGTTACGCGACAAAAATAAAAAACAAAAACAGGCTAAAAAGATATAGTTTCCAACGTAGATTGTTTCTCACACACACAAACACTATTTAATAAAACAATATCCAAAATGTATATCAATTAAACCTCTATCATGTTCTTATTTTCATGTTCAAACTTGATAAAAATATATTACCAATCTTATTTTATAAATAAATCACATATATCCTACTAGATTTTTAAAATTCAACCACATTCAATCCCAAAACTTATTATTCCGCTACTAAATTCTCAATTGTAAACCGAGGACCAAAGTTGTGGAGCATAATATTAAATAATGAACTGAAAACTAATTATTCTCGAAACCAATTCAAACAAAGCTTAAACAATTACTTTCGTTAAATGAATGTGAATTAAGATTCTTCTAAATAAAGCTTCATTAAATTAGAAATCAATAATTGATAGTCAATTAATTAATTACAGTAGATTAACACATACTTAATCAACATATGTACATATATTTTGTTATTTTAAATGATAATATTCTTTTTGAGAAATTTATCTTTATTTTTGCGTTGTTTATTAATCCTATAATTTTACTTTTTAATGTTTATTTGCCTTTACTGAATTGGCAATAAAAAGTTCTATAAATTGCTCCAACAATAAAATTTATTTTATATAAAAACATATCTTCTTATTCTTTGAAAAATTATAAATTTTAAACGTTAGGTTATATTTTTACATTTTCTTTCATATTATCATTTTGGAGATATATACATTGAAAATATAGTTTATTATTAAACTATATTTTATCTAGCAATGACGTTTTTTTTTGGTGCTTGACGATAAGACGAATTGTACCTTCTTCTAACCCCGGTCATGTAATAATTTTTTATAAGTTACGACTGTAAAATTATTTTTATTGGGAAAGTGTAACTAAACAAAAAAAAACTCAACTTTTAATATATCCCCTTTGTTATGCTACGTGCACATATATCACTCAAGAAACTCAAGAGAAAATGATAAATTGAGATCTCCAATGAGGTTAAGATCATTATTTTCTACAATTTTCCGTAACTTATGGAAAACAAATAAAAGATATGTAGGAGTTGTGCACCAGATCTTTCTTGAATTTCTTGACCCGTATTACGGGTCCGGACTTACTAGTATGATATTATTCCTGATAGTTCATATATTACTTATGATTAATAAGGAATTAGACAGAAACACAAAACTTCTTTGAATAATCAAAGCTTTTCTATACTCTTTTAACATGACCTGGCTGTTAAGTTTAAGTAGAAAGCGACGGCTGGAAGAATAAATTTGCAATCTGCAAATGAAAAAACCTAATAAGTACTGTACAACTTTGCTGTCCACACCTAAAGAGTATTGTACAACTATGTTGTCAGCACCTAAAGAGTACTGTACAATTTCGTTGTCCACACCTAAAACAAAATTTATGACTCGAAAGTATGAAAACAAGAGTAAAGAAATAAGTGATAATGGAAAACAAAAAAATTTCCATAAAAAACTGCACATACTTAGATTATTACGAAAAGAGTTTGAATACATATGGTATAGCATAATCAAAATTTATAAACTTATGTACTACATATATAACCTCAAATTATATTGATTTATAATTTTACAGAGTCACAACCGACAGTTGATATTAAAATGATTAAAAAAAGCGACAAAAAAAGCAGTTTCTTTACAAATTTCGGGTTAAAATCATTAAACTCACTTTAATACACCTAATTCATTTTTAATGATAATGCTTTCAAAACCCTCATTTTTTTAATGATAATGCTTTCAAAACCCTCATTTTTTTAATGATAATGCTTTCAAAACCCAAAAACAAAAATTTTTATACTTTTTGGAGAACAAAAAGTATAAAAAATATTTAAAAAACCTTTTGTTATGCAGTGACTAGTAAAGTTATACTTTACATTAATCTTTATGAACTCATAACTTCAATTTAAATATTTTAAATAAAAATAAACAAAACAAAAAAATTTACAAAAAAATAATCAAAGTAAAGACAAACATTTTTTTTCCTTATTTCCCTAATTAAGGCTACATCTCATTACACTGCATATCAAATTTAATACTTCAATTAACTGTTTGGACAGAAGGTGAAGCTTTATTAAAAAAATACAGAATATTTCACCGTCAACATTAGGTAATATTCCAAACAAACAAAAAAATGTATTATTGTTTCTTTTTTTAAACATTAAATAAATAGGGGAGAGTGGGGAGAAGTGGGACGCGGGAGATGTGGGACAGCTTGAAATTTCTAATTAAGAGCGGTACCCAAATACTGTCATTTAATGTAAACAATTAAATTTCTCCCTCTCTATTTAGCAGAAATTGCTTTGTTTCCCTGCGTGCGCTAAAAGCCCTACTTTTGAAATGTACTTTAAAAAAGTGTTTACATTTGCGTGAAGTGGGACAGAAAAAAGAAACATGCATCTTCCCGTCGCCAGTTGATTATTTCATTTGGTGAAAGCTTTTGACATTTTTATGTCGATTAGGTTATTTCATCAGTTTCTATTTAACAATATGTGTTTTGAGTTTATTTGTCGCACTTGTATTCACACTTGTCCTACTTTACCCCAATGCCGCGGTTTTTCTAAAAGCAAAAATTTAAAAACTTAGTTATAATTGGCTGGAAACCTAAGGGGAACGAATCGATGCCTAAAAAGAAGGTATATTCGTAAAAAATTGTTTGGTTCAGTTTATACATTAAATAAAAAAGATATTGCACTTACCCTAAAAAAAATTTACGTATCCCACTTCTCCCTACTCTCCCCTATGTGCAATATTGAAAGTATTTTTCTGGTAAACTTTTTTTCGATATAAAAATATAGCTGCTCACGAAAAAGTCTGAATCTCTGTATTACAACATGGATAGAGAATATTGATAGATATCGTTATTTTTATGATGCGCTATGCTACATTATCATTTTGTGTGAAGTTATTGCCGATAAACTGTATCTAAATGTATACACAAGTAAAAATGAAGATTGGTCAAACTGCACATCGGAAGATTGACGAAATGCTCTGTCTTACAAAAAATCTCT